>NC_064632.1:224504062-224824289 GCF_023864275.1 Schistocerca cancellata | reverse complement strand
ACTCCACCGACTTTTTCACCAACGCCTCCAAACGTCTTTTCCGTTTCAACATAGTCAAAGTTTACCTTACATACTAGCACTTCCTTGTACATTGTAGTTCTGCACCACAGCAAGAGGACTAGGAAAGTTTTTATAAACACTATACACTGCTGACAAAGAAAGTAAGCACACAGATGGGCAGTGGGAAACGAAATGAAACTTAACAGGTTGAGACGGTATGTGATGCCATCACAGCGATTTCAAAATCTGGTCAAATTTATAGAGAACTTGGCAGTATGACGTCACTTATCAGTATGATGTTCTACTCACTGTGAGGGATGATGCATTGATTTACTTGTGGAGGGTGCTATAAAGTCGTCATATCCTATCCTGAGGTCAGCTGGCCCACAATTGTTGTAACTGCTCCTTGATATTCTGGATACTGACTGTGGGATGGATCTGATGTCCGATCTAGTCAGACACGTGCTCTATCAGGGATAGATCTGGGGACCTCACCTGTCACAGGGTAACCTCAACATCATATAACAGTTCATGGGGTCGTGTGCTATGTGTGGACGAGCATCCTGCTGCTGAAAAATGTCACCACGATACTGCTGCATCAGGGGTAACACATGAGGACGCAAGACGTGCGTGACGTAACATTGTGCCATCCATTGTTTATTGATCACTACTGTCTGTGACCTGAAGTCATATTCGGTGGCTGCCCACACCATGACGCCGGGAATAACGTCGCTGCATTTCTCCAAAACAGTAGGAGAATGGGACCTCTTCCTATGTCACTGTCATACTCGCTCACTATGATCATCTGGTAGTGCAGAACAGTGGTTCATCGATGACCACAGTGTGACGCCATACATCAGCAAACCATGCTACCCATTCACAGAATAACTCCAAACGCAGTCTCTCGTGTTGTAGTGTAAACGGCAGCCTACACGTCGGACAATGATTCCGTTGGTTTCTGACCAATGGTGCAGAGTGACACAGAATGTTGTGGGAAGTCCATTAACTGTTCTTGTTTGGCAGAAGAAAATATGAAGGGTTTATGATGTACTTGGTGCACAAAATGGCGATCCTCCTTTGTTGTCATAACATACGGTCGACCTAAACCTTGAGGGCGAGTACACTTGCCACAAGACCGCCATGCCGTTCAACTTCAGGTCACTGTTACATACACATGCCCCACAAATCTGGATATTCCACGATTCGACGAGCCAGCCAAATAGAGGCCCACAATGAGGTCCCTTTCAAACTCTGTCAGATGCCGATAATTCTGTTCCACCTGTGTAGCTGCCATCTCCGTGTCCATCGTCAAGATTACCCAACAGCTGATGCTGCACATGCCCTTACTTAACCCACCAGATCTGGTAACAACAGTAAACACGACCACCACTAATGCACTCTGGTGGCCATTCTAAACATCGCAGGAACTGCAACTTTAATTATTTATATATTCACCAATGATCGGTATGTGTACAAAGTTAGGTTGACTTCTGATCACGTCTTATGGGTGTTTCACTTTTTTTTGTGAGTCACTGTAGTAACCTTATATTAATTTACTCTATCTTCAAAAAATAATTATTAATAATTTCAGTCATGTTTTTTCAAAGTTTAAATTTCAATACCTAAATTGTAGGATCCTCAGTGCTGAACATATTTTTGTAAAATATTCCTTCGGTAAATTAGAAAGAACTGTGAATTACTGGAGAGGTATTTAAATCAGATGATTAACTAACCTTGGATACGATTATAATTAATCTCTGGAGAGGAAGAAATTTTTTGAAGAAGATGAATAATTCAAACTTCAATTACAATCTGATACAAAAGTAAAATTTAGAAACTAAATGCAAGGTACTCATTAATCTCTAATGGTCAGAAGATTTGTATAAAATAAATGCACAGTGAAAGTAATAATATTGTTATAGCAGTCATATTAATTACACTCCTGGAAATGGAAAAAAGAACACATTGACACCGGTGTGTCAGACCCACCATACTTGCTCCGGACACTGCGAGAGGGCTGTACAAGCAATGAACACACGCACGGCACAGCGGACACACCAGGAACCGCGGTGTTGGCCGTCGAATGGCGCTAGCTGCGCAGCATTTGTGCACCGCCGCCGTCAGTGTCAGCCAGTTTGCCGTGGCATACGGAGCTCCATCGCAGTCTTTAACACTGGTAGCATGCCGCGACAGCGTGGACGTGAACCGTATGTGCAGTTGACGGACTTTGAGCGAGGGCGTATAGTGGGCATGCGGGAGGCCGGGTGGACGTACCGCCGAATTGCTCAACACGTGGGGCGTGAGGTCTCCACAGTACATCGATGTTGTCGCCAGTGGTCGGCGGAAGGTGCACGTGCCCGTCGACCTGGGACCGGACCGCAGCGACGCACGGATGCACGCCAAGACCGTAGGATCCTACGCAGTGCCGTAGGGGACCGCACCGCCACTTCCCAGCAAATTAGGGACACTGTTGCTCCTGGGGTATCGGCGAGGACCATTCGCAACCGTCTCCATGAAGCTGGGCTACGGTCCCGCACACCGTTAGGCCGTCTTCCGCTCACGCCCCAACATCGTGCAGCCCGCCTCCAGTGGTGTCGCGACAGGCGTGAATGGATGGACGAATGGAGACGTGTCGTCTTCAGCGATGAGAGTCGCTTCTGCCTTGGTGCCAATGATGGTCGTATGCGTGTTTGGCGCCGTGCAGGTGAGCGCCACAATCAGGACTGCATACGACCGAGGCACACAGGGCCAACACCCGGCATCATGGTGTGGGGAGCGATCTCCTACACTGGCCGTACACCACTGGTGATCGTCGAGGGGACACTGAATAGTGCACGGTACATCCAAACCGTCATCGAACCCATCGTTCTACCATTCCTAGACCGGCAAGGGAACTTGCTGTTCCAACAGGACAATGCACGCCCGCATGTATCCCGTGCCACCCAACGTGCTCTAGAAGGTGTAAGTCAACTACCCTGGCCAGTAAGATCTCCGGATCTGTCCCCCATTGAGCATGTTTGGGCCTGGATGAAGCGTCGTCTCACGCGGTCTGCACGTCCAGCACGAACGCTGGTCCAACTGAGGCGCCAGGTGGAAATGGCATGGCAAGCCGTTCCACAGGACTACATCCAGCATCTCTACGATCGTCTCCATGGGAGAATAGCAGCCTGCATTGCTGCGAAAGGTGGATATACACTGTACTAGTGCCGACATTGTGCATGCTCTGTTGCCTGTGTCTATGTGCCTGTGGTTCTGTCAGTGTGATCATGTGATGTATCTGACCCCAGGAATGTGTCAATAAAGTTTCCCCTTCCTGGGACAATGAATTCACGGTGTTCTTATTTCAATTTCCAGGAGTGTATATCATTGTGCTCTCTTGCGCCTGAAGCACAGATCCGAATCTTGCAACACCTCGTTCCATCTTCATCAACCAGTGTCTCAGGTCTCCCCTTCATATATCTGTATTTTGTTTTGCACGTCCGTATGGAGCCGCTACAGTACACAAAAGGCCATATCCCCAAAACACGTAGACGAGCAAGCTAAGGTAATCAGCGTAACTTCCTTCCCAAAAGGACAAATACAAGTTTGTAGGTGTCCCACAGTGACAAACAAATGTCAATAATTGGTCGAAGACATGTTTCGTAAGCGACTTCTTTTATGTATGAATTAAGTTTTTTAGATTTGTATGAATTGCACTTCTGTAAGTGTATGTAGCTGTAGTGGAATACTCACATAAAATATGCCTTTCATACAGTGTGGAACATCGTTAGCAGCATGCACAGAAAAAAGTATTTCTGAGGAAGTAGTGTAACAAAGATCGTATAAAAACAACCTGTATTCAAACATTATTAAAGGCGATAGTCTACAGCATGAATATATTTTAGAAAATGCATGTTATTTTGTTGTGTTGAATTTTACATATTTATTCCGGCCAGATTAGGTTGTCAACCATCACCACACAAAAGTAAAAAAGAATACAACTTTTATATTTTATATGTCATGCTACTTTTGCATTTCACGTATCAGGCATGCTACATGTGAAATATAAAACTTTTTTTTTTTTTCGTGGACGATGGTTGACAACCGAAACCTGTCGGAATAAATGTGTAAAATTCAATACAGTAAAGCATTAACATGAATTTTATAAACATCCTGCTTTGTTGGCATATTTCCTTCAAAGTCAAGATCACCATCCTCCACATTGCCTCTCTTCTAAACCAATTGCATGACGTATAAATGAGGAGAAATTAAAAAAATGGGGTTGAGGCATTGTCCTATTGACTGGGCATAAGAGGGCATCCCGCATGGTTACCAGATGTCGAGGACCCTTTCAAGTAATTTATTACACAGTTATTATGGATAATGACCCAAATCGGTTACCCAATCAGCATAATTTATGACCTAAAATGGCTGAAGGTCATCAAGACACAGGACATGTACATTGTTGCATGATGTCACAACAGTCCTATCGCCTTCTTTGTATTTCTCAAACATAGCGATTTTACGGTATTCTGGCCGCGTCTGTGAAACAGTGCGAACTTGCTACGACTTTGCCTGTATTCGGTAGCGTTTAAATTCGGACTCGTACCTGACTGAATTTTAATCTGACTGTCGAATTCCTTATGAGGCGTCTAGTTGACAAAGTATTGGGTCGTTTTATTTAGCAACAAAGTATTTGTCACTCTCCGCTGCTTAACTTGAATTATCGTTTTGAAAAGTTATGTTTACCTCTAAACATAGTGACTGCATTCACCACTGGAACAGGCACCATGACTAAATTCACCTTGAGCAATTCCTCCTGAAATTCAACTCTGCTGTTTGATACTTATGGTTTCCACTTCCTGATGGAACGAATTTTGAAAGCTAAATCTGTTCATTCAACAAGGAACAGTTATTTATGTTTTAGTAACGTTAGAATTTGCTTTTGAGAACCAGAATGGAACTGAAAGCTATTTATCGACTCCCTTACTTTAGCTCTTTTCAAAAGACATTTGACGTTAGTATTTGTCATTTGAGTAAAGTTAATATCTCTTGAATCTTTAAGAAAATGATCGTATGCAAACAAATTTTACTTAAACACGTTTCTTATTTTTTTCTTATACAGCGACTTCATGCCACAAGCTTCAACTCCATCACAACTCGTGCGACATGCAGCCGCCGGCCTTGGTGGCCGAGCGGTTCTAGGCGCTACAGTCTGGAACCGCGCGACCGCTACGGTCGCAGGTTCGAATCCTGCCTCGGGCATGGATGTGTGTGATGTCCTTAGGTTAGTTAGGTTTAAGTAGTTGTAAGTTCTAGGGGACTGATGAGCTTAGAAGTTAAGTCCCATAGTGCTCAGAGCCATTTGAACCATTGGAACATGCAGCTGCCAAAACTTTCATTTCAGACACGACTCAGGAACCCACAAAGCGACGAAACTGAAGTATATACTGGTTTCGCCGTGTCTACAGTCAAATGTGAAACCATTTGCGTGCAACTCATTCCACGCAACGAGTGGCGCAAACCAATATCGTCGTCTAAACTGTCACGAATCCGCAGTGCTGCCACCTGCCCATGACTACCACTACTCGTTTCAAACATTCTCGTTATTCTGTGTCACCCTGAAGAAAATAGCAACGACATTGTCACTCTTCCCTGGGTCACTCCTGATGTTAGAACTGATTCATCTACAATGCCAGTCATACAATTTTTCTTTCTCACGACTACGTTTCATTTACTGCAATTAATAAATATGAACATACTCGTGTTTGATAACTGTAGCACCTTTATTGTTTATTTCAGCAACATTTGATATGCTATCTAAGGAGATTAGGCTGTTTGCATATTGTTTATAATAGACGTTCCAGTTAAAATTACATATAAGATTTAAAAGTATTGAAGATGAAATCAGTTGTTTTATCCTAAATGTCATCACATTCGATAAATATCAAAGTGACGCTAATTTCATTATAATCTCAGATGAATGTTTTTGATAAAAGCAAGCAGTGTTAAAGAAGAAACTTTGATGTAAGTGCCAAGTAGAAGCGAGGTATTTACAGTATCTCTGAATTTTTTCCTCTGTACTACTTTCTGCTGTTTTGCCACATGAGGCACGAAGTGTCCCTTCGTGCATTCCACTGAGACTCTCCGGGTTAATGAAATCCAGCAGAATTTTCTTGCATTTCTCAAAGCGTTTGTATGGAATACAGAACACAGAACGACAACAATAACTTTCTTTAAAACGGAAGTATAACCTGACGTGTGGAAAATGCTAGATGTTTATTTCTCTCTCTCTTATAGTTTTTCTTTTTTTTCCCTCCAGACATCGATGACCCCTTCACAATTTTTTCTGTACGTAAAGCTGGTATTATTAGGCGTGAACCAAAGTTTCTGGTCCATTCACACAGGTAACAATGAACCATTCAGATTAATAACGGGCATTATTGTCTAAAAAGTGTCAATAGCAGACGTTGAATGCAAAGTTGCCTTTGTATTTTTCACCTTTGATTGAAAGTGTCCTTCTAACGCTCATTCCCTTTTTAATATCTGATCTTCGTGCATTGTGCATTCAAGGTTCACTAAAACTGGCGATCCGCACTGGTCAATTTGCATTCGTAAAACAAGCTCTGAGTACTTCAGTTTCAGTCATATCTGGTTGCGATATGTTTCTCGATACACATTGTATCTCTCTATGGGAAAATTTTTTGAAACAAATAGGCTGACTCTAAACTCGTCTACTCTAAAGCAACATCATGTGCGCAATGTGGTTTCCCTGGCAATAAAATTTGTTTGAACTCAAAGAAATATTAAAAAGTCACGCTTTTATTGTCACCGTTATAACTGATAAACTTCTACATTGTTTTGCTGCTTTGGTTTTTACCTTGATATTTGACATTCAGACCAAATCAAAGAGTCGATGGATGAGCTTTCTCTATAGCTTACGCCTATTCTCTTCAGAATTTCGAACATCTTGCACGATTTTGCATTGTCGAACGCTTTTTCTAGGTCGACAAATCCTATGAAAGTGTCTTGATTTTTTTTTTTTTTTCAGTCTTGCATCCATTATCATTCGCAACGTCGTGTCTGCCTTTCTGGTGCCTTTGCCTTCCTTAAACCCAAACTGATCGTCACCTAACAGATTCTCAATTTTCTTTTTCGTTCTTATATATATTATTCTCGTCAGTATCTACGATGCATGAGATGTTAATCCGATTATCTGGTAGTTCTCACATCTATCTGCCTTTGCTATTATCGGAATTGTGTGCATGATATTTTACCGCAAGTCTGATGGTACGTCGCCAGTCTCATAGATTCTACTCACATAGTTGTACAGTCGTTTGATTGCTACTTCTCCCAATGACTTCAGAAATTCCGATGGAATATTACCTATCCCCTCAGCCTTATTTGATTTCAAGTCCTCCAAAGCCCTTTAACTTCTGCCTCTAATACTGGATCCCCTATGTCTTCCATGTCAACACTCGTCTCTTCTTCTAGCACTCCATCTGACACATCTTCCCCCTAATAGAGTCCTTCAATGTATTCTTCCCATATATCCGCCCTGTCCTTTGCTCTCAGCAGTGGAATTCCCACTACTCTCTTAATGTTACCACCGTTGCTTTTAACCCGGCAGTGCACGCGCCTGGAAACGGGACGCACAAACGTCAAACACGTAGCTGTTCTTTCAGACCCTTACAGATTACATCGATTTTTAATTACCATCAGGCGACTCTTATTGTTATCTTTTATATTTGCCGAGAAGATGGCTTCTTTTAACCAATTTTCAGACATTGTATTAATGTGAAGATTTCTCCGTGGTCTGACAGACCAGGTGAGTTTACTGCCGGGTTTATTTCCCCGAATGTCGTTTTCACTTTTCTATATGCTGAATCAGTCTTACAGACGATCATTTCATTTTCAATTTCTTCAAATTTTTCCTGCAGCCATTTTGCCTTAGCTTCCCTGCATTTCCTGTTTATTTCATTCGTAAGTGACTTGTATTTCTGTATTCCTGAATTTCCCTGAACATTTTTATGCTTCCTTCTTTCATCGATCAGATGAAGTATTTCCTCTGTTACCCATGGCTTCTTCGTATTTACCTTCCTTGTTCCTATGTTTATCATCCCAACATCTGTGACTGCTGTTTTTAGAGATGTCCACTCTTCATCACTTGAACTTCCTACTCTGGTATTCACGACCGCATTATCCACAGCCTTCGCGATCTTCAAACACGTCTCATCATTCCTCAGAGCTTTGGTATACCATTTAATTCCCGACTGGTTCTTTAGGACGGTTCTCTTAAACTTAAGCCTGCTCTTCATTATTACTAAATTGTGATCTGAGTCTACAGGGTGTTACAAAAAGGTATGGCCAAACTTTCAGGAAACATTCCTCACACACAAATAAAGAAAAGATGTTATGTGGACATGTGGCCGGAAACGCTTAATTTCCATGTTAGAGCTCATTTTAGTTTCGTCAGTATGTACTGTACTTCCTCGATTCACCGCCAGTTGGCCCACATCACGAATGTGATTTTGCAGTCAGTGCAATGTTTACAAATGCGGAGTCGGCAGATGCCCATTTGATGTATGGATTAGCACGGGGCAATAGCCGTGGTGGGGTACGTTTGTATCGAGACAGATTTTCAGAACGAAGGTGTCCCGACAGGAAGACGTTCGAAGCAATTGATCGGCGTCTTAGGGAGCACGGAACATTCCAGCCTATGACTCGCGACTGGGGAAGACCTAGAACGACGAGGACACCTGCAATGGACGAGGCAATTCTTCGTGCAGTTGACGATAACCCTAATGTCAGCGTGAGAGAAGTTGCTGCTGTACAAGGTAACGTTGACCACGTCACTGTATGGAGAGTGCTACGGGAGAACCAGTTGTTTCCGTACCATGCACAGTGTGTGCAGGCACTATCAGCTGCTGATTGGCCTCCAGGGGTACACTTCTGTGAATGGTTCATCCAACAATGTGTCAATCCTCATTTCAGTACAACTGTTCTCTTTACGGATGAGGCTTCATTCCAACGTGATCAAATTGTAAATTTTCACAATCAACATGTGTGGGCTGACGAGAATCCGCACTCAATTGTGCAATCACGTTATCAACACAGATTTTCTGTGAACGTTTGGGCAGGCATTGTTGGTGATGTCTTGATTGGGCCCCATGTTCTTCCACCTACGCTCAATGGAGCACGTTATCATTATTTCATACAGGATACTCTACCTGTGCTGCTAGAACATGGCCCGCATCTCGTGGTCGTGCGGTAGCGTTCTCGCTTCCCACGCCCGGGTTCCCGGGTTCGATTCCCGGCGGGGTCAGGGATTTTCTCTGCCTCGTGATGGCTGGGTGTTGTGTGCTGTCCTTAGGTTAGTTAGGTTTAAGTAGTTCTAAGTTCTAGGGGATTGATGACCATAGATGTTAAGTCCCATAGTGCTCAGAGCCATTTGAACCATTTTTTTGCTAGAACATGTGCCTTTACAAGTACGACACAACATGTGGTTCATGCACGATGGAGCTCCTGCACATTTCAGTCCAAGTATTCGTATGCTTCTCAACAACAGATTCGGTGACCGATGGATTGGTAGAGGCGGACCAATTCCATGGCCTCCACGCTCTCCTGACCTCAACCCTCCTGACTTTCATTTATGGAGGCATTTGAAAGCTCTTGTCTACGAAACCCCGGTATCAAATGTAGAGACTCTTCGTGCTCGTATTGTGGACGGCTGTGATACAATACGCCATTCTCCAGGGCTGCATCAGCGCATCAGGGATTCCATGCGACGGAGGGTGGATGCATGTATCCTCACTAACGGAGGACATTTTGAACATTTCCTGTAACAAAGTGTTTGAAGTCACGCTGGTACGCTCTGTTGCTGTGTGTTTCCATTCCATGATTAATGTGATTTGAAGAGAAGTAATAAAATGAGCTCTAACATGGAAAGTAAGCGTTTCCGGACACATGTCCACATAACATATTTTCTTTCTTTGTGTGTGAGTAATGTTTCCTGAAAGTTTGTCCGTACCTTTTTGTAACACCCTGTATATCGGCTCCTGGGTACGCTCTACAATCTAATATCTGATTTGCGGCTATCTTTTGCATGCACAAACATTTGCGCAGATATCTGTGCAGACAAACCGTAACGTGTGGACCGCCCTTTCCTTGTAAGCGCCAACACAATAAATGCTTTCGTGATTTCTTTTAGGTATAATTTCCACTGTGTCTCAGCACCTGAAAAGTGGCATGTGGGTTTAACTGACGTCAACTACAAGTGGCAGAAATGAAGGCAAGTTTCGACATGACAAGTCTGATTATCTCGTCTAGATTCGGCCTGACCTGGGGAGAGTACTTGAGCCAGTTGGTGGTACTTGAGCCCAGAAGGTTCTTTTGTGTGTGGCCCATTATAAATTATTCATATGTTATTGTTTTTATTATGTGTATAGGATCATTTTATTTTCATTTATATTTTATTCCAGATTAAAACATTTCCTTTCAGACAACAAAGAGATGGGACCTAAAAAACTATCTGGAAGTGCATTTAAAAAACTAAGAAAAGAAAAGGAAAGAACTGCAGTTATTGGCTAAAACCCAACAAGGAGATGAACACACGTAATACTGCAACAGATCAAGATAAGAGTAATGCCGATTTTGTATCTGATGATACGGAAACACATCCACATACAAATGATGACAAAAAAACCAGAACCATCAACTTCCCATCATATATCCCCACCAGTTTCAGAAAACAACTATGAAGAGTACGAATCTTCCACACATAGTTCTTTAGATGAGGAAGGATCAGCAGTTGGTTGTCATGATTTACCTCAACTAGAAGAAGACTGTTCACCAGAAATAGGTGAAATAGTTTTTAATGATCCAAAAAATGGCCAGCTATCCATTGGTTACTGATAGTATTCGAATTGTGCTGGTTGAACGTGGCCCTTAAATAGTTGACGTATCAATCCTCAAGTTTCCCGTGTCGGAAAACTTGAAGGTTGACACGAAAACTCGTCCAGCCACAGGTTGTGTTGCCTGCAGTGGAAAGTTTTGCAAAACCGACTAAAACAAAAGAAAACTGTAGATGATGAAATTTAAGAAAGTATTCAGAAGGAGGTAGAGAAGTGGAGGAACATACTGAAAGTAGTCATAGAAGCAATTATATTTTGTGACACGAAAACTCGTCCAGCCACAGGTTGTGTTGCCTGCAGTGGAAAGTTTTGCAAAACCGACTAAAACAAAAGAAAACTGTAGATGATGAAATTTAAGAAAGTATTCAGAAGGAGGTAGAGAAGTGGAGGAACATACTGAAAGTAGTCATAGATGCAATTATATTTTGTGCTAAGAATAATCTACCACTTCAAGGAACAGCAAAGAAAGAAATCATTGGCGAGTCAAGTAGTGGAGTTTTTTTAAGCGCATTAGAACTAATAAGTCACTATCATCCTAAACTAGTAGAACATATGGCATACGTTAAATCAAATAAAATTGCACTCAGTGACTTTTCCCCTAAAGTCCAAAATGAGCTCATAACTTTAATTGAAAGTAACGTGAGGCAGGAAATATTGAATGAAATAAAAAATGGAAAATACTTTTCGATCATCTTTGACTGCACGCCAGACAGTGCTCACATTGAACAAATGAGCCAAGCTATTAGATTTGTTGACTTGTCAGATGGGAAGTGTCAAGTTAAAGAAAGTTTCATTGACTTTATCAACACTAATGAAAAAACAGGTGAAGGCATTTCAGTGGAAATTAAAAAAAAAACTTAAGCTGGGCTAAGTATTGATAATTGCAGAGGTCACGGTTATGATAATGGCGGCAATATGGATGGAAAATATATCGTTGTGCAAGCTCAGGTCCTCAAAACAAAATGATAGTGCTCGGTTTGTACCATGTGCTGCACATAGTTTAAACATTATCGGATTGCATGCTGCCGCTGCTTCGCCTCTAATGATTACCTTTTTTGGAACAGTTCAAAAGATATTTACTTTCTTCAGTGGCGCTACAGGAAGATGGCAAGCTGTGTTAAGTTACTTCGACATTACGTTGAAGGGTCGTTGTGACACTAGGTGGTCAACCAAACGAAGAGCAATCACCGCTTTAAAAAGAACACTGAACGAACTGTATGCAAGTCTGGAGGAAATGGCTGATATTAACCAAGACAAATGGAACCTGGAAACGTCAGTGGGGGCTCAAAGACTCATCAAGCAAATCGACTTCAAATTCCTATGTCTTTTGCATCTGTGGGAAAGGATTCTAGTCTCGATTGATAACATCAGCAAGTCACTTCAGAAAGAGACTGTTGCAATCGACAAGGCTAGCAAAATGATAAAGGGCTTGTCAAATACGATTCAGGAAATCCGAGATGAAGGTATTGGTCCAGCAATCGACTATGCAACAAAGCAAGCGCAAGAAATCGGTATCGATGATAATTTTGCTGAAAAAAGACGGAGGATCGTAAGGCAACGTCTTTCAGATTCAAACAAACAAATGCATGATGACTATCTCGACTCAAAACAAGAGTTTCAGAGGGAAATAAATTTGGTTTTTGATCAAATCCTGACAGAACTCACTAAGAGGTATGACGCAATGGCTTCTATATCTTCAGAATTTTGTTTTCTAACGGGCGAAGCTCTAAAAAAGAGCCAATTGATGTTTTTCTTAAACATGCGGCAGATTTTGGGATTAAATATTCCCATGATGTAGATGTAGTTGAGCCGTCCCAAGAATTGGAAAATTTTCGAATGCAAACTAAAGAACTCATTAACGATGTTAAAAGCAACACCACTTGACATTCTTTAAAAGATTGAAGAGCTTTCTTTAGAAGATATACATCCGAATATCCAAACAGCTCTTAGAATTTACTTAACACTTCCTGTTACGGTGGCCTCTTGTGAGCGAAGCTTCAGTAAAATAAAGCTCATCAAGAATTATTTAAGATCATCAATGGGACAGAAGCGTTTGTCAAATTTAGCCATTTTATCGATTGAACATGAAGAGGTAGCGAAACTTAACTTAGAGGAATTAATTGATAATTTTGTGAAAATCAAAGCCAGGAAAGTAGCATATAAGTAGATTAACTGTGCTTAATAACAGAGCTAAGTTAAATCTGATATAGGTATTCCTAGCAACTCAATGTATTTTGAAATAGACTTCGTAAAATATGACGAGTTTTTGAATTTAAATGTGTGTTTTTGTTTCTTAATCCTTCATAACACCTTTGATTCTGGGCTGTAAATTAGTTTCGTTGTGTCTTAAATTTCTGTAAATTAATAATACTGCGTATATATATTTGCCAAGAAACGCCTTCACATCTTCTTGTGACAAGGGAAAATATCAGTCTCTCAGTATTGATAAGGGGGTGCATTCTCTGCTTCCTGGGGGGAGGGTTCTTTAGAGAGCGCCATTTTAAATTCTTGCCAGGGGCGCCACATACCTAAGGTACACCACTGGTTCACGAACAATCACCTGATGAGCAGCACACTGCTGTAGTAACTCAGTCCCACGAGGCTGTGAGCTCATGGATGGTCAACATGCAGGTTCAGTAAAGCAGTGTCCTCAGGAATGACGGACGGAAGTCCAGCATCGTACGGCGCTCATGGCGAGACCGAGGCACCTTCTTATGGGCAGTGGCAGTGGATGGCGTTGATCCCATAGCATAGATTTGGGGGCAGCTGAAATAAATCCACAACTAGTGTGGGACCCTGAGCAGAACTGGCCACTGAAGTGCCAAGAAGTGACCTAGATACCATATGATGGATAAATACCAAGGTGGCATAACACGGACATGTGACTGTGAAGAAGGAAATTATTGCCTGTGATTGCAGTGTTGTTTAGCATGGCACGCATACCTTATATTAGCGTGCATTGTGCTTCTGATGCTGTGGTGGCAGTGGGAGGCTTGGAGGAAAACAGTCTGGCGAATTGTATACCAACCTGTGGTTGTGTTCTTCAGTTCATTGTCCGAGTTGAAGCTCTTCCCTTTGAGTTTTTTTAGTGGACCAAATACATGGAAGTTGCAGGGCGACATATCTGGGCTGTAAGACAGACATTCAAGCAGCTCCCTCTTCCTTGGCCATTACACTTTTGTGAGGTTGTAGGCATGTAGATGCTTGTTATCGTGGAGCAGAATCATCCCCTCTGTGAGCAGCCCAGATGTGACCTCTACAAGGTAATTGCACCATCTCTCCTAGGTATGTGGTACCATTGCATACATAGCCACCATAGTTAGAGACCTGTACCACAGGTCAGTAAGCCACCACAACGTGATAATTCATTTCGAGAGTTCTCTTAAAAACAGAAGGCATCAATACAGTTCACCAGGCCATTTTCCTCCAAGTCTCCCATAGCCGCCACAACGTCAGTGGGCATGATCCGCGCCGATATGCAGTGTGCATATTGTGGTAAACAGTGCGGCTGTCACAGGCAACAATTCATTTCCTCATAGTCGTATGTCCATATGAAGTCACCCTAGATGTCATCTGTTGTCGGGTATTTAGGTCGACATTTGCCACGTCAATGTCCAGTTACGCTCTGGGCTCCACACTGGTCATTGTTAAAAAAAAGTTGTTATTGGCAGTTATATATTTTAATTGCTGTCTGCTGCGCCATTCGATAATGGACAGAAAATATACGACGCTAAAAATTTCCTCCATATTCGGTAACGTTGTAAGACTGATAGCAGTAAACAATTAAGATGTCAGAATCATCTGTTAAAAATCTTTCTCATTGCCTCAGAAGCGAAATCAGTGACATTGTAATAAAAACGACGACTATTTTGTCAAAATCGGTTTGCGTAACAGATTAATTTAGGATTGCTGATACTATTCTTGGTTAAAAATAAGGAAATAGAATTATGACAATTTACTCCATACATAGCAATTATAGCAATGAACTGAAATAAACTGCTCTGCTGGCAGTACAATCTTGGATCGAAAACTCTGGGGAATACTATATCCATGCCAAGCAAAAAATATAAACACACACACACATACTTGTGTGGAGACATATGTCAGCAGACCTAATTAGCAAAACATGCTGTGCAAGAAGGATTGAAAAATATTTACATTTTTTATAAAGAAAACTATATGAAAACCTGAAATAGAGTGGTCAATGTTAAAAAGAGCTCAGTCGGATTTTTGACGTTGTTTGTCCCTTGTGAGATAATCAGTATCTGAATTAAAACTAGGTAATTTTAGGGAACTGGCCCCTAAATGAAACATGAAAAAGATAATGTTCTAGTATGTCTAGTTAGTAGATTTCTCATTTATATGAATGAAGAAGAAAATGTATAATCACAGTATAAGACAAATAACTAAAAGAAATTATTATCATATTTAAAATTCGTATTATTTGAAAAATTAACTGTTTTAGATAAAGTTATTGTTAAAAGAAAATTGGTGTTTACAATTACACCAACTAAAAATATTTCCATAAAATGCAGGAAAACATATAATGTCAATTACCTGAGGCAAAAAGCCAAGAATTTTAGATGGTCGTTTGTGATTGTAGCTTTTGTTATCAATTTTGACTTCACTGGTTTCCAGAAAATCCTGTTAGACTGGAAATACGACAAATGAACCTTATTCCACTTTTTGAGACCATCGTTGAAGATTTTCGTTACCATTGCTTCTACTTTGTATTGCACAAAAAACGTATGAACTTCCTTGCCCTAGAGAATTAAGTTAATAACTTTGAGGACACCGAAAATATCTGCTAGATATGCCAACTCCATGTACCAGTTTTAGTTGGTCAGACAGTCTAAGTAGGACTTTGCATGTTTTCCATCGCAATCTCCATAAGGGAAACCCTGAGTTCTTCATGGAGTACCAAAAATCTTGACAGTACTTACCCCTCGACAGCTGCCGAACTTTACAGAGAAGTAGAAGCTGTCTGTGTCATCACAAAATAACAAACAGTTAGAGTTTTGAGGCCTTGCTTAAATAAAGTTGGCGATTTATACTGCATTATCAAGAGTTCTTTAAGACATTTGTCCAAACACTTAACTGTCAGAGTCTGTCTACATATGCTGCACAGTGTCCACTGAACCAAGAGAACAACTGACCTAACTTCCAGTGTGACTATCAGAAATTGACATTTGCCCCCATCAGTTGTCAAACCTACATACTTCGATCAATATATTTCATTTTCTTTAATAAGCTTTCCAACAGATATGACAGTAGTAGGGGGTCAGAGCCGATATGAGGACAGTCTGCATTGCTGCTAAATTTATTCAAGATGTCGTTGGTAGATATGGCAAGGAAACACTGATGATATCACTGCATATCATGGGTTCCTTCCCCACTTCTCCCCACCCCTACTCCTCTGAAAAAACGCAACCTCTCCCCCCTCCAACCGCACCACCCCTCCAACCCAGACCACCCTCCCCACCCTCCCCACCTGACCCTCCCTGACCCTTCCAGAAACTGCTGGGAAACTCTCAGTGTGTGCTGACCTGTTAGTGTGGAAGGACGCAGTGTACTCTCTATAATAACATGCTGTGTTGTCGTCCAAGTTCTTGTTTGTGCTTCTTGCAAGGATTAAGGATATTATGGATAACATTTGCCAGAAGATGAATGTAAGTATTACTGCGAAGGTTGCAATTAATTTAAAAGGTCCATCAAATCTTCTGAAAGTGGTATCAGAACACTATGTGACTGCAGAGCTTCTAAAAATACTCACCCATGTGAAATCTGTTTCTGGGAAGAAATGGGAGTACTGTCCTTTCACTGAAGACATATTGCTGCTTGCGTTAAATGTGGACCTACCCCGTGTGCTTTGTGTCAGAGACCTGTATTAGCTACAGTAAGAGCATTTTTGACGAAGGCAACGATGTTTTAAGAGATACTACTCGTATTATTTTATGGTATACTTCCTTAATACACATTGCGATGAATAAAGCATTATTGTTAAAAGATTTTCCCCTCTTTTTTTCTACATCAATCACACTTATGTCTGCTCTTGATATGATAGCTATGATTACACACTGACCATGCAGTCTTCCAGGGGGTTAAAAAACATCATTTCGACACCCACCAGAGTACTATTGTTAAGACCTGTGCTGCAGAGTTCCATATGATCTGGTACCAAGTGGTTTGCAACATTTACACCTCACTAAGCTAGTAGTGACTAGAGTCTGTATTGGGGTGTACTGCAGGTAGAAAAACAAAATCTGATTGCTGTCTCCAGCTATGGATCTCATTATTTTAGTATAAAGCATTACACAGCAGATGTAATCTGTTCTGGCATATCAACAAGTGCCAGCACAAAGATGAAGAACACAACTGCAGACAAGGCTGTGAGGTGCCATCAGCCAATAGCGTGCTGACTAGGACATCATCATGATAGGAGTAGCATCTAGACGATTTGAATATAAGCGCCGCTCCTGCCAGCCTTGGCTGGACAGTATTCGCACAGTACTATGAGAGCACCATGACAACAGTGACATGTGATCCATATCAATTCCTTACATGGAACTTGTATACAGCAAAGGACTTCGATTGTTTGCATGTCGCCCATCGCTTGCGACACCACTGTAAATTCAAAGTTAAGTTTTGTCAATCTGCTTTATTGACATAAAACTATTAATGTTATTTGACTGAATTGTTGTATAGCTACATGAGAAATCAGCATGCTTTAGACACAACAAGTAGGCAGGACCCCACTTAATCAGAATTGGTGGTTGAAGGTGCTTGGATTCTTAATGTGTGCTCTGCATGTTGGACGGAAAGATAACGTCATATATCAGTACTTTAAGTCTATGCACTCTAGAGATATTACACCATTTTCCATAGTCTGGGGCATGGTATATATTTCAACAATCAGAGTGAAATGTATATGATGCAGAAGTCTGAAATTTTAATGGTAATTTTTTTAATGGTGGTAGGGAGTATCCTACACAGAAGCACTATACTTAAATAGCTCTGATAGTTGTTTGGAACATATGTTATACTCATCTGATTCCACTACACTGCAGGATTACTGGGTATTTTTTTCTTCATAAGATTACATTTGGAAATTAGGATGGAGTCTGTGTGGGTGTATATTGCATGGAAGACTGTAGTTTTAATGGAGCATTTGTTAATGTTGGGAGGGAGTATCAACACAGCATCACTGTGCTTAAAAAGCCCTGACAGACATTTGGAACAATGTTACACACATCTGATTCCACTGCTTTGCTGCACGACTGGATATTTTCATAATAAACAAATTACATTTCAAAATCAGGAGAGATGATGCACATGTATGGTGTGGAAGCTTACTTGTACTGGAATACTTTTTACTGGTAGTAGGACATACAACACACAGCATATAAGGTGGAGGAATAATTTACTATTTTAAATATAGAAACGTAATCTACTCAGCAAGCCGAGAAGTTTGCTACCACGCATATCCTACTTCAAGTAAGGTGATACTAATTTGCATGGTATGGAGAGTAATCTTTCATACGTGGCTGAAATGAACTCGATATTAACAAGCATTCCCTCCTTTGCTTGTTCATAGTCGCGTAGTATTGCAATCACTTTGAACTGAAGTGATGCAGGGAGCTCCCAGACCTTGAGAGAAGTAGAACATGGAACGCATTTCGAGAGGAGCCATAAACCTTCGACCCTTCGCAGCAGGGAGGCAGGCACCATTAGCTAACAATAAACCATTAAGTGAGCTTCTTTGACTCACAGCTGGGTCGAATGGAAAGAAGCATCTTAGCGCAGCAGAGGTCCACGTAGCGGCTCTTAGACGATCAATGCACGGAATTCGCATTTACGAAAAATGTTGAGTCACACAAAACAAAATTAACAGCAGGGCAGAGATGATGGGACGGAACAGACATAGAAAGACCACACCGGATAGCTGGGGAAGCTTCTAGGAAAGAAATGCTTTCAGAATCACAATGGGAGGTCTCTAAAAAAGCCCACAATGGAAAGCACCGCAATTTTTAACAAATACTCGCATATCACGTGATGAAGGCGTGGAGAAAACGAGGGCGCACGTGGACAGCTCGTGTATGGGCGGAGTCTGAGACTATAGGAGCGAAATATGAATGCTACAAGCCAGAAGGAAAATAGTTTCCACACCCAATACGCTTCTCAAGCCTCACTGGGTCAACAAACGACACGAGTAGTACCACAATCAGCACTGGCCGCCACAACTTGTGATGGTGGATGATCACAACGTACAGCAGGGGAAGCAAGGAAGATATACAGACTGGGGCCGTGAGTAGGCCTCTTCAGACAGGGGCCATGTATAGACGGAACACTTACTGTTTTGTCGGTCTACAAGAGCTTTTTAGTGAACACTTGCATTCACTGGGTTCGAAAATCTCGTAACATCTCTGGAGTGGAGATTAAGGTTTTCGACTCGAGTTAGTTACGTTCTGCGGAACAGTTACAGAGGGCAGAGGTGTACACGTTACTAAGCCAGAGCGAGTGGACATTGCCAATAGTTTGGCTAGGGAAAAACACAGTTTTTCACCTCACGAAAACTCAGTGCAGTCCAACTGCTGATACATTCAAGGCCAGAATAGTATTGAGGTTTACAGGTCTGCACAGCATCGACGCACCGCCGTCTTCATACACCGCTGCCAACCACAACAGTTGCCAACAAAACATGATAAATATCGCATTTGCTCAGTTGCTTAGTAGGGGAGTCATGGGCTTGTGTGTGCTCTTCAGTTCTATTGGAGATTGGAGTTGTGTTACATATTTTCTTCTCATTCCCTCGTTTCCATGCTAGCCACGTATCGCGTGTGTGTTCATAGGGCTTAAAAGCAGAGAAAGGTAAATATATGTTATTGTCCAGCTAAAACAGCGTAGATAATAGGGCATATTAAAGTGTTGTGAGAGTAATATGTTGGAGGATAAATTGTTTTGTGATCATTGTATTGTAAGTTATGCTAGGGGTTCATTCTCATGTAGCAATGCTTTTCAAAGATTGTTAAGTGTTCATGTTTATCACGATTAATTTCATTTAGCTTTGAGAATACATTGTCAGGATCTTCCTAATTATAGATGATTTCCCAACGTCACCATTGTGTATGGTGATTCTGTAATAAAAAGATTTAGTACACTTAACAGTTGTTTGTGTGTTCTAAACTTGAGGCTACCCCTTCCTCACTGAAATATTTTCGGGCATGTATGATGGCTGTTATCCTGATGTCTAATCGTGACTTCATCTGGGATCTCCTTACCTTGCAGGACCTGGGTTCACAGGCATTTTTGATCTGTCAGATATCTCCGTGCGTGACAAGTGGTAAGGACAGGTCATAACGACTAGGGGAGTTCGTTAGAAGTATCATTGTACTTAAATAGCAGTGACTGACTTTTTGAAACTACGCAACAGTATTTTACAATAATTATTTTTTGTATATCTTTGATTCCATATTTATTGCATCTAAATTTGTTGGAGCAATGCAATGCAATGAACTTTTACTGACGTTAGAATGGCTGAGCGACCCAAATCACAAACTGCACATCTCCATCTCTATACTCAACAATCTTAAGCAAAGTAGTGCCACAGTTCTGCTCTCTCTGTACTGCAGAGCACTGCATTAGGGGACATACAAAGGAATATGGACAATCAATTTTTACTTGATCGTTACACAAGTGAGCGAGATAGGAACGAAAAAATCAGGAAGACTGCTATAACAAAGTCCACGCCATGCAGTGGTTTGTGGAATACATAGTTAGATGTAAGTCCTTATGGAACGGAAGGCTGTGCCACTGGTAGGCTATAGCCATTTGCAGAGGATTGACGATTGGTGGGAGTTGAATGTAAATAGTTGTATCCATTGAATCTAAATAGCCAAAGAGAACTGTTACTGCTGTTCCATTATGCCATTGACCTCAAATCACTAGAAGCAGCACAAGTCGTAAAAAATATCTGGTGTAACAGTTCTGATACTAAATGTAACACTTCTGTCACTAAATGTAACTGGGTTTTCTCTTTTGATGCTGTCAATTATCAGGATGAGCATTCTCAAGCATTCTGTCTGGGTGAAAATATTAAATAAATTAACTTTTCTCTCTTAACAACATGTGGGCAGGGTGGGTTCTTCCTTGGCTCGGGTATGAGGTAGAATGAAACAGCATTTTTACATAAGATAACTTTTATTGAAAGTTGCGTACAACTGTATCTTACTGGATGTTCTGATTCGGAGAACGGCAGCTGTGTCGTTTGCGTAGCCTTCTGCTGCGGCAGCGGCGGCGGCGGCGGCGGCGTCTGATTACGCGTAGCGGTGTGTATCTCGTGTCGCCGTCTCGCCCAGCTGACTGGGGACGCGCAGCGCGAGGTGGCCCGTTTAATTATTGCGAGCGAAGTCGTGCATCGGATGGTGATACCTTGGATGTGGCGTCCCAGTGTTTCTCTTCTCTAGGCGGCCGCGTGTGTTGTGCGTCGGCCAGCGGAGCGGCGCGGCGGGGGAAGGCCAGTGTCCCGGACTCGAACAACGGACTCCCGCTTGCCAGTCTTCGGCTGTCAGATCTTCATCCCAGCTCACAGGTGACTGCTGATGTGAGGCCGTCTCCTTCCCGTCCTCACGAGTCACCCGGGTCCGTAAAAATCAGACTTCAAATAGCTTTTAACTTCTGTCTTCTGGCGCCGAGGCTGCTGCTTGCTATTCCATTACAGCGGCGGACTTGGTGCGTCTGTGCATGATGTAGTCTCTTCTTGCATGACGGTCTTCAGCACCGAAACTGACTGAAAACTACTGCTACGCTTCTTCACTTCTTCGTCTTCTTCGTCTCTCGTCTCAGTCTGTCGGGCCCACTGCGTCTCGCGTATTTATTCACTACAGTTTACTGGAGGTGAACCACTTCACGGTCATTGCCTCTTCTGTCACGTTGAGGAGCTTCTCGAAGAATCTTCTTAACGTCGGTCATTGGCTCTTGGAATGTAGGCGAGGGCCTTTGATCGCACGTGACGACTGATAAACACGTGAGCCGGTCATTGCCTCTTCCGTCACGTTGAAAAGCTTCTCAAAGAATCTTCTTAACGTCGGTCATTGGTTCTTGGAATGTAGGTGAGGGCCTTTGCTCACAAGCGACCACTGAGAAACACGTGAGCCGGTCGGGCGATGCCCTGACGGCTGAATCGACAGCGCCCGCTTATGTGGAACTTGCTGACTTCACGGTCATTGTCTCTCCTGTTCTGCTGTTCTGCCCGCTGTTGGCCAGTATGTAACTCTCTAAACTAAACCGAGTTATTCATTTATATTCTAATTTCTACTTCACTTTGATTTCACTAATTTATTTACTTAAGTGCCACTCAACACTGGATGTAAGCATCTGCTTGGTTGTGAATTTCTTTCTGTATGTTAGTGTGCTATTTGTCTCGTTATGATAGCTCTCTACCCAACCAGTGACAGGCTAGACAACCCTCTAACTAATGGAAAAGTACTGTCAGAACGTGATGCAATTTTGATAGAATTAGCAGGGGTCTGTTACTTGATTGCAGACGTATCTTACTCCCAAACTTAGGTAGATGCAGCTGCCATATATTGAAGATAGGACGATTCGTGATAATGTGGGAAGGTAAGTGATACTCTGACGTAAGGGGAGTGGAGAGGTGGGCTTCTGCCAAGTGATGTGAGCAACCATTTTACTCCCTCCCATATATGCCTTGTGAAGTGACCGGAAAGAGAAAATATGAAGATTTTTATCGAAAGACATTCAGCAGCATAAGTTAAATTTTTTCCCTGATAAATAAGAGACAACATTCTTCCATGAGATTTGTGAAGTGTTTGCCAGGCATTACGAGAAGAATAGAATGGCTTTTGCGAGCATAGACAAGCTGAGGAATGTCTCCGAACCACCCCCAAAACACCTGCTTGTGTGTGAAGTGCTGCTGCAAGGTCGCCAACACACAGAACGTTTTCTTCTGGGAAACATGATTAACGATCTGCAGGTGGTCCTTGTGTGAGGACATGAAGCACTTCATTCCTTGTTGGTGGTCGGTGTCTGTCCACTCAGAATCGTTTCATTCATTGTCGGTGACACGTTTCTTTCAAGTGGTCGGCAATGGATGTCCCAAGAGCATTATAAGCTATCTGCACAAGCCCCCTGGGGGTTACAGATTGCGGTAACACAGATCAACCAAGCAGGCTGTTGGGGTGACCCAGTGGCCTCCATGGCACAAACCGCCGCCAGTGCGCATCTCCTGAGGATTTTATTTCGGAAGTGCTATCATTTTTTTCGAAATGTTGATATGTTATTGTAAGTCGATAATTTTTTCGAAGTTTAGAGAGGATTTTGCAAAATTTTGACACAGTATTTATCGCGAAGTTTTCCAACACTTGCACTACATTGTGTATTGGATCTTCATATGATCTGTAGGTGAAGATTAGAAGTATCTAGGTGAGGCTTTTTGTGATCGATAGCTGTGTTGTGTTCTGGTACCATTTTTTGACGATCTTTACAATATATTTAGCACTGTGTGTTGGATCTTTATATGCTGTGTAGCTGTACATATAGATGTTTATAATTTCTTATAGGTGGAGTTTAGGCGATCTCTTTAGATGTGTTGGCGTATTGTTTTTCATGAGCTTTGCAGTGCATATTTGATCTTTATATGATGTTTAGGTGAGGATTTCAGTTGTACATTTTTTTCAATATGTATTGGACCTCTGTAGGCGAGCGTATGATTTTTTAACTGATCTAGAGTGACAATCTGTACAAGTGTAATTAGGGCATGTGGTTATTGCTTGACTCAACGGGGTAATACTTGCACTTCCTGAGCTTTTCCCGCCAATTTCGAGTGGTATTGTGAACTCATCAAAATTCTTCCAAAAGCATAGCTTCTGCACATCCCAAAAATGATGAAATAAGGAGAGTATTTTATGCTCTTCCACAGCAACTGCTCAGCACACACTGAGCACTTCCCACCAATTCCGGAGGGGTTGGGAGATCTGCAGATTACCAGGAGGAGAGGGTTTTCCCAGAAGGATGTGGATGGCAGATGGGGGAGGAGAGGGGAGGGTGGAAATCCAAGTCACCTCCACTAGCCATCGGCAGATACCAAAACAGTTTTGTATAACGTGACAACGCATGCTCAGAAATCAACCACATGACCACCGCGATGCCATAGGAATGCTGCAGAACTCCGACTAAACCCTCTCGTGTATTCCGACCGAATCCTCGCTTTTCACCAGCAGCACCACAACCTGTGAGCGCTAGCGATTTGAGCATTTTGCTCACAGAAATTTTAAAAGACTTGGCGGCATTTTGTCAACAATGCCCACAGGGTTCTCGGCCACTCAGTATCTGGGCTTTCTGTGTCCCCCAACCCGGACAGTTTCAGTACTCTGGTGCCACATGCAGAGGTACCGGTAAGTTGGTTGGGCTGCTCATCGCTGTGCGGCATTTAACTCATCGTGCGAGTGTCAACATAAATATATATTTCGCTATTCATAATTTTAATGTTATTTTATGTGTTTTGCTCTTGGTTTATTGTGTTTTTTTTATTATTTGCGATGGCTAAGTATATATGAAACGAGTAACTAACATTATTTTGTATTTTTATAGATAGATAGACAAGGAGAAAGAATTTTGGCGTGGATGGGAGAAGATGTGCGTAGGAGTTTAATTCAGAATCTGTCTTGTCCGCTGCAGCAAGTTACAAAACGATTTACCAATGAAACTAAAGTTGCAGATGCTGTAAAACCCATTCAAGTCTGCCAAGGCACTAAAATCAGAAAACAAAATATGCACACATCAACTGTTCAAAATTTTTGTGTAGTGAACATGCCCTAACATTATCTGATATGCGCAAAGCTCAGATGTGTGGTGAACGTTAAGTCTCGAAAGTTAAAAAAAAATGGCTCTGAGCACTATGGGACTCAACTGCTGTGGTCATAAGTACCCTAGAACTTAGAACTACTTAAACCTAACTAACCTAAGGACAGCACACAACACCCAGCCATCACGAGGCAGAGAAAATCCCTGACCCCGCCGGGAATCGAACCCGGGAACCCGGGCGTGGGAAGCGAGAACGCTACCGCACGACCACGATCTCGAAAGTTAAATAATAAGAAATACTTGTTCCTTTTTTTTCAAGTTTTTTATTAGTGGCTTAGAAGATCGTCGATTTTAATTGTCCTAAGATTATAACCAACAATTTGGATATACTAACGGTTTTGTACTCCAAATAAATATTTTAAATAGTAAAGTATGATTGCTTTATTATAAAAATAACAAAATACATACTAATTTACACATATTAGGTACATTTAGGACTGCTTGTTGAGTGTGAGCAAAATGCTCGGTGCGCGACCGATCGCTTAGCTTTTAAAGGCGCGATTTCTTACACGTTAAGAACTTCCTGCTAGAGTGTTCGTGCGTACTTACTGGCAAGACGCTAAAATCGTTGCATCAGCGATGTGCTACTGGTAAGTATCGATACCGCAGTATCAGTTTCAACATGACAGAATGGGCCGTTCTCTTGTGAGTGGTATAAAGTAGTAATAGGAGATTTCAGTTCTTATTTCATTCTGTATTCGCTGACTTTGACGACTGACAAGTGAAAAAGGTGAAATTCCCGAGTTTTTTTTTATCTTGTCTTCGACTCTCGACCAGTATTCACGACACAGTGCCACGCTGCCTGTGGCCGACAAGTAGGCTGCAAGTGAACTGCTGACGGAAACAACTTAGATACAGTAAATACAAGATTTTCTTAAACATAAACGTCAGCGCCTCCCTATTTTTTTTAGATATAGAGTCATTATTTATTTTATAAGAAAAGAAAAGAGTGACAGAATGACAACGCTCAGTGAAAAGCAAAGTAGTTATGCTTTACTTCGATTCTTGTAACTGTGTTTTAGACGTGCTCCATAGTAGAGGAGAGAACACTGATCTGTGACCCACAACTCAACATAGTTAGATAACCAGTACATCCGTTGACACTTGCCATCATCTGTCTGACAAACCTGTAATTCCCATACATTTCAGTAGTAAACTTTGTTTGAACATCTTACCGTTTCGTAATAGAATACTATAACGTTTGCAAATTACAAATGCGTTACTGAATGCTTTGTGAATATTACATGTCAATGGTGTTTGATTGTTGCAGCACTGGGTTGACAGAGCCGTATTTTGACCTGTCAATACCAATCACTATTGCTATTCTGGTGTGAAAATTTGCTGTGATCGAATAGACATTCGATTTGTTCTGTACCTTGTGGTTAGTGGTCACATTGGGCATGCTCGAAAGTAATTGAGTGGTTGCTGTATTTGTGTTGGGAACTGGCAGCCACTAAGGTAATTCAGAGGTTCCTTTATGTGTATTAGAGAAAGTTTTGGTGGTCTGTATTGTATGAGCTATTGACTCAATTGCAGGTTATTTTGTTTAATAGGCAGTGGAGATGTTAAAACTGAATTGCACTTCAGTCATTCGGCGTATGTCGCCCGTAAATCTGCATAGATCTTTCCCTGAATTATTAAATATTAGTACCATAAAGGAACCATTAATGTGAACTTTGTGCAGAAACACTCTCTTAAAAACTATTGGATAGAATGAACGAAGAGGTGGAAAATAATTAAGTACAACTGGTAAAAAAGATGAAGGAAATATTTGATAATTACTTTCATGACAGGAAAAGAAATAAAGAAAAATATCTTTCGAAACTTATAAATAACGAAGAGAGGACTAAAATAATATATCTGATTTGGTGGTTAATTTGCACTTGGCTTGAAATCATCCAAATTTATATAACAAAACAAGGAAAATTTGCACTTAGTACGCAAATTTCGATCAACTGTAAGTAAAATAAGGTTTGTTACCGCTAGATTTGCTCAAATATTTTTCGTTTTTACCGTAGAGATACGCGAGACAGAAATGATCGCAAGTGTTAACAAAAGTCAATAACATTATTTACGCAAGTCAGCAATATAGGCCGGCCGGGGTGGCCGAGTGGTTCTAGGCGCTACAGTCTGGAACCGCGTGACCGCTACGGTCGCAGGTTCTAATCCTGCCTTGGGAATGGATGTGTGTGATGTCCTTAGGTTAGTTAGGTTTAAGTAGTTCTACGTTCTAGGGGACTGATGACTCAGAAGTTAAGTACCATAGCGCTCAGAGCCATTTGAACCATCAGCAATATAGCACAGGTCGGACTGTGCATGTTTACATTGTACATAACTAATCTGTAAAGAACCATATATCCATTAATGTGGCACTCCACATGTTATCACTGAATTATTAGTTAAGAAAATGGATCTGAGCTTTAACGATATAACAACTGAACTACGCGTCAGTAAAATCCGAATTGCGCCGAAATACCGAAGGTATTATAATAATTTTATTTAAGTCCTGGATAAAAAAGATCCAATTTGCATGGTATTTATTTTCATTTGTTTTCTGCGAACCTTTCAGATAACTCAAGAACATAGTAAAAATTAACATTAAAAATTGTAAAAATGTTAGTATGCCTCACTTAAAAGTACTTTAGAATGCTCAAAAATAATCTCCAGGTCTCTTAAATACACTATAATATTGTCATGTAGAAGAAGGTGTAATTAGGTGATTGACGAACACTAACTTCACTTAAAGGGGCCACATCCTGCATATCTAAGCCATGTTAATTTAGGCAAGTACTTTACCCATCCCTGAAAAACCTTTCTGATGCAGGACCTTAATATTTTAACTGTATGTTACATGATGCTAATTGAGTCAACTGTACTAAAATCTACTTTATCCATTTTATAATTTTTGAGAGATACTTTTTTAAATTTATTAACAAAAATATTAAGTCTTTTCGGCAGAAAATATTTTTGTGAACTTCCTAATGGGGGAATATTAATGAATGTAGTACCAGAGGTGGCTTTTTATGTTAAGCAGAGTCCCTGAAAATTTCATTCATTTTTCCTTTATAGTTTGTGATATAATGGGGCATATGTACTGAAAATTTTAGTTTGCGGGAAATTGACATTAAGGAAAAAAGTTTTGAAATTTGTTACTTACAATTAATTAAAACTGTTCTGCTGCATATGATGGCCCTGCTTTGGCCTCTAGCAGGCCTTCCAGCTTCTTTTTAACCTTCCTCGATGTTTGTCTTTCTTTCTTGGCCATATTAGATGCAGACCTGTCTGCATCGGCTATCCTCATTTTATCGCAATATTGCAGCCAAGTGATCATATTTTCACCAGTATTAATTCCCAGCTTTTTCAGTACCCAACACTTTCCAGTATTACCACAATTGAATGTAATAACAGCATCATGAACTCCTAGTTTCATTGTATGCATGCCTATAAATACAGTTTTAGGAAGGAAGTTCCAAATTATGCCATTGAAACATTCATTTGGGTTCTGTGTCTGCCCATGTAGACATTTCCTTAGAAGGTCAGGATAGTCTCTGAAAATAGGTTTAATTGCTGCAATAACAGCAGCAGGAAGAGAATGCTGGTGAGAATAAGAGTCTCCAGTTGCCTGAGCCCTATAGTATTTGCACCACGAATTTTCTCCTGACGGACACAATCAATGACATGGCTTATCATCAGTAGAGGACTTATGGAAGAATATGGCCCAAGCATCTCTCTCTCCATTGCCTCCAGATTTTCTTTATTTCCCCTAATTGCCTGCCCATAGTATATCTGCAAGTTTTCTATAACAACTACTCGCAATCACACTTGAACAAACTAACTGCGTGTTTGAAAGTGTGTTGTTTACAAACAGCAGAAACAAAAGAATACCGTCTGTTGTATTTCAAGGATAGCCAACACACTCGGGAGTAAAAAAAAAATTCCTAACGTGCAATGTAGGGGATATAAAGATGTAAAACATATGCAGAAAAGTGGGTGACAGAAAAGTGGGTGTGGCACATAAACACATGTGGTATAAAAATGCTCTTTAAATGCCCGAAAAAAATTTTGTCAGCAAAATCCTTTTCGGAGTACTTAAATAAAACCTTAATCTATCGAAATATGATGAAAACCGAAAATCGATTTTTTTTATCTTAACCACGGTGTGGTTCCCTTAACGAAGTTTATTCAGCACTTGCACATACAAGATCACAGAGCGAACTGCCTTTGGCCAGAACAGATACAGTGTATACACAGCTGCAGAACATTCCATTACAAGGATTCTTGACATTTGTGGATACTTCTGGAACGTACTCGAACCGAATATAGGAATTAATATTCTACCGTCCATGTGCGTTTTGAACTCACGACCCTCCATACAGCAGCTTAGTATCATAACCACTACAACACAGTGCTACTCAGCTTCTTCTGCGACATTTCTCCTTCTTTAAAGGAACAGCGTCTCGATGCTACGTCGTCCTAGTCCGGGAACGAGTCATCGCTCCTGCATACTCCGACTTCTGATGACTGATTCTCGCCCTGGCGGTGATATTCTTAGAACTTCTTTTGCCGTTATTTTCTTCGTCTCCTTTCCGCTTATTGCCTGTCGCTGGAGCTTAGAATTTACCCTGGGTTGCAGGATCCTTATAGGGCTTCATTCGAAGGACGTGGACCTTCTCTCTGATCTTTCGTCGTCTTGTGTCGGGGTCGAAGTCTTCAACTTCATAAGTAACATCAGACAACTGTCTTACAACCTTATAAGGTCCAAAGTAGCGTCTGAGGAGCTACTCAGAGAGACCAACCTTCCGAACAGGAGTGAAGATCCAGACGAGGTCACCAGGCTGGTAGACAACAGGGCGGTGGCTCGCGTCATACCTTCGGCGATCGTTTTCTTGGGCCTGCAGCGTGCAGAGTCGAGCCAACTGCCGAGCTTCCTCAGCTCTGGTTAACACCTGGCCGGTGTAGCCGTCGTCCACGTCATCAGGATATAACGGGAACAAGAGTGTCCATCGTTGTAGTCGCCTCACGCCCATGCAGCAGGAAAAATGGCGTAAATCCTGTGGTGACTTGTTTGGCGGTGTTCTAGGCAAACGTCACGAAAGGTAGCACCTCTTCCCAGTTGCTCTACTCAACATTGACGAACATTGATAGCATGTCGGCAAGGTTTACTAAGGCGTTCAGTAAACCCGTTAGTTTGCGGATGGTAGGCAGTCGTCATGTGATGAGTAATGTTGCACCGACTGTTTATCTCTGTCACAAGATTCGATTGAAAAACTTTTCCTCGATCCGTAATTAACGACCCTGGGGCACTGTGTTTTAATACAATGGCTTCCATGACGAATTGGGCTACCTCGGGTACTTCGGTTGTTTTCACGGCTTTTGTAACGGCATAGCATGACAGATATTCAGTGCAAACAATAATCCATCTACTGCCACTAGCAGACGTTGGAAATCGTCCGAGGAGGTCAATCCCAACACGCTGGAAAGGCGTTTCGGCTCGTGGAATTCTGTAGAACATCTAAGCACATGTGTTTAGGAATCACTGGTAGCCACCTGTTTTCAAATGGATCAAAGTTTTTCTTGCAAAGTAATCCATTAACTACCTTAAATTGTCCTTTCACATCCTCTGACCGATTTAAGGCAAGCATAATTTGAGAAATCTTGGCGTTCTTCTGCTCCACAGAGAGATCCTGGACTGCAGCGAGACGGTCACTATCTTCATCAAAGTCTTGGTGGTCTTGCACAGGGTTTCTTGAGAGACCGTCGGCATCTTGGTGTTTTCTTCCACTTTTGTACACTATGGTAATGTCATACTCTTGAAGACATAGTGCCCACCTGGCGAGTCGTCCTGTTGGATCCTTAAGACCTCTCAACCAACAAAGTGAATGATGGTCTGTAAGAACTGTGAACGGCCTTCCATAGAGATACTGTCAAAATTTGCACATGGCCCACATCACAACAAGACATTCTCTTACTGTAGTTTGGAACGTCCCCTTAGAAAAATTATACAGGACTATGCTTAGAGAACAAACAATGTATTTACCTTAATAGTCATCATATATATAGTTAGCAAATATATATAGTTAGCAAATGAAAGATTTTAATAGAGAACAAACAATGTATTTACCTTAATAGTCATCATATACACTCCTGGAAATTGAAATAAGAACACCGTGAATTCATTGTCCCAGGAAGGGGAAACTTTATTGACAATTTCCTGGGGTCAGATACATCACATGATCACACTGACAGAACCACAGGCACATAGACACAGGCAACAGAGCATGCACAATGTCGGCACTAGTACAGTGTATATCCACCTTTCGCAGCAATGCAGGCTGCTATTCTCCCATGGAGACGATCGTAGAGATGCTGGATGTAGTCCTGTGGAACGGCTTGCCATGCCATTTCCACCTGGCGCCTCAGTTGGACCAGCGTTCGTGCTGGACGTGCAGACCGCGTGAGACGACGCTTCACCCAGTCCCAAACATGCTCAATGGGGGAAAGATCCGGAGATCTTGCTGGCCAGGGTAGTTGACTTACACCTTCTAGAGCACGTTGGGTGGCACAGGATACAAGCGGACGTGCATTGTCCTGTTGGAACAGCAAGTTCCCTTGCCGGTCTAGGAATGGTAGAACGATGGGTTCGATGACGGTTTGGATGTACCGTGCACTATTCAGTGTCCCCTCGACGATCACCAGTGGTGTACGGCCAGTGTAGGAGATCGCTCCCCACACCATGATGCCGGGTGTTGGCCCTGTGTGCCTCGGTCGTATGCAGTCCTGATTGTGGCGCTCACCTGCACGGCGCCAAACACGCATACGACCATCATTGGCACCAAGGCAGAAGCGACTCTCATCGCTGAAGACGACACGTCTCCATTCGTCCCTCCATTCATGCCTGTCGCGACACCACTGGAGGCGGGCTGCACGATGTTGGGGCGTGAGCGGAAGACGGCGTAACGGTGTGCGGGACCGTAGCCCAGCTTCATGGAGACGGTTGCGAATGGTCCTCGCCGATACCCCAGGAGCAACAGTGTCCCTAATTTGCTGGGAAGTGGCGGTGCGGTCCCCTACGGCACTGCGTAGGATCCTACGGTCTTGGCGTGCATCCGTGCGTCGCTGCGGTCCGGTCCCAGGTCGACGGGCACGTGCACCTTCCGCCGACCACTGGCGACAACATCGATGTACTGTGGAGACCGCACGCCCCACGTGTTGAGCAATTCGGCGGTACATCCACCCGGCCTCTCGCATGCCAACTATACGCCCTCGCTCAAAGTCCGTCAACTGCACATACGGTTCACGTCCACGCTGTCGCGGCATGCTACCAGTGTTAAAGACTGCGATGGAGCTCCGTATGCCACGGCAAACTGGCTGACACTGACGGCGGCGGTGCACAAATGCTGCGCAGCTAGCGCCATTCGACGGCCAACACCGCGGTTCCTGGTGTGTCCGCTGTGCCGTGCGTGTGATCATTGCTTGTACAGCCCTCTCGCAGTGTCCGGAGCAAGTATGGTGGGTCTGACACACCGGTGTCAATGTGTTCTTTTTTCCATTTCCAGGAGTGTATATATGTATACACTCCTGGAAATGAAGTTCTTTTTTCCATTTCCAGGAGTGTATATATATATACACTCCTGGAAATGGAAAAAAGAACACATTGACACCGGTGTGTAATAGGATCCATCAGTCATTAAACTTATTTTTGGATTTGCATCCTTAGTAATTAAATAAATAAATACATTACTGGCCATTAAAATTGCTACACCAGAAGAAATGCAGATGATAAACAGGTATTCATTGGATAAACATATTATACTAGAACTGACATGTGATTACATTTTCACGCAATTTGGGTGCATAGATCCTGAGAAATCAGTACCAAGAACAACCACCTCTGACCGTAATGACGGCCTTGATAGGCCTGGGCATTGAGTCAAACAGAGCTTGGATGGAGTGTACAGCTACAGCTGCCCATGCATCTTCAACATGATACCACAGTTCTTCAAGAGTATTGACTGGCGTATTGTGACGAGCCAGTTGCTCGGCCATCATTGACCAGACGTTTTCTATTGGTGAGAGATCTGGAGAATGTGCTGACCAGGGCAGCAGTCGAACATTTTCTGTATCCAGAAAGGCCCGCACAGGACCTGCAACATGCGGTCATGCATTATCCTGCTGAAATGTAGGGTTTTGCAGGGGTCGAATGAAGGGTAGAGCCACGAGTCGTAACACATCTGAAATGTAACGTCCACTGTTCGAAGTGCCGCCAACGCGAACAAGAGGTGACCGAGACGTGTAACCAATGGCACCCCATAACGCCAGGTGGTACACCAGTATGGCGATGACGAATACACGTTTCCAATGTGCATTCACCGCGATGTCGCCGAACACGGATGCGACCATCAAGAAGCTGTAAACAAAACCTGGATTCATCCGAAAAAATGACGTTTTGCCATTCGTGCACCCAGGTTCGTTGTTGAGTACACCATCGCAGGCGCTCCTGTCTGTGATGCAGCGTCAAGGGTAACCCCAGCCACGGTCTCCGAGCTGATAGTCCATGCTGTTGCAAACGTCGTCGAACTGTTCGTGCAGATGGTTGTTGTCTTGCAGACGTCCCCATCTGTTGACTCAGGGATCGAGACGTGGCTGCACTATCCGTTACCGCCATGTGGATAAGATGCCTGTCATCTCGACTGCTAGTAAATGAAATGATCGTATGGCATTGTTGGCCGGGAGGCCCCATGCGGGGAAGTTCGGCCGCCGTATTGCAAGTCCTTTTTAGTTGACGCCACTTCGGCGACTTGCGAGTCAATGATGATGAAATGATGATGAAGAACACACAACACCAAGTCATCACGAGGCAGAGAAAATCCCTGACCCCGCCGGGAATCGAGACCGGGACTCCGTGCGCGGGAAGCGAGAACGCTACCGCAAGACCACGAATTGCGGACCGCGACTGCTAGTGATACGAGGCCGTTGGGATGCAGCACGGCGTTCCGTATTACCCTCCTGAACCCACCGATTCCATATTCTGCTAACAGTCATTGGATCTCGACCAACGCGAGCAGCAATGTCGCGATACGATAAACCGCAATCGCGACAGGCTACAATCCGACCTTTATCAAAGTCGGAAACGTGATGGTACGCATTTCTCCTCCTTACAGGAGGCATCACAACAACGTTTCACCAGGCAACGTCGGTCAACTGCTGTTTGTGTATGAGAAATCGGTTGGAAACTTTGCTCATGTCAGCACGTTGTAGGTGTCGCCACCGGCGCCAACCTTGTGTGGATGCTTTGAAAAGCTAATCATTTGGATATCACAGCATCTTCTTCCTGTCGGTTAAATTTCGCATCTGTAGTACGTCATCTTCGTGGTGTAGCAATTTTAATGGGCAGTAGTGTATATTAAGTAAAAAATTTTTTTTACTCATCATTATTTTCTTTTCTGTAAATTGATGATATCGATCTAATAACATTTGTGAGAGGATATGGCACGTGACCACACTTGAGGATTGTGCAGACTCTGGAACCAACATGACAGACTGGATGCCACAGCCCACGCCAGCCAGCGAAAGTTAAGTGGAGCGGGCTGCCGTAATGAGTCAGCTGTAGCAGCCCAGATGTGGGGGACCACCGGCCGCTGCCAGCTGACGCACCTACATCACGCAGCCCCAATGGAGGTGGCACGTACGAAGCCAGCACAGGCAGCGGGATGCCACCACCCACCGGTAACGACCCCCTAGTGGCCAGTGACCTGCCAGGCTACAGCGGGATGCCACCACCCACCGGTAACAACCCCCTAGTGGCCAGTGACCTGCCAGGCTACAGCGGGATGACACCACCCACCGGTAACAACCTCCTAGTGGCCAGTGACCTGCCAGGCTACAGCGGGATGCCACCACCCACCGGTAACAACCCCCTAGTGGCCAGTGACCTGCCAGGCTACAGCGGGATGCCACCACCCACCGGTAACAACCCCCTAGTGGCCAGTGACCTGCCAGGCTACAGCGGGATGCCACCACCCACCGGTAACAACCCCCTAGTGGCCAGTGACCTGCCAGGCTACAGCGGGATGCCACCACCCACCGGTAACGACCCCCTAGTGGCCAGTGACCTGCCAGGCTACAGCGGGATGCCACCACCCACCGGTAACGACCCCCTAGTGGCCAGTGACCTGCCAGGCTACAGCGGGATGCCACCACCCACCGGTAACAACCCCCTAGTGGCCAGTGACCTGCCAGGCTACAGCGGGATGCCACCACCCACCGGTAACAACCCCCTAGTGGCCAGTGACCTGCCAGGCTACAGCGGGATGCCACCACCCACCGGTAACAACCCCCTAGTGGCCAGTGACCTGCCAGGCTACAGCGGGATGCCACCACCCACCGGTAACAACCCCCTAGTGGCCAGTGACCTGCCAGGCTACAGCGGGATGCCACCACCCACCGGTAACGACCCCCTAGTGGCCAGTGACCTGCCAGGCTACAGCGGGATGCCACCACCCACCGGTAACAACCCCCTAGTGGCCAGTGACCTGCCAGGCTACAGCGGGATGCCACCACCCACCGGTAACAACCCCCCAGTGGCCAGTGACCTGCCAGGCTACAGCGGGATGCCACCACCCACCGGTAACAACCCCCTAGTGGCCAGTGACCTGCCAGGCTACAGCGGGATGCCACCACCCACCGGTAACAACCCCCTAGTGGCCAGTGACCTGCCGGGCTACTAATCGAGGGACAAGCGAGTTGCGTGGCACCACAGTCGATGTGCGCGTTGAGCCTAACCGACTCACAAGGGGAGGCCACGATGTTTGGAATGCGGATTTACTGCAGACTTCGTACACTCGTAGTACTCCATGAGGGCAACAAAATGTGTAAGCAGTAGCGCGTTATTGAGAAAATCGGAAGATAATTTCAGTCATCAAATATGTATCTGTGCGTGGCCGTTACTATCACGACGAGGCGGCAGCCGAGTGGCAGTCTGCCGCCGGCAGTGTTGCGAGGCGGCCACACGCCAGAGTGCTGCGGGCGAGGCACGCACCGTGTGTTTGTGTTACTTCGGCCGCTGTTAGTGCTGTTTTCCTTCTAGACCACCATGGCGCACAACTATCGGAAGAAGACATTACGTTTCAACTTTTGTTCTGACTTCGCCAGACCCAAGACCCTGGAGGTAGAACAATTTATCTGCGATGAAGTTAAAATACCACCAACAGATCTAATTGGTATCCACTTGTCCATAGTTAGCGGTACTGTCTACGTCAAAATGATCAACGATGCGGCGTGCGACAAGGTGCTTCAAGAGGCAAAACGTGGACTGCGCTTCTGTCATTCCGACGGCAACGTCGGACCCGTTACCGTCGATCACGCAGCTCTCGGCACACGAACGATAAGGATCTTCGAACTGCCGTTCGAACTACCTGCAGACGTCGTCATCGAGGCGCTCCATCCCTATGGCAACGTTCTGGATCATGTTGCCGAACGATGGGTACAATTTCAAACCTATCCCGTTTTAAACGGTGTTAGACAGGTCCGCATCGAATTGCAGAAACACGTGCCTTCCTATCTATATATCAGAGGCTGCTGAGCCAACCTCGGACCTGTTCCGGTTGCAGGAAAGAAGGTCATCTACGGTCTGAATGCATTCAACGACGTGTCGCGCAGCTCCCGTTGTTGGAAGCGTCCGTCACACCCATGATGACCGCCCTACCGGTCACTTACGCAGCGGCTCTTGCCACGTCTACAGTTTCGTCCAGTCCATCGCCCGGTCCTTTTGATCAGCACGTCCCACCATCCCAGTCACGTCCCAGCTGACAACCTTGCCGCCGAACAGGCTCCCGCACCGGACACTGAGGAGACCAGTACTTCTTCACAACACCTGTTTGACAATTTCATTGTACCCACCGACACCTTTGAACCAGGTCGACGCTCCTCCTTGCCGTCGTCCGACACTGAGGAACATGTGCACAAATAACGCTCGCCACGTAGGCGCAAACGCCGCCGCCATTCACCCACGCGCTCTCAAAGCGTCGCCACCCGCGACGACGAAGACGACACCCAACCAGCCGACATTTCCGTGCAGAGGTCGGCGGACATCTTTCACGATGAACAAGACTTTTGCAGGACGGGACCACCACGGAGGTCGCCACGCATAATGTAACGATCGGTACGCAGGTTTAGACGCCTGTCTCCCCGCCGACAGCTCCAGATCTCTTTCACCACGACGCAATTCCCACGGACATTGCACAGACCCACGGCACAGGAACATGGGCTAACGACGTTGAGGAAGGTACGCCCCCTCCTCCGGATGAGTTGCCTCCGCCAGACGAGGCTGCCTGTTAACATCAATAGCGAGGCTCTGCAGCAGATGGGACGGGACTTCCTGTCGGTGCCCTCCTCATACTTCCCTTGGTGATGGTAGATGTGTGTCCACCACCACTGAAACAAACGTACCGGTTCGTCACACTGAACATCAACATGATAGGCACTGCACCCAAGCTGCAGCTTCTATGTGACATGCTTCGAGCCTCTGACGTCGACGTCGCCCTTCATCAGGAAGTACGCACTGCCACACTACCACCTGTCTATGGCTACAACTCATACACATCCACATGTGATCAATCAGGGCGTGGAGTGGCTTTCTACACACGTGAAGGAATCCCACTCAGCGACACGACAATCCTTCCCTGTGGAAGGGGCATGGCTGTTACCATCTTCGACACGCGCATCATCAATATCTACGCTCCATCTGGCTCCACGAACCGTCGCCGGCAGTCGACTTTTTTCGGACATGACGTGGCGCCTATTTTTCTGGGCGCTATGATCGCCTTATCATGGGAGGCGATTTCAACTGCGTCCTCGATCCGCAGGACCAAATGCCTGGTTATTCGCCATGCCCGGCACTGTTCCCCTTAATTGAAGATTTTCATCTAGTGGACGTTTGGGAGAAAATTCATGGCAATACCCCCGGTTTTACCCATTATACAGCACATTCTGCGAGCAGACTGGACCGGTTTTATGTCTCTGTCCACCTTGGCAACGATTTCGCCCAAGCTGAACGATGGCCCCTTGCATTTTCGGACCATTGCGTTGTCATTTGCTCCCTGGCTTTGCCACCTCAGTCAGCATGGCGCAGCAGAGGTTACTGGAAGCTTAATACCTCCCTCCTTAATGATCCACACTGCCGACAATGTATTACCACTACATGGGCGTCTTGCGAAAGACGCCTCCTGCAGTACACATCCATGTTCCATTGGTGGCTCAAATGTGCCAAACCTGCGATCAGAAAGGTCTTCATACAATATGGCAAGGAAGCAGCAGCATGGCATCGAGACACCACAAATATTCACTACGCCATCCTCTGTGAGCTCGACGCACTCCCTCCATCACCTGAAACTCATAGGGAACGACAGTGTACTAAAGCTTGTCTCCTCACTCTCCGAAGTGCACGACTGCATGGTGTCGTGGTGCGTTCCCGACGACAGGACATCCTCCACGACGAAACAGCATCCGCAATCCATGCCGCATCCGACCATCGTCGTCGACGTCGACTTTTCGTCCCCAACATCATGACCTCTGACGGTGTTCACCACACAACACAGGCGGCAGTGGTGTCTGCCTTTGCTGAACATTATCGCCAATTTTATGACGGTGAACCGATGACAACGCCAATTCCTGATGATCTCCGTCCTTCCCCTGATCGGACCCTCACCGTAGTCAGTCAATGTCCACGATGTCTGCAATCACCGCAGAAGAGGTGGTAGATACGATCAGCAAGGGGGCCAACAACACATCACCAGGACCAGATGGTCTCCCCGTGGAGTTTTACTGGGCGTTCACCACGTTAATGCTTCCTCGCTGGACGGAAATGTTTCAGGAACACTTTACTCCGTCCTTCCCAATTCCACCTGAATTCGTCACTGGCATTCTTCTACCTGTGCCTAAGCCAAAGGGAGGGTCTCATGTTCCTGCATATCGTCCCCTTGCATTGATGAATGAAAACTATAAAATCTATGCACGCCTCTTAGCAGCTCGCATATGCACCATCTTACCTACGGTCCTTTCACCGGAGAAGACTGAACGTGGTTATGGGGCCACCTTACAAATAGCGCTAGGAAAATGCCAAGACCTCATTGCGCTGGCGGCAGTTTGTCGCCTTCGCGCAGCCCTGGTATCCATCGATTTCACGAGTGCCTTTGACCACGTTCGACACCCATTCCTCCTCATACTGGCAACACGTATGGGGTTCCCATTACTTTTTGTCGATGCCATTCCCGCGGTCTCGATGATACAAGTCAATGCGAGGCTTGTAGGACCGTTTCCTATTCGCCGCTCTGTGCGTCAAGGATGCCCTATGTCTACTTTACTATATGCCATTGCACTTGAGCCCCTCATCATTGGTCTTACCTCTAGACTGCAGGGTCTCACTTTACGTGACTGCACCTTTCACTGCAGGGCTTATGCAGAAGACCTCTTTCTCACCTGCTCCTCCACGGAAGTCAATGACGCCATCCAATGGATCCACCAGTATGGACGTCTTTCTGGTAGCATTCTTAATGTCAGTAAATCGACTGTGATGCACATTGGCCGCGGCCTCCCGGCTATGGTGCCGACCCCACTCCCAGTCAGTACCACACTTCGTTACTTGGGTATCGAATTTACTCGCTCCACACTCCGCACAGTGGCTCTTGCTTACCGGCGGCTTTTACAGTCGATTCGGCACCATGTCCGCGGTCAAGTGCACCGTAACTTAAACCAACTCCAACGTGTGTCCTATGTCAACATGTATGTCGCCCCTAAACTGATACACGTCGCCTAGATCCTCCGAATGCCGTTACTCCTTGGTCGCCGCATCCAATCAGCCTTTGGATATTTCGTGTCAGCAGGGGCACTTTTCAAAGTCTGCTACAACACCCTAACACTGCCTCCTGCAAAATGTGACCTCGGGCTCATCAACGTGCGGGCACGATCTTCTGCACTCTTTGTCCACACTCTGTTGCGGTAATGGCAGGGGCCGGTCCCGTCCTTAACACGCAGTCTCTTAGATATCCTCCGACCAGCTTCTCTCGATCCACCGCTCAATGTGGCACCTATTTCTCCATTATTGTACCATGTCGCCAATTGTTTCATAGAACTCAGCTACGTTCGGGCCGATCTTCCACTCACCCGTCCTCCCCGTACAAAAGATTATTATCGTCTGTTTATGCTGTCCAATCCTTGCGATCCCATGATGCTACAACACCCTGACATTAACTGGCAAACGGTTTGGGGGTGTGTGCATGCACCCTTTTTACTGTCCTCTGTGTCTGCACTCTCTTATGTTTTACTCTATGGCAAATTCCCGACTAATAGTCAACTTTATCGCATGGGCCTGGCCACCTCCCCACTCTGCCCTGACTGTCAGCTCGGAGACACCGACGAGCACCGTCTTACGTGCCCCCTCAAACGAAACGTATGGCTCCTCATACAATGAATCATGGGCTTTTACCTCCCTGCCCCGCCAACGACGGTAACCCCAGATTTCTTGTTGTTGCCCCAGCCATTTCAGTACCCTCTTGCTAAGCACCATACACTCATCTGGTTTCGAGGACAGGTTTTAGAATACCTCTTTCAGAGTGGTCCGCATACAGTCCTTGACTTCTGCTACAAAGTTGTGATCGTGCATAGCACTCTCACCCGAAAACCATCTTACCGGCAAACATTTGTCGGTTATCTCCCTAGCGTCTTCCTTGACACCTCTCAAGGTTGGGTTGTGCCATGCCTACCCGTCACATGATGCAACACACTTATTCACATTCTCATGCATCGACCAAAACAGAAAAAAACGTTATATTTTCTTGTATTTACTGTTCTTCTTATATTTATTGTTTAACTAACAATCATTTGTATATGTTTAAATGGTACCTTGAAGAACAGTTGCATTGTGTATATATACCTACTGTTCGTTTGTTCAAAGAAGATTATTGAAAAAAAAAGGAAGAAGACAAAATATGTTATATTTTGATGTATTTAACGTTATTCTAATATTTTTGTTTAACTAACAATCATTTGTATATGTTTAAATGGTACCTTGAAGAACTGTTGCATTGAGAAAAAAAAGTGATCAACGCGACAAGATAGTGTCCAAGCCCCGTAATCGTAGGTTGTTGGTCGCTGGATCGAATCCCGTTCGTCACGTTTTTTTTTGTCATATTCTTTACTATTTATTTTACAATTGATATAACGGGAAAAATGTGTATAATCAGATGAACTTTTATTAAATTTACGATGTTATTTGACTGTCTACAAAGTTTTATTATCACAAATAATATAATATTCATAACTACCGACTAGTAATCGACAAAACGCATAAGTAGTAGCAGTATGGTATTCTGCCTTACGGTAGGTCTTGTCGTGGGTTAAGCCTCTTCCACTTTTGTCTGTCCATAGCCAGTCTTTTCATTTCTGAATATTTGTCTCCTTTGATATTGTGCAGCATTTGATATCTTCTTCTTTCTCTTCCCCTTTTTCCCTCTACCTTTCCTTCTATTCCTTCCTTCAATAAACAGTCCCTCCTCAAACAATGTCCAATCCAGTTCTGTTTTCTCTTTCTGATGACTTTCAGCATGTTTCTTTCTTCTCCAACCCTTCTTAATACTTCTTCATTCCTTACTAGGTCTCCCATTTTCACTTTTTCCAGTCTTCTCCATAAACACATCTCTAGTCCTCCAATCTTCTTTCCTCTTCCTTCCTCAATGTCCAGCCTCTGCACCATATAAATCATATAAACGCATAAAGTCATACTGAAAGCCGGCCGGTGTGGCCGTGCGGTTCTAGGCGCTTCAGTCTGGAACCGCGTGACCGCTACGGTCGCAGGTTCGAATCCAGCCTCGGGCATGGATGTGTGTGATGTCCTTAGGTTAGTTAGGTTTAAGTAGTTCTAAGTTCTAGGGGACTGATGACCACAGATGTTAAGTCCCATAGTGCTCAGAGCCATTTGAACCATTTTTGATACTGAAAATGTTTGCTTGTCCGTGATTTGAGAAATCCCTTATACCTGGAAGGAGCCCGAAACTACTTGTTACCTGCAAGTTTTGACTGCCACAGACAGCTTTCGAAAGATGTACAACTAATCGTCGCTTTAAACATTACGAGTGCAAGTTGCAGGATGGTATTTTTCGTAAAAACATGGAAGACATAAAGTTAAACGGCACCAGCTGCATTGAATAAATGCTATGTTCCCACATAAGCAAGGTCTTTTGAGGTTTTCCATGGAAAAACAAACCTTACTAACATTTTTAAAAACCTCTCTTTCATCCGATAATTTGGAAGCAAACCAAGCATAACACAGCATGTCCATAAATATCGGTGCTGATAATTGGTCATGCAGTATCGAGTGTATTTTAACAGCGTCTTCACGAGAAGCAATTTCTCGTTCTCTTTCGATTAAATAAGAACAATTTTGAAGACGCTTAACGAAACGTTTAACTTGCCTGTAGAAAGAAACATCGCATGGTTGGAAAATTGGCGTGCATTTCGGTTGTACGACTTTAACTGTACATGTTCCAAGTCCTTCGTCAGTGGTGAAAATGTCGTCGTTCAAACCAGGATTCGTCTGACCCCCCCAAGAATCTATTATTAATACGAATTTTTCTTTCTTCACGTAGGGAAGCATGACGCTAGATAAAAATGAACAATATAATTGCGTGGTAAGTTTCCCGTATTTCGAACTCGTTACGACGACATTCGAAAGATCTTTCATTAATTTGTCAACGGTGTTCTGAACCTTTGGTCCAAAGTTCCCCGTGGCTTCTCGCAAACAAAGAAACACGTGTGGCAATAATTCGCCACACAATGTTATCGCATATTGTGCCATGTACGAGTGCGTCACCTTATTCATATCGCGCCTTCTGACAAACACGGTCTTCAAATTTCTTTCGGCGAGGCTTCTGTTGTATGTGGACTGGTAGCGGCAACCTGTCTTGTCTGTACTGGTAAAAATTATTTTTTTTCGAAATTCCGGATGACTGCCCTCGTCTGCAATTGAAACTTTCTCGCGGCTTCCAGCGTTTCTTCCGCAGACACACATTCCCTCAAACTCACATACTGCGTGATCTTCCTCTGCCGAATTCTGTGTCGTAGTTTGAATTTTTTTATCCATGAAAGCGATGCTTTGAAGATGAAGTTCTTCGATTGGAATTGGCCTGCAGCAGCCAGAGCCCACTGCTGTAGGTTTGTGGTTGTTATCTGAAAAATAAAATCAAAGTTTCATTTTATTAATATAATTAATTCTTCGTATGAGGTTGTTGAAGATGTAGAAAATTAGATTAGAGTGATAAAAATGAACACCTACTTGCCGATAATTTTGGCGAGACTCCACGAAACGGTCATAGGTCCACGAATCAATTACCGAATATTTATCGATCGTTGATTCTCCAGATTTTATGTTTTCTTCCCATCTCATCAGTTCGTCTTTTCTTGTCAAACTTCTAAACCCTTTTATCTGGAGTGTTCGAAGACTCCATTTGGGGTGTTCTTTCTCCCGTTTAACAACTTTTGTTTTGGTCTCCAACGGAACAGTTCCGTTTCAGCCGTGCTAGCGAGTGGCCGCTGTTAACTGTTGCGCTGCACTTCCGTGTTTACATGCTGTACTTGTGCTTCGCCGAGTGCTGCCCGTCCGTTAAGCTCCGTGTTCGTTCCTATTCCTTGTGATCTGATCGCTGTGTCTGGTCTTGTTGCTGCTAATTGGAATTTCGGTTGTTTAACCGAAATTGCGTCGCTGGATTAACCATGGCTACATACCTCAGGAAGAATACTCGGGTATTTGCTTTTGACAAGGAATCCCGTCCTGTTCAGCCGACATCCCTGGAAATAGATGACTGGATTGCACAGGTAATTGGTCTCAATTCTGAAACCGTCCATACCTGGCAACTGGATCAGGAAAAATATTGTTTTTGTCCAGTTAATCAGTGCTGCGACTGTTGATAAAGTGTTACGAAAGTGGGGCTATGGAGTAGATTTTGTGCATAGAAATGGGTATAAAAGTAAGGTTCCCATCTATAGAGCGGACATTCATTACAAAACCGTTCGTGTCTTGAACCTTCCCACTGAAACTGAAAATGATAAAATGAAGGAAGCTCTTTCAAACTACGGGGACGTTAAATCAATTGCAATTGAAAGATGGTCGCCTCGCTTTAAACTTTAGTGTTTCAACGGGGTAGGCTGTATAGAGATGGACGTTAAAATGAATATTCCGCCTCACATAACTGTTTGTGGGTATAGGGCACAAATTGTTTGTACAGGTCACGAAGCTACCTATCATATATGTAACGAAACCGGCCACTTCAGACAAGAATGTCTGCGGTGAACTGTTGTTCTTAAAAGTAATTTGATACCTTAAATGATCTGTTACCAAAGAATAGCCCGGATCAACTGGTTAAGGATGTTAACGCAGCGGGCCAAGCTGATGCCTCCCTTCACGATAACAGTCAATTTCCCCCGTTGACAATAAAGGGAAACCCTTTTACCACTACTCGTGAAACTTAAATGCAACCGAAAAAACGACCTCTGGAGGCAACTGATAGTTGTTCAGAGGACGAGCTGTCTTGTCCCACTCCCTCACTTCGCAAGCAAAAACAGTGCGATGAGGGGGCAGAGGAACCGGAAGGCAAAATGCGAATGGAAACTGATGAACAGAATGATAATACACATATGGTACCAGAAAATGAATGGGGTGTAATCAGCATTAGTTTGCAAGAAACAACAGGTGCAGTAGCCGATTGCAAAGATCAGCAGCTATCTGTTAATAAACAAATTCAGGGGGAGGTTGCAAAACTTCAGTCTCCATTTGTTTCCATCGATCAGGAAGTGAGTGAAATTAATAAAGAACGAGGAAGTGGTGGCCAAACTGAAATCACTGTTAACACCTCAGAGCAGGCGCCGGCAACCGAAATTGCGAAAGCGTCTGTCTACTGCTGCTCCAGATAAGCCGCGAAGTAAAATACTGACGCAACCAAATGAGAATGTAGCTCGAGAATGTTCACCAGTACATCAGTCTGCTTGTGGTACAACAGAAAACATCAGAAGTAGAAAATAACGGGACAGTAACCAATAAACTGATTGAAGTGTTATTCCACGTTCAGCCTTCCGAGAAAACTGTTACAGCTTAACTGAACCCTGAACCACAGAAAACTAAGTTAGTTCATCAAAACAACTACATAGTGACAGCACAATGACGCAATCTTATTCTACAACCACTATAAACATAAATAAAATTACGATCGGTTTGAAATTATCGGCCCTTAAGGAATTTTTGTACGAATCCGCGACTGATATTGCCCCGTTACAAGACGTTCTAATTTCGCATTTAGTAATTCCCGGTTTTGTCAGTTACATAAATGTATCTCCCGAAACAAGTGTTGGAACAGCTGTTTTGGTGAGGGAAGCAATTACAGTAAGCGAGGTGGAACGACTGGAAACCGGAAGGGGAATAGGACTAAATATCTATGCTGTGACTATCATCAACTTGTACGCCCCTTCAGGAAGTTCTCACCGAGCTGACAGGGCACGTTTCTTCAAAGATGACGTGATATTCTTGTTAAGGAAAACTCCAAGACAGTTATTACTTGGAGATGATTTTAATTGTGTTTTAAATCGAAAATATCAGTTACCTAATTTTAATTTCTCAAGTGAACTAAAACAACTAGTTACTGGTTTAGAATTAAAGGATAATGGGAAATCAAATACCCCTCCATTGTTGAGTTCACTTATGTCACAGCAACATCACGTAGCAGGATTGATATATTATATATTTCTCAAAATCTTGAAACTTCCGTGACAAAAGTAGAAACCATTCCTATGTACTTTTCAGACCATTCAAGTGTCTTAGCTTGCATAAATCTAACAAGACGGCCTGTTCGCCGATTCAAGAATCAGTGGAATTTGAACACTTCCTTATTAGTAAATCATGATTTAGAAGACTTGATTAAAGAAACATGGGCAATATGCCTGCGTACTCGTAGTAGATATGCCACTGCCATCGACTGGTGGGTAAAAATGGCAAAGCCAAAGTTGAGGAATGTTCTTATTCAATACAGTGCCCAGAGCGCAAGAGAAATGAAATGCGCTATAGAATATTTGAGAGATCTAATGATCAAGTCCCAGCGGGTTCCTCACTTTGGATATCAGACATCAAAATAGTCAAAGCCAAGTTACTTAATATCAAGAGAAATCAAATGGAAGGGTTGAAAATAAAATCGAAGGCAAATTCGGTGTCAGATGAAACTACTTCCCTATACTATTTAGTGAAGCATATGAAAAACGGGAGAAGGATTATATTGATGAAATTCGAACAAAACACGGTACGATTCTCAGTACAAAGCAGGGTATCATGGACGAGATTTATAGCTATTATTGCGAGCTATGTTCTGTACACCAAAGTAGTGATGCTTCCATGGAAAAATTCCTTGACATCCTAGCCCCACAGCTGACAGAAGATGACAAAGAAAATTTTCTCTAGGTTGTCAGTGAAGAAGACATGTATGAGACTCTGTGGGCCTCACCACCAAAAAAATCCCCAGGACCGGATGGTCTGCCAGCGGAGTTTTACAGCTGTTACTGGCCAATAGTAGGTGCGAAAATCACGGACATTGTAAATGAGGTTATTCAGGGTAAAATGATTCCGGCTGAGTTTAAGGAGAGTAAAATTGTTCTGGTGCCAAAAAATAATGAAAACAAAGATTTAAATAATTTTCGTCCAATTTCACTGCTGACTTCTCATTATAAATTAATAGCTAGAATAGCAAACAAGACAATTTCATGCCTTACAAATAAAATTATTAGTCAACCTCAGAACTGCACGCAGGGCAGAACCATTTTTCAAAATCTAGCAGAATTCAGGGATATCATTGCAATAACTTCTGTGACAAACATAAAGTGTGCTTTATTGTTTTTAGATTTTTATAAAGCGTTCGATGTAGTAAATCATGAATATCTTCTACGGACATTGAAGAAATAGGTTTAAAGATAGGATCATATAGTTGATTAAGAACATAGCAACTAGAATAAATGATAAAATAGCGGTGAATTGTCAACAATCCAGGCCGATGCAAATACAACGTGTTCCTCAAGGAAGTCCTCTGTCCATGTCGCTCTTCGCCATTTCGCTGGAACTTTTCTCCGACGTGTCCATGCTAGATTAAAAGGCTTAACATTATCAGGGAATAAAACAGTTATAAGAGCCTATGGTGACGATATAGGGGTCAAAATAAGGAATAATGACGAGGTAACCACGCTAGCAACAATGATTTATTCGTACTGTAGAGCATCTGGAGCCAATGTAAACGAAAAAATGTAATATGTTAAATCTCAGAGGTTTTGATCATCTCAACGCCGAGTGGGCAAAATTAGTTCGTTAACATAAAACACTTGGGATCACCCTAACATGCCTTTGAAAATGACGGCTTTAAATTGGAAAGTTGCAGCAGATAAAGTGCAAGGAGCCATTATAGAGAAATTAACTCGATATATGAACCAAGTTCAAAGAACACAGTATATCAACTCATTCATCCTTGCTAAAGCTTATTATACTGCCCAGCTGTTTCCAATACAGAGAATGATAGTGAGGAGAATAATGTCCAAAATCACCAACTTTTTGTGGAGAGGTGAAGTGTTCAGAGTACCTGCTAAAGTAGCCACTTTAGATCCTAAAAATGGTGGACTAAGATTAACTGATATAACAGATAAAGCCTCTGCACTTTTTACCAAAAGGCTAGTTAATTTAATAAGAGACTCGCGAGAAAGCATAACCAGCCAACTTTTCGTGATCATTAAACCTCAAAGCCTGCTTCCCCCGACTGACGTGCAGAATATCAACAGTTGTTTACAGCATATGAGGATTTTCTATGTTGAGTTTAGTTATGTAAGTGTCGAACTCAAGCAGTCAGTTTCCAAACATTGAGTGGACTGAGATTTGGAAAAAAACATTAGTTTTAATGTGCTCACGTCTAATATGAAAACGTCAATGGCATCTAGTTGACTCAATAATTCATGGATGTACTTGCAGTGGTCACATGAATAGTTGGAAGTGGATCCGGGAGCAAGAACATCCCCTGAGTATATATCGCTGTCATTGATAAACAGCCCTGAAGCACGCTATTTCCCAGGAGCAAAAAATAACGCTGTGTACTGGTTGCTGGGAAATTTTGTTAATTACGTCCTTAACAAATTAGGATCCGATAACATCATAGAGTTCAAGGTACACATGCTGTGTGAATTCCACAAAATTAGAAGGTATTCGAATCACAAGAACAAGTTCGGTAATACGTTAAAAATTGTATTTGAAAGAATGGGCATTGGTTAATACAAAAAAGAAGACTGTGTTGACAGTGATATATTGCAGTTACCTTAAGGATATTATTTAAAATTTTACAGTATATTTTTGGTGTGTGCTTTTTCTACTTCATAGAGTAGTTTTTGAAATTTATAAGTTAATGTACAGAAATTATGTGACAGTGAGATTGTATGTCTAATAGTGTCAAAACACAAAACATTAAAGGTGCATTATTGGTTTCTATTACAAGTCTGGAAATAGACAGTTTTTATGGAAATCGATTTGTTAAAACCATAAGATTCTATCTGACATAATTTAGTATTCAATGGCTGGCACATTGTCCTGTTCATTATTGCACTGTGATGTGTAAGTCAGTTTTGCAGTGAAACACTTATTATATAGGGATGATCACTTCAGATACTTAACATTCAATTAATGTCAAGAAAGTGTAGTTGGAAGGCTAGTCAACCTTATCATATCTCCATTCCGCCATTCTCAAGTATTTCAGAAATTGTCTAATATGATTATTAAATTGTTTTATATCCCACCAATTTGCTGATATCCATCATAAAGAGCTATTTATGCTTCTGTAAAGACTGGAGCACATGTAATTCAAAGTGCAGATTTTATTTCTTCGTGTTGAAGTATGAATGTCTTTTTTTAAAAAAAACTTTTCTTGATGTTTAACTTAATTCTTCCTGGTAATTTAATCAGTAACAAAATCTTCTGTTGTCTTTCTTTATCATCAGCATAATTGAAATGATCAATTTGTTTTTGTTTAAATCACTTCATGTATTACATGTGTACATAGTTAGTACATGAACTTAGTATGTATTTGGAATGTGTAACATTGTTTTTTAATAAATGTTTTTATAAAAAAAAGTGGTTAGTGTTCAAGCCCCATAATCGTAGGGCGTTGGTCGCTGGATTGAATCCCGTTCATCACTTTTTTTTCCAACACTGTCATATTCTGTACTATTTATATTACAATTCATATAACGGGAAAAATACGTGTAATCAGATGAGCTTTCATTAAATTTACAATGTTATTTGGCAGTCTACAAAGTTTTATTATCACAAAATATATAATATTCATAACTACCGACTAGCAATCGACAAAACGCGTAAGTAGTAGCAGTATGGTATTCTGCCTTACGGTAGGTCTTGTCGTGGGTTAAGCCTCTTCCACTTTTGTCTGTCCACAGCCAGTCTTTTCATTTCTGAATATTTGTCTCCTTTGATATTGTGCAGCATTTGATATCTTCTTCTTCCTCTTCCCCCTTTTCCCTCCACCATTCCTTCTATTCCTTCCTTCAATAAACAGTTCCTCCTCAAACAATGTCCAATCCAGTTCTGTTTTCTCTTTCTGATGACTTTCAGCATGTTTCTTTCTTCTCCAACCCTTCTTAATACTTCTTCATTCCTTACTAGGTCTCCCATTTTCACTTTTTCCAGTCTTCTCCATAAACACATCTCTAGTCCTCCAATCTTCTTTCCTCTTCCTTCCTCAATGTCCAGCCTCTGCACCATATAAATCATATAAACGCATAAAGTGATACTGAAAATGTTTGCCTGTCCGTGATTTGAGAAATCCCTTATACCTGGAAGGAGCCCGAAACTAGATGTTTTGACTGCCACAGACAGCTTTCGAAAGATGTCCAACTAATCATCGCTTATAACATTACAAGTTGCAGGATGGTATTTTTCGTAAAAACATGGAAAACATAAAGTTAAACGGCACTAGCTGCATTGAATAAACGGTATGTTTCCACATACGGAATGTCTTTTCAGGTTTTCCATGGAAAAACAAATCTCGCTAACATTTTTAAAAACCTCTCTTTCATCCTATAATTTGGAAGCAAACCATGCATAACACAGCATTTCCTTAAATATCAGCGCTGATAATTGGTCATGCAGAACCGAGTGTACATGTTCCAAGTCCTTCGTCATCGGTGAAAATATCGTCGCACAAACCAGGATTCGTCTGACCCCCCCCCCCCCCCCCCCGCACCCCCCCAAAAAAAAGAATCTATTATTAATTATATTTTTTCTTTCTTCACGTAGGGAAGCATGACGCTAGATAAAAATGAACAATATAATTGCGTGGTAAGTTTCCCGTATTTCGAACTCGTTACGACGACATTCGAAAGATCTTTCATTAATTTGTCAACGGTGTTCTGAACCTTTGGTCCAAAGTTCCCCGTGGCTTCTCGCAAACAAAGAAACACGTGTGGCAATAATTCGCCACACAATGTTATCGCATATTGTGCCATGTACGAGTGCGTCACCTTATTCATATCGCGCCTTCTGACAAACACGGTCTTCAAATTTCTTTCGGCGAGGCTTCTGTTGTATGTGGACTGGTAGTGGCAACCTGTCTTGTCTGTACTGATAACATTTTTTTTTTTTAATTCCGGATGACTGCCCTCGTCTGCAATTGAAACTTTCTCGCGGCTTCCAGCGTTTCTTCCGCAGACATACATTCCCTCAAACTCACATACTGCGAGATCTTCCTCTGCCGAATTCTGTGCTGTAGTTTGAATTTTTTATCCATGAAAGCGATGCTTTGAAGATGAAGTTCTTCGATTGGAATTGGCCTGCAGCAGCCAGAGCCCACTGCTGTAGGTTTGTGGTTGTTATCTGAAAAATAAAATCAAAGTTTCATTTTATTAATATAAATATCTCTTCTAATGCGGTTGTTGAAGATGTAGAAAATTAGATGTAGAGTGATAAAAATGAACACTTACTTGCTGATAATTTTGGCGATACTCCACGAAACGGTCATAGGTCCACGTATCAATTACCGAATATTTATCGATCTTTGATCCTCCAGATTTTATGTTTTCTTCCCATCTCTTAAGTTTGTCTTTTCTTGTCAAACTTCTAGACCCTTTTATCTGGAGAGTTCGAAGTCTCAATTTGGGGTGTTCTTTCGCCAGTTTAACAACTTTTGTTTTGGTCTCCAACGGAACATAATCGCCTTTTGTTGACGCCTTTTCTGCTGGCTCATAATCTTCATCGTCGGACGAATTTTCTTCGACTTCACGGAATTGATCTACTTGTGTACTTCATCAAAATGAATAAGGTCCTCGTCAATGATGAGTATTTTTTCTCCTAACAATTCCATGGTAGCCCGAAACAATTCTTCTCCAATCATCATTGTATCGGCAGGAATCGTTGCTGATGCTTCTGTATCAATGACGTCCGCTTCTTGGCGAAGACTCTCAGAATATAGGAACGCATCTTTCAAACGACGTTTCGCAACTGCACTATTGATTGAATATTCATGACATTCCTCGTCCGCAGTTCTCGACGAACCGGGTGTCAGTTCCCTTTTTCTAGTCACGATGTAAGGTTTTATACTTCACGAGCGATTCGCACATCGTTATTTCTTCCTGCTACATAAGCAAGGTCTCACCGCTATGCGAGTTAACCGTCGAATGATCCCCATTCTACGCCGGTTCGAGCCTGGCCCTTCCCTCGTTGGTCGTTTACTAGTCGGTAGTTATGAATATTATATTATTTTTGGTAATAAAACTTTGTAGACCGCTAAATAACATGGTAAATTTAATAGAAGTTCATCTGATTACACGTATTTCCCCTTTATATCAACTGTAATATAAATAGTAAAGAATATGACTGTGTTGAAAAAAAAAAGTGACGAACAGGACTCGATCCAGTGACCAAGGACCTACGGTTACGCGGCTTGGACACTAACCACTTTTTTTTAATTCCACAAAAGCAGTAACAAAAATGGCTGCAATGAAATGACACAAATAAGGTGACAGATAATTCAAGTCCTTAAATTGCAGCATTCAAAGAATGAGTCTTTAGCAGTAGCACAACTTAGCACCTTCAGTGTCACCTACAACTGGTGGCAGTTCAGCATGCAATTTTCCTTCTTCTGCAGCCTGAGGTTCCTCATCATCATTTCCCAGACCCAAATTACTCATTCAGTAAATCCTTGATGTGTGTTCCTTCCAGGAGAAATTACGTGGACAGAAGAGCAGTCCCGAACAGCGACATCACAAAATCCTTCACTGCCTTGTTATTTTTGTCAGTTCCAGCCTTCTAAACGAATCCATAGGGAGTTCAAGATCTTTCTCTATATCAGACACCATCTGTTTATCGCCATACTCTGGTATCTGCTGTACTACTGATATATTTTTCATGTGTGACTTGCAGGTGAGGTTAGGGTCGGGAACGTGATCCAACCCATTCCCTCTCTACTAGGAATCCAGTTCCTAACCTATACCCATTGTGTTGAAGACATTCGGAGCATGTTACCATATTTCTTATTGTGATTCTGATATTTAAGTATTTTCTCAAATTCATTTTCCATATACATCTTGTATTCAATATGTTCATCGCTCCCAATATTGTTAAGAACATAACTTTTATACTTGCCCATTAACCAAATCACTGCGTTATTTTTTGGCTGAGGGTAGTGACTTTCCTCTGGTCTGAAGAAAATGTTAGCCGGTACATTGTTTGTTGAAGTTCTTGTTATTTGAGCAATTTTTTCCCTGGTCCACCTCCAGATGATAAATCCGATCTCCACATGTGTAACGATGAGGCACACAATCAACGAGGTATCATTTGCTGCAGAGGTTAGTGTCACTTAAACCGATGGCAAAGAGACGCTCATTAGTGCTGATGATGTTATTGACTACCTTGTACCACGCTGTTCTCACGTCAGACGACAGAACATCACTACTGATGTTTTTCCAGACAACATTCCATGCTATTCCAGCATATTTAGTTTCTATGTTATTTTTCCTTTCATATTTCCGTTTTTCAGCTCAAATCGGCTTCGCTGTAACATTTTTCGAGTTTAAAAGCTTTTTGCTGAGATAACTTAGTTCAAAATAATACTCCCTAATGTGTTTTAACTTAAAACTTATTTTTTGTATATTTATCGGCGGCTCTACACTTTCTGGAATGACAATATCGTATAATTTTGCTGTAATGCACCCTGGATCATTACACATTATGCTCCATGTTCGTTTGACATACAATGTCATCGCTTTAGACTTGATGTCGGTTAGACTCGGCTGCCGCCGCTTCGTCATAATAACGGCCACGCACAAGTACATATTCGATGACTGAAATTATCTTGAGATTTTCTCAATAACGCTTGAGAAGTACGCGCTAATGCTTACACATTTTGTTGTCCTCATGGAGTATTATAAGTGTACGAAGTTTGCAGTAAATCCGCATTCCAAACGCCGTGGCCTCCCCTTGTCAGTGGGGTGCCAACAGTGACATGTCCTGTCGACAAAAAGCGAGCTAATCCAATGTCCCGCACCGGCAGGCATGCGTTCCAATGCAGAGGTGAATGGGAAGAGTAGGGCTGTCCCATGTCCCACAAGCGCTGAATGGATTTCAACGGCAGGGGGCGGGTTGCACGTCAAATGCAACGCTGTCACGCCAGTCCCTGATGGCTGACTGCGGCCTGACCAGGATGACGCCAAGGGTCCAGCTGCTGTCCAGAAGCTGCCAAAGATGCCGGCTGCTGCCCAGACACCAGATGCGGCCAGAGACGAGAGGGAAAGCCAGAGGCGTCTGCCGCCACTTGTGCCATGTCACGCACTGAGTGAGAGGACATTCCGCCCTGACGCAAATTGCTGTTCTTCAGTCCTACCAATCACGGTTCGTGTGTGTACATAAGTGCCATGTTCTCAATTCGTGTGAAATTTTCAACTGTAAAATTTGTCTCCCCAGGGAGCCTTGTGGAGGGAGCGATAGGATACCTTTCTATATCATCATACAGGGTGTTTCAAAAATGACCGGTATATTTGAAACGGCAATAAAAACTAAACGAGCAGCGATAGAAATACACCGTTTGTTGCAATATGCTTGGGACAACAGTACATTTTCAGGCAGACAAACTTTCGAAATTACAGTGGTTACAATTTTCAACAACAGATGGCGCTGCGGTCTGGGAAACTCTATAGTACGATATTTTCCACATTTCCACCATGCGTAGCAATAATATGGCGTAGTCTCTGAATGAAATTATCCGAAACCTTTGACAACGTGTCTGGCGGAATGGCTTCACATGCAGATGAGATGTACTGCTTCAGCTGTTCAATTGTTTCTGGATTCTGGCGGTACACCTGGTCTTTCAAGTGTCCCCACAGAAAGAAGTCACAGGGGTTCATGTCTGGCGAATAGGGAGGCCAATCCACGCCGCCTCCTGTATGTTTCGGATAGCCCAAAGCAATCACACGATCATCGAAATATTCATTCAGGAAATTAAAGACGTCGGCCGTGCGATGTGGCCGGGCACCATCTTGCATAAACCACGAGGTGTTCGCAGTGTCGTCTAAGGCAGTTTGTACCGCCACAAATTCACGAAGAATGTCCAGATAGCGTGATGCAGTAATCGTTTCGGATCTGAAAAATGGGCCAATGATTGCTTTGGAAGAAATGGCGGCCCAGACCAGTATTTTTTGAGGATGCAGGGACGATGGGACTGCAACATGGGGCTTTTCGGTTCCCCATATGCGCCAGTTCTGTTTATTGACGAAGCCGTCCAGGTAAAAATAAGCTTCGTCAGTAAACCAAATGCTGCCCACCTGCATATCGCCGTCATCAATCCTGTGCACTATATCGTTAGCGAATGTCTCTCGTGCAGCAATGGTAGCGGCGCTGAGGGGTTGCCGCGTTTGAATTTTGTATCGATAGAGGTGTAAACTCTGGCGCATGAGACGATACGTGGACGTTGGCGTCATTTGGACCGCAGCTGCAACACGGCGAATGGAAACCCGAGGCCGCTGTTGGATCACCTGCTGCACTAGCTGCGCGTTGCCCTCTGTGGTTGACATACGCGGTCGCCCTACCTTTCCAGCACGTTCATCCGTCACGTTCCCAGTCCGTTGAAATTTTTCAAACAGATCCTTTATTGTATCGCTTTTCGGTCCTTTGGGTACATTAAACCTCCGTTGAAAACTTCGTCTTGTTGCAACAACACTGTGTTCTAGGCGGTGGAATTCCAACACCAGAAAAATCCTCTGTTCTAAGGAATAAACCATGTTCTCTACAGCACACTTGCACGTTGTGAACAGCACACGCTTACAGCAGAAAGACGATGTACGGAATGGCGCACCCACAGACTGCGTTGTCTTCTATATCTTTCACATCACTTGCAGCGCCATCTGTTGTTGAAAATTGTAACTACTGTAATTTCGAAAGTTTGTCCGCCTGAAAATGTACTGTTGTCCCGAGCATATTGCAACAAACGGTGTATTTCTATCGCTGCTCGTTTAGTTTTTATTGCCGTTTCAAATATACCGGTCATTTTTGAAACACCCTGTATGTACACTACTAGCCTTTAAAATTGCTACACCAAGAAGAAATGCAGATGATAAACGCGTATTCATTGGACAAATATATTATACTAGAACTGACATGTGATTACATTTCCACGCAATTTGGGTGCATAGATCCTGAGAAATCAGTACCCAGAACAACCACCTAGGCCGTAATAACGGCCTTGATACGCCTGGGCATTGAGTCAAACAGAGCTTGGATGGCGTGTACAGGTACAGCTGCCCATGCAGCTTCAACACGATACCACAGTTCATCAAGAGTAGTGACTGGCGTATTGTGATGAGCCAGTTGCTCGGCCACCGTTGACCAGACGTTTTCAGTTGGTGAGAGATCTGGAGAATGTGCTGGACAGGGCAGCATTCGAACGTTTTCTGTATCCAGAAAGGCCCGTACAGGACCTGAAACATGCGGTCGTGCATTATCCTGCTGAAATGTAAGGTTTCGCAGGGATAGAATGAGGGGTAGAGCCACGGGTCGTAACACATCCACTGTTTAAAGTGCCGTCAATACGAACAAGAGGTAACCAATGGCAGCCCATACCATCACGCCGGGTGATACTTCAGCATGGTGATGACGAATACACGCTTCCAATGTGCGTTCACCGCGATGTCACCAAACACGGATGCGACCATCATGATGCTGTAAACAGAACCTGGATTTATCCGAAAAAATGACGTTTTGCCATTCGTGCACCCTGGTTCGTCGTTGAGTACACCATCGCAGGCACTCCTGTTGGTGATGCAGCGTCAAGGGTAACCGCAGCCATGGTCTCCGAGCTGATAGTCCATGCTGCTGCAAACATCGTCGAACTGTTGGTGCAGATGGTTGTTGTCTTGCAAACGTCCCCATCTGTTGACTCAGGGATCGAGACGTGGCTGCACGATCCTTTTACAGCCATGCGGATAAGGTGCCTGTCATCTCGACTGCTAGTGATACGAGGCCGTTGGGATCCAGCACGGCGTTCCATATTACCCTCCTGAACCCACTGATTCCATATGCTGCTAACAGTCATTGGATCTCGACCAACGCGAGCAGCAATGTCGCGATACGATAAACCGCAATCGTGATAGGCTACAATCCGACCTTTATCAAAGTCAGAAACGTGATGGTACGCATTTCTCCTCCTTACACGAGGCATCACAACAACGTTTCACCAGGCAACGCCGGTCAACTGCTGTTTGTGTATGAGAAATCGGTTTGAAACTTTCCTCATGTCAGTACGTTGTAGGTGTCGCTACCGGCGCCAACCTTGTGTGAATGCTCTGAAAAGCTAATCATTTGCATGTCACAGCATATTCTTCCTGTCGGTTGAATTTCGCGTCTGTAGCTCGTCATCTTCATGGTGTAGCAATTTCAATGGCCAGTAGTGTAATACCATTTTGTGTTTTTGTATGTATCAATTGAACTGTCTTGATTGTGAGGTCTATGTTTCCTGCACATTTATTAATGCTCTGATTATGTGCCTGTATTTGTTTTTAATATCGTAGAAAATAATACACAAATTTACACAACTTAGGTAATAAGACAAACAGATTACACATGTGGTTTCCTTGTTCATTGAGAATTTGAGAATGTATGTATTTGATGATTGAGACCAAATGAGTGATAGAGTAGGAGTAAATCAATGAGCAGAGAACATTTCACACTCCAGGACATTGTAGATCATTAGAGACATTAGACATCTCTAACCTCAGGATATGGTGTGAATGGGTACATTTCTTTGCTGCAAGACCTTTTAACCGCATATCAAATGTTTATCGGAAGTCAGTGATGCAGCATTGGCCCCTGTGTCTAACGTAATTCATACTACTCGCAGCAATGTTTAAATGTACTCTTGCTGGCTTGCAGCTTCATGTGAGTAAATGACCGCTAGAATGAATGAGGTCAAGCTAGGATGTGCTTTAGCCATGGCCAATCCTGATTGGCAAAGTTACGTTTTTCACATATATATAGGTTAGCAGGATGAGATTCTCCTACTATTTTCAATGATTTCCTCTGGTACATGTCACACTAAACAATGTTGAAGTGAGACACTACCCACCCAAAAATCAATGGCAGGTAGAGGGCAGTGAAGGAAGACAAGTTACTCTCTCACCTATTTTTGCATACAGAAAATTATTAAAGATTTCATTATAACCTGACACACCTTGAACGAGACTCTTTAAAGTTAACAGCCTGAGCAGATGTTGATGGAGCCTTATAGGGCGCTAAAAGTATGAGGTACTTTTATGATTCTTGATTCTTGGCTTGTAGAAACGGCATGTTGGAGTTGAAAGCAATTGGCAGCGAGCCCTTCCCTTAGTAAACCTTACCGGACAGGCCCACAGCCATACAGGGCAGACAGGGCAGCCCTCGTCGAGACAGGATGCCAACAGTACAATGCCACGCTACCTGCCTCGGCGCCAGCAGAAGCATGGGCTGGGTGACGGTGTAAAGGAATGCGTCTACACAGTGGAGTCGTAAACTGGGCACTGGGTGCAGAGCCACGCATAAGAAAAATTCACAAGTTTTCATGTTCACTGATAGTGCAAATAGGCCAGTGAACCACTTCCCCCGGCAACCTAGCTTGTATAAGAAGAATCCGGCGTCTGTGAAACACTTGGAGATACAATCTTTATTACACCTCATAGCTAGGACTAACAAGCTCCAAGGCACAGGCGATTTAGATAAAGATCTTTGAGATTGTATCTGTTCACTTGTTTCTGTGGGAAGAGACACGACTTTGGGAAAAAATCATCCCTTTCTCCTCTGTGAAAACTCAAAAAAGCCAGTAATTGGTGTTTATTGTTTTTTTCAGAGACACAGGTTTCTTAACTCTTTCCCTGGTTCGACATGAATTTGTGCTGTCGTGTGAGAGGAGAGATTTAGCGCCTCTAGAGCTCTGTGATTGGCTCAAGATGGTGTGAACGCAGTGTCGTTCATGCACTTTGCAGGAAAACGGATTTTTTTTTCTGGAGAGCTGCAAAGCACTTGGGTGCGGGACTTTGGTCTGGTAAGCACTTCTGGTCGAAGCTCTGGCATGTATCGTTGGTACTTGGGACCAGTCTTGAAACTGACTTCACTTGGGAGTAGTTTAGACTGAAAGCCTGTGGTGAAGTTCTTATTGTACCGACAATGTGACTGCAAATGTCTCGGACTACCATTTGCTGAGGGCACACTTCTTCGTTTTCGGTTTACCAGTCTTGACGTTTGGTATCCTTGTGCACTCTGTCATGTAAGTGAGCCAATTTGGTCCCTGGTACGACCAGTGAACGGGTGTGTCACACACTGAAATGTACCGTGATTTCAGGGCTCTGGTAGAGAGTAAATTGCGATCTGTCTGCCTGATAGCTAGACCGTGAGATTTTTGCATTTCGTTCGTGGCCGCGATCGATTCACAGCTGCAGCCTGCACATCTCACCTCCGCCGCACACATCTCGCCAGCTACAAGTTACTGGAAACGTTTGCCGAGAACGTCCAGAATGGTTAAGTAATGCATCTCCCAGTAATTCCGGATTACCTCGGAGATTAGAGCATTCTCGAGTCTTCTGGAAGGTTCCATAACATTTTCAAACGTTTTGCAACTTTCTCCAACATTCTCTAACGTTATAGAAGGAATATTGTGGCCAGTCTCGGCCACATTGCTATTTGATTCCAAGCTGTTTTACCATCTTCCCATAAGAGGCCCATCAGCGCCACACCCTATTTTGACACCCGTATTTTCGAACGTAATCCGCGCAATTTCAAAAGAAAAACTTATTCATGGATGGAGGAAGGAGGGTAACCACACCATATTACCCAGACCCCTCACCCCCATGGGGCTGTGAAATTCACTTATGATGTTTTGTCGGCACTCACAGGAACATCACAGTTACTTTTATTGTATACAGGGTGTCCCATGAATGCTGCGATAAACTTCGAGAGGTTGTAGGGGGCGTCTTGAGGAACAATTCGAGAATAGGAATCCATGTCTGGGAGTATGATGTAATGACACTAAAGAGTATTGAAGTTATAGGCACTGGCACTGCTCGGTATGCCACCCTTTCTGCACCAAACGTGACTGTACGCTGACGGACTATGGGTGGAACGTCTCGCGGTGTTGTTTGTTATTCAATGATCGCCAGTGGAGAAGGTGGAGCTGGCTACTGCTACGTAGATGCGTAGAAAGGCCTTGTTTCCTACGAATACGATGCTCAGTTGCATTTGTGGATGACTATTTCAGGCATGGGTTTGTACCAGCAATTTATTTTTCTCCTGGAATCCTCGAAAATCTCCAGTGGTTTTTGGTGTAAAGGACAAAAATAAACCATAGATGGAAACCCGTGTCCGAAACTGCCATCCATCAAGGCAACAGAGGCCGGCTAGAGTGGCCGTGCGGTTCTAGGCGCTACAGTCTGGAACCGGGCGACCGCTACGGTCGCAGGTTCGAATCCTGCCTCGGGCATGGATGTGTGTGACGTCCTTAGGTTAGTTAGGTTTAATTAGTTCTAAGTTCTAGGCGACTGATGACCTCAGAAGTTAAGTCGCATAGTGCTCCGAGCCATTTAAACCATTTTAAGGCAACAGAGCTTCACATTCAAAAGGGACAAGGCCTGTCTATGCAGCAGCTAGCTCCATCTTCTCCACTGGCGATCATAGCAATCAGTCGCGATCACTGAATAACAAAAAAAGTTGCGAGACGTTCCGCCTGCGGTCCGTCAGTACCAAGTTGCATTTGCTGCCGAAGGGGCGGCTGAGGCCGAGTACCAGGCACTGGCGACTATAACTTGGGCGCTCTGTAGCCTCATTGGATGATGTTCCCGGACAAGGGTTGCGGGTTATATCTTGATACACAATATTAGAGTGACTGGCTGTACAAACATCACGAACATGAGCAAGAATTGCTGCTGGTTTGCTAAGAATACACACCTGTATTCCTAGTTTGACTACAGCAAACGTGCTGTTGACTACACTGTGAGTGGAGGGTCGTTAATACTAAAGTAGAATTTTCCTAACTCAAAATGACTATTGAGTACACATAGAAAAGACGCGGCTTTGCATGCAGACAGTGAGGTACTGACTGTGGCTATTGATGGCAGTAAGGTAGCAAGTGCTGGTAGTGTAGCTCGGAATTCACTATCTGTCGGTGCTGTGACATTTTACCAACACTGCAGATGTATGACCTGAAGTTGACGGGTGTATGGTGATGATATCGAAGCTGCAAGAGTTGTCAGCTGTCCAGCGTCCCATTTGTTGTACTCCAGAGAGAGCACGATTAATTCACAGCCACGTGAAAAGTTAATTTTCCACTGGTGACCAGACGAGCTCAATCTGCGGGTATCTCTCCGTGGATGTGGAAGAGATAAAATGGCCTTACTTTTCTACCATCCAGAAGTAAATGTCCGATTTTCTAACTTTCGCACTACAACACAGACACACATGCCATTGCCGGCCGAAGTGGCCGTGCGGTTAAAGGCGCTGCAGTCTGGAACCGCAAGACTGCTACGGTCGCAGGTTCGAATCCTGCCTCGGGCATGGATGTTTGTGATGTCCTTAGGTTAGTTAGGTTTAACTAGTTCTAAGTTCTAGGGGACTAATGACCTCAGCAGTTGAGTCCCATAGTGCTCAGAGCCATTTTTGACACACATGCCATTGTTCTAGAAAATTGCCAGTCATGACATAGCTACAAAACTGGCACCAGTCATGACCCTGAAACAAATGCTCTCTGCTCCCAATATAAAAATTGAAAGACGTCCTGTGCCTATCGCAAATCGTCCTGCCAAAACCAAAAGGCGTCTCTGAACGTGGGCAAACGTCGCAGTATGGCTACCAATTGCAGTCTCCGCCAAGTACCTGCGTGGGACTACATAAGCACAGGATGCAATAGCTGGATATGTAAATTTACTGATCTATGTGCTGTACCCCACCATGGGCGACCCTCAGAACCAGAGGGCAATTTATGCAAATTCTAACACACCAAGCAGTGTGAGCACTACACCCCAGCACTCTGCCTCATGGCAACAAGATAAGGCTGCTAGCAACACTTACAGTGAGCTGTAAGGTTTGGCTGGAGACAAGCTGGGAAACTCGACAGCAGCTTAAAAGATAGGCTGTGACTGGAGGCCCTTTGCTGCTTTCACTTATTGTCCTCGCTTTCGTCTGGGAAAGTCCCAGACTCGCCACATTCGTGTGACTCCTTACCACCCTGCCTTGGCCGAATACAGATGTCACTTACAGCTGGCAAAATGTAGTATTAAGAAAAAAATCCATCCCCTCACCAAACGAAATTTCCCAGACATGCAGGCACTGTGAGTTCAATCATTGATTCGTGCCTCACATTCCCTAACAGAAATAAAATAAAATGACAACATGTAAATTATGATATATTAGCATACTGAATCACTAAAAGCAAAAATATATATAAAGAATGGGAAAGGACGTGGTGGGCGTTCCAGTGAGAGAGTAATGGAGAGGAGCAGGTGTGACGCAAAATTCATTGATTTAGGTACAATATTCATTGACTTCAGTGCAAAATTGAGTAAAAATAAGTGATTTGTTGTATGTGAGCACTATATTGACTATGAACTACATTGCGAGCAAATGGAAGAACCACTCCATACCAGTTGATTACAAGCAAAAAACCTCTCAAAGATCAGCAACATAGGACTGTTTTGGGATGTTACATGCCGCTGCTAGCCCTGCATTTGTAAGTTGCGTTCTAAGGCAGAGGGTACCACTGATCATGAAGTCAGATGTCAGCCAGGGGAACGCAGCGTACAGCAAGGTGGGGCAAGGGGCTCTTCTCAGCATGAGCGGCAGTGGCCGGTGGTGGCCGTCAGTCTCCCTGAAGCAGGTCCAGTGACTGACAAGCTGAGGGATATGTTTACGTTTATGTGCGGGTGCTATTGTGACTGCAGGTAGTATTCTGGACCACTTTTTTCAGTATCCAGTCCCTATACAGCAAAGTTTTTCAGCCAGAAATGACTCAAGCCATTAAGTTGTAATCTGGGTATGTAGTATCTTGATGACGAAGTATCGACTTGTCACTTTGTATGCATGTGTTTCGCTCTCAGTGTGCATGACACGCCCGGCCAGGATGGCCGAGCGGTTCTAGGCGCTACAGTCTGGCACCGCGCAACCGCTACGGTCGCAGGTTCGAATCCTGCTTTGGGCATGGATACGTGTGATGTCCTTAGGTTAGTTAGGTTTAAGTAGTTCTAAGTTCTAGGGGACTTATGACCTCAGCAGTTTAGTCCCATAGTGCTCAGAGCCATTTGAACCATTTTGCATGATACGTCTCTGGTGTATATAATCCTCACATGTTTGGATACATCAGTAGGACTCTTTCTTGACAAGCTGCTGCCTAAACTATATATCAGTTTCTCATGATGAATTTTATAGACATAGATTATACTTGTTTTCAGATTCTGAATTACTGCACAAATCTTTCACCAGTAGGGCAAATATGCATCTCCAGAGTTTTGAATTTCCCATTGTGGTCTATAGGTCATTTTAAACTTACAAAGGGGCCATACATAGTTGCCCTCGTCGATTTAATTCATGTTGATGGGTGTGCAGAGCATCGCTAGGTCTTCAACTTACGTAAAGAGGGAAGCACAGCTCTCAACCAGTTTCGAGGAAGTCGAGCTTGAAAGTTTTAGGCATGCATATTAGTGGGGTAATGGGGCTCCAAGCCAACATTTGATATCAAATTCATATCACATTATTATGCAAATTATGTAATTGATCACGTAATTACCCCCAGCCCCCAACGACGTCATGGGTTTCCCACAGCCAGTGCGGGGTCCCCACTGAGGCATTCCCAGTCCCCTCCCTTCCCCTGCTGTGATGTAACCCAAGATGACAGCCCAGGACAAAAATGGCGGGAAATTCAAATCTATTGGCGGGCATCTCAAATTTTGTGTGTTCATCTTGTGGTTCAGAGATCAGCTGACGTAGATGGGTGCTTTTGACCCTCCCCCGCTCCCCTCATTCATCTGCAAAAAAAAAAAATGGCTCTGAGCACTATAAGACTTAACATCTGATGTCATCAGTCCCCTAGAACTTAGAACTACTTAAACCTAACCAACCTAAGGATATCACACACATCCATGCCGGAGGCAGGATTCGAACCTGCGACCGTAGCAGTCGCGCGGTTCCAGTCTGAAGCGCCTAGAACCGCTCGGCCACATCGGCCGGCACACTTATCTGAAAATTGGAGGGAAAAGGTCTCAGTACGTGCTTGGCTACCCAGCAGGACTGACGTATTATTTTTTATGTGCGGAGGGATATAGTTTATTTAAACAATTTCAGTTGCCATTGGTCGAGCACTGGACACTAGCTCTCCGACCAGACCTGCCGCCATCCGCAATACAGTGTGGCCTGATTCGGCCTAACAGCAGCCCCAGTCCTGACTAGACTCGTCAGTTTAAGAAATCCGAAATGGTCATGTTGTTTCGTCAGTACACGAAACGGGGGTGTTGTTTCATCAATACACATCGAATTTCTCATATGAAATGTAGATTCCTCCCGTATTATGAGTTATTTTTTTAAGATAGAAGAAATCGGACCTTACAAGCGTTTTCACATGGCCAAAGTATCGTTACTTGCTGCGAAGATCATGTAGAACACTATGGCATAGGCTATATTTCCTCTAAGTATTCTCTCATCAGATAGAAAAATATCTTTTCTTATCTGCCACGTCGTGCATCACAAGAGTAGAGTATGAAACTCTGTTTTTGCTCACGAATGAGTGCTTTACCTCTGTCGCAGGATGCCTCCTCACTTTCGAACTCACTCTTAATGTAACCAAATGCTTTTCCACATACGAAGTCTCACGAGATAACAGCACAGAAAAGTTAAAGATATCAGTTTATACTATGTATAACTTTATAAATTCGATAATACATCTGATTTTATTTCGATGATCGTCTCGCCCCGTGTAGGTTCCTTTAAAAGATCTCAACGCATTGAATAAATACCTGATTAACACCTCACTTTCGAATTAAAGAACACAAATGTCTCATCAATACGGAGTGTCTCATGGTAACAGCACAGACAAGTGGTAAATATGAGGTCTATACTATGTGTCACTTAATAAATTCGATAATATAGCTTATTTTAATGTTCAAATGTGTGTGAAATCTTATGGGACTTAACTGCTAGGGTCATCACTACTTAACCTAAATTATCCTAAGGACAAACACACACATCCATACCCGAGGGAGGACTCGAACCTCCGCCGGGACCAGCCGCTCGTCCATAGCTGCAGTGCCTCAGACCGCTCGGCTAGCTTATTTTAATACTATGATCATCTCGCCCTGAGTACGTTCTGTTAAAAGATCTCAACACAACAAAAAAACGCCTGAGTAACGCTCCAGCTATCGAATCATACCCATGGTACTCTCACTCTCAGACTGCTCATCTGGCCCAAATGTCATTGATATCAAATTAATAGACTGATTAATTAATTTGATCGTGAGAACCCCCATGCATCGTGAGTAACTATTTTTCCTGCAGTCGTTTTGCACTGACCAGGTAAACGTTACAGACTCTTCCATGACGTCTCTGGAGGCTTCCCGCAAGCTAGGTAAGCACTTCCTCTGATATCAAAATGGGTGGTAACCAACGCTATTTGCGTTCTGTCTCTCGGTTGACTTGTCATGCTGGTGGAAATAAGTCACTCAGAATTCTTGTACTCTGCTCCTGAACGAATCCTGCTGGGACCTGTCGGTAGGATGTTTCAGTTTCTTCTCCACCCCCGGATGGGATATGAACAGCTTCACTCGGGCGCGAACTGCCGCCTGTGCACCAGGACTGTATTGCTCGCTGTACTGGATGGCTGTTAATGATTCCTGACCCCCAAAAGTTGTCCTATCGTTCCCAGAATGACTGGGCACTTAAATATAGTTGGTGGTAAATACCGGGTTGTAGAACAATATGCTTCCCCTCATCCGCCCTGCAAACCAAAACGTTCTGACGTGTGTTTTCGAAACATCACAGAAAGGCTGACACAATGAGCAATAACAAAATACTGGTATACTGACCACGACATCCCAAACTTGTTTGAGTCTGCAGACCTAAGTTTCCCTCAGAATACAGCCCTGTAGAAGCGTTCCTATTGCCACCGGCCAAATTAATGGGCGGATGCTTCGAGAACTCGAATCTCAATCTCTGGAGGGAAGACGATGTTCTTTTCGAGGAACACTATTCAGAACTGACATTTGAAGCTGACTACCGTCAACATACATTTCGCATAAGGACCACGAAGGTAAGATATGAGAAATTAGCGATCACAGGGATACATGTAGGTGACCTTTTCCTTTCGCTGTATTTGCGAATGGACTAGGAAATGGAATGACTAGTATGCTACAGGATACAATCCGCATCAAGCCATACTATGAACTGCAAAGTAAACATATAGATGTAAATTAAGTCTAACTATTAAGCTGTCAGTCCATCCATTTATAGACATCCAATACTCACTGAAGAGCGTTCTCTCTTATTTATCGAGAAAACAAAAGATGGAACTACTTCTGCAGATTGTCTCTCTGTAGAAAGTTTTGTATTAGCAGCTAATTTTCTCATTGCAGTCACTCTGCGAGGCGTTTGTGAGAGGTTGTAATATGTTTGCCCACAATACTTAGAAGAAACGCTACAGAGCTCACCTCTCAACTCCCCAATCGTCACAGCATCACCTACCTGCCAGAGTCTCACGATTTTTCCAGTTTTCGATATATAGCATTTGAATCTACCTGGTTTCGGTGAGTAAGACATGTCCCCCCAGCCAAGTTACAGACCCCTGCAAATTCTCCCGAAATCCCATCACACTCTAACAGCGCTGTTCCATTAGTTAGCAGACAGCCTAGCCCTCTGCCCAACACAGACTGGGTACAGAGCAATCACAATGAGAAAATAACACACTAACTTACAGTAGGAAATTCATAACCAAGCAGAGTATACATGAACTACACAAAGAAATAAAGAAACATAAAGCATACAAGTTATCCGTATGGAATGACTGACAATAAATACACACAACTGAATAAAATTGCGATAGTGAAAACTTTGCTAACATCAACTGGTAGAGAACTCAATAAGGTTTTACCATGTCTTTCTCTGATATATTTGAGAACAAATACCGTCTCCATGTTGGTATCAACCATATGTGGTGATCCCATTAAAAATATATATGTATTGGTCCAATGGAGCAAGCAACCAGCGTTAGAATTTGCTTTCACCGATCTGTGTAAAATTTTGTTGCCTGTACTGTACGAAGACCATATCGACTATCAAATGTACAAAATCCTATAACCAATACACTGGATTTTCAGATCTATAGTGTTACGCCTTCGGGTGGAAATGCTGTCTGCGATTTGGAATCATGTCTTTCCATTCAACCACATACTTGCAATGAATCCTATGGAGACGTCTTTCAATGAATGTAGCCACTGGTATTTGTGGGACTCTCATACCTCGAAACGAGTCATTTTTTTCGAACCTGTCTGCTAAGGGCTGCATACAGCAAAACTCCAGCATCTTGTAACTGCTCCTCAGTCTCTGCTCCACCCTCCCTGCAGTTTTGTTCATATGATTGATATTACTTAATTTGGAACAGAGGGGAAGTCGAAGAGTGCTATATCCACCACCTTCTTCATCCTGTGCAGAAACAGAGTGAGCTGAGTTAATGTGACAGGACTGTGTTTTGACCATTCAGTGGAAACGGGAACATGTTGTCATAGCTCCACAAACTGTGTACAAAGTGCAAGGCCAGCGCTAAACGTAGCTTTCTCCTGTATCTCAGGTAGTAGAAAAGACAGTACGAGCAGTTACAGGGGTGTCTCTTACCAGGAAAACTAGGAAGATTCGACATCACACAGGAACTGGAAGAAGGACAAAGACTGCGCTACTGCATTGTGGTGCCACTCCAAATTCCATACATGTACTACAGTCTGAGGAAGATCTGCATCCCTCAGAGTGCTTTCATGTCTGTCACCCAAACATTCCCTCTCTCCTTGTTATTTTGTACCATCCAACAGAGAAAAACTACAAGCTATAAAAACTCTGCTAACATTGCCTGGCAGAGAACTCGATAAGATATTACAGCCTGCCTCTCTTCCAATATATCGAAAATAAATACTGTTTGTGTGCTGATATCGAGTACATGTGGTGATCCTATTAAATATACAGGTATTGCTCCATTGGAGCAAGTGGCCAGTGGTCGAAGTCGCTTGCACAGATCAGTGCAGAGTTTTGTCACCCGTATTGTAGGAGGACCATATCCCGCAGACTACTGATCCCAAGAGAGGATCCCTCTGTTCTTTCATAAGTAGTTTCTTACCGTTTTCTCTGCTATAACACATCCAACCAGTGTATGACTGCAGCTTTGTACATCGCCATACATTCTGTTTTTCCACCACGACTTCGAGGTCTGTGTGAGGCGTTAAATGGACATTAACATGCTTCGATAAATTAGCTCTCACAGAAAGCCGGACATTGCAAGATGTAATCTATACTGCTGCACTTTTTGCGGCATTGTGGAGTGTTTCCAAACAACTGCCCAAAAGTACCGACTTCTATATTTAACCTCATCTTTCACAATGACGGGGAAGCAGATGTCTCAGTGTTCCATTGCGACTGAATTCCCATAGTGCAGTCATGTACGTGATCATTGTTTCAGTGATTGGTTGGTTGGTTGGCTGATTCAGCGAAGGGAACCAAACAGCGAGGTCACTGATCCCATTGAATTAGGGAAGGACGGGGAAGGAAGTACGCAGTGCCCTTTCAAAGGAAACAATGTGATTAGCCTGAAGAGATTTAGGATAATCACGGAAAACCCAAATAAGGATGGCCAGATGCGGGTTTGAACTGCTGTCCTCCCAAATGCGAGTCCAGTGTGCTAACCACTGTATTACCTCACTCGGTATGTTTTAGTCCTGGCCATCCCTGGAAGGTGTTGACCCACCATGCTTCTCTCCATCTGATACAAGTAATGTCAGTCAGTCATTATGTGATACTCAACAACATACAACTGGACGGATGTGATGGATAAGACACTGTCGATGTGGGACAATGTCCTGTAATAAGCACCACAGCTGAAATTACGATCAATTTTAGCAATTTTACTAATTTTTCCGTAATTTCAATGCTGGCTGATGAAACGACAACATGCTCACCACTCGCTGTATCATCGCTAAACCACCCCTCAATTAGTTTGGGAGTACCATATGCCAGATTACAAATGTACATAGAAGACTGTGCAGTACGACCATTGCCGTCTCTTTGTAGGGGGTCCGCGGCCACCCTTCACCAAATCGTGTAAAATAATGAGTAAAATCATTGAATAAAATGTGAAAATAAAATTCATTACTTTTTTTTCGTGTGAAAAACGTGTACTTTTACTTCAGGTCGTATCCCCAGCAGCCTTTGCGGTTCCTAAGTGAGAACGCATACACAGTTTAGTGCCGGAGAATGCGGCTTCTCTGATCGACTGTTTCGCAACAGTACGGCGGTAGTTTGTGCGCCGGCTCACGGCGCTAGATGCGCTGAAACCTTTTACGCATGCGCGGAGCGAGCTTTGTCTACCAATCACAGCGCTCGCTGGCACGTATGCGGCCCCAGGCATCATTAAATGTTAAACTTACTTTGTCAAAAAAATGGTTCAAATGGCTCTGAGCACTATGGGACTTAACATCTGTGGTCATGAGTCCCCTAGAACTTAGAACTACTTAAACCTAACTAACCTAAGGACAGCAACACATCCATGCCCGATGCGGGATTCGAACCTGCGACCGTAGCGGTCACGCGGGTCCAGACTGAAGCACCTAGAACCGCACGGCCACACCGGCCGGCCTTGGTTTGTCAGTGCACTACCTATTTCATAAGTCGATTTTTGACCTTCAAGTTGTTTTCATTCATCTCTAAACCAAAGACTATTGATACTTCGGGGGGGGTCATCGGGAACATGAAGAAGCTTTCAGTTCCCATGGGTTTCGCTCTGAAATTTAAAGTTACTGTGCTCTTGACTGACTACGGTTCCGCCATGGATTTTCTACTGAAGAAGGGGTCCACCAGCTGAAAAGGTTGGGAAACCTGCTTTAACATATACTCCGAAGTATACCACACAGCGTCCTATAGTGATGGAGTATTTCTATTCACCATAAGAATAAACATGATGTAAACATTACGCCATGTATTCTTCCACATCTGCTTGAATCTCATGGGATTTCGTTTCACATGGAGCGGAAGCCAGGCTGTGTCCAGTACAATCACGTACAATCATAAGGATATGTTTTCTGCTGTGTTGCACTTACATAGACTGAGCAATAATGCGGGACAGCAGCTTTACCGGCGTATTAAACTTGGAACAGCACTGGCCAGCCAACGGTCCAACTAACCTGTAATGATGTAAGCAGTTGCAGTTCAGGCATAAAAAGAGACGAGCAAAGAAACAATATAGTTTCGAATGTCGTTTAATTTATAAAGAAATGAAATAATATTTGGCAAAACTCCAGCACTACTGCCCGCGTCTTAGGTGACTAAATGGAAAGAATAAAATGCTCTCATTCTCACCTGGCATAGTATTCTAATTACAAACAAGAGAGAAGAAAATTTCTAACTTAAACACAGGGTAATTTTTTTGACTGTGCTGCAAAAGCATGCTGCAGGGAGTTCACTGTACTGTTGAATACTGAAGTTGTTAATTACAGTCAGTCATCTGGTAATCTCTTAGCTCCTTCCTTAACTGAATTGGAGAAATACATTTCAGTTTTTGAAGTGCCGCCTGCTACGTTGATAATGAGCATATAAGGAACAGAATCCATGAAGCCAACCAGGCGCTGTATTTGCTCCTCTGCTCTTACGACGAGCCGTTCCATATCCCACCAGCATTCGGCAGTGACACGTGAAAAACATGTGTACGTTAGTTTCAGGTGTCTGGCAGCTTATTAGTCTCGTTACTTGATGTTTTCCTGGAAAGAGAAACATCTGCCTCTAAATTGACTTGGATCTACATTAAAGGATGACAGGAAGTGGATGGAGTGATTGGTTGAGATGGGTTGTAAAGAGGTATGGTTTAATGGTACACTGATGATGCATTCTAGAATGAGGGAAATATTGCTGCAGGACGTTTGTCATGCATTTAACCATTTCTTTGCGTTGTTCTCTGGGGGTATATGAGTTGTGTGGTGTGACCTGCGTTCAACTTGTATACAACTACATGTTCTGTGTATGTCTTAGAGCGCTTGCATGGGGGCTTAATTAAATATAATGCAAATAATTTTAATTTTGGTAGCTGTCTGTCCGGTTACGCAGTCTCGTAACCGGTTGGCCCTGACTAGTATTACTCCACAATCTGACTGCATAGAATAACAACAAAGAATGAAAGAAAATTTCCGTTAACACAATTAATTAATTAAGTCCCCAGCAACTATAAAAGCTACGAAACAACAAAGCACAAGTGTAACTGTTCTATGTGTGGAAGTGTGATTCAACGTACACATCTGGCACGGTTCTTCCTCAATACGACAAGATGCTTTAAACGCCATTTACAATGAAGTAATTAAAAAAAAATACAGAAATACTATAATTGCACATAGAAACCAGAATTACACTCTAATACATGAACACAAGCCAGATGCTTTGTTGACTGAACCTGTGACCAAGAGACATTGTTAGTTAGGAAATTTGAAATAAAAAAATTTTCTTTACTTTCATATATATTGACGAAACATACACTCTGATCATTACAACATCCGCAATCGAACAGCATCGGCTATCTAGCCCATCAGAACAACTGCACACGACATGCTCACAGCTAGTCGCGGCAACTTCAGAACTATTTCTGTCCACGGCAACTTCTCAACAAGCACTGCCAGTGGAGGCTGCTGAATAATACTCTTTGAGGCAATCTCTGGCGCTGTAACTCAGTGTAGCCACCTTTCATATGCCCCTCCTCCACGGCTAGAATTTGATGGTATTTTTGCCAGCATTGGTGGTGAAAATACCACCAAATTCGTCCAAAAAATACAGACAAAAATTATAAAGTAATATTAATAAGTAAATATCACATAACTAAATAAATTTTGGCTTTCCACTGAGCCTTCAATAACCTAATACATAAAATACAGTAAGGAATACAAATGCTTGCATACATATGATTTTACATAATAGTTTACACGGGTATTATGTGGTAAAACAATTCAATCAATAGCGTCAGCAATGATGAATAGGTGCAGGTAAGAGTCTCATAACATTTCATAAACAGTAAACACACAAAAAATCAGTTTATACAAATATTCACATAAAATCCTTTCAATAGTTCAATAAACAAGCAGGACTCCTCAGAGTAGTTGATAGTTCCAACAGTAGCACCCAGCAATGATCAACAGGTGCAAATAGCACTCTCATAACATTTCATCAGCAGTATTTCAACAGCTCCAACAGTGACACCCAAAAATGGCGAGCAGGCGCAGACACCAACAAGTGACATTATCTCAGTAGAAGCAGTTCCATTAGTGACACCCAGCAATGTTGAACAGGTGCATACACCTTCAAGTGACATCATTTCAGTAGAAGCAGTCCATCAAAGGCACCCAGCATTGTTGAACAGGTGCAGACACCAACAAGTGACATCATCTCAGTAGAAGCAGTTCCATCAGTGGCACACAGCAATGTTGAGCAGGTGCAGACACCAACAAGTGACATTATTTCAGTAGAAGCAGTCCATCAGTGGCACCCAGTAATGTTGACAGGTGCAGACAGCAACAAGTGACATCATCTCAGTAGAAGCAGTTCCATCAGTGGCATCCAGCAATGTTGAACAGTTGCAGACACCAACAAGTGACATCATTTCAGTAGAAGCAGTCCATCAGTGGCACCTAGCAATGTTGAACAGGTGCAGACACCGACAAGTGACATCATCTCACTAGAAGCAGTTCCATCAGTGGCACGCAGCAATGTTGAGCAGGTGCAGACACCAACAAGTGACATTATTTCAGTAGAAGCAGTCCATCAGTGGCACCCAGTAATGTTGACAGGTGCAGACAGCAACAAGTGACATCATCTCAGTAGAAGCAGTTCCATCAGTGGTATCCAGCAATGTTGAACAGGTGCAGGCACTAACAAGTGACATTATTTCAGTAGAAGCAGTCCATCAGTGGCACCCAGTAATGTTGAACAGGTGCAGACAGCAACAAGTGACATCATTTCATTAGAAGCAGTTCCATCAGTGGCATCCAGCAATGTTGAACAGGTGCAGACACCAACAAGTGACATCATTTCAGTAGAAGCAGTCCATCAGTGGCACCCAGTAATGTTGAGCAGGTGCAGACACCAACAAGTGACATTATTTCAGTAGAAGCAGTTCCATCAGTGGCACCCAGCAAAGTTAAACAAGTGCAGGTAACAGTTCATAATATTCACTATCACTAATCAGACAGTTCATCAGAGTTCATTAGCACAAATTAAACATTTCCAAGTGGCACCCACCAATGTTAATACGTGTAAGCACGAACAACAGTTTGAATGCACACACAATTGCTTTTACAAAATCATTATCAATGCTCGTACTCTAAACATACAAATTATATTAACACACAAATGATATTAGATAATTGTCATATTAAATATTACAAATACACAAATATCAATAAACCTATAATACACTCCTGGAAATGGAAAAAAGAACACATTGACACCGGTGTGTCAGACCCACCATACTTGCTCCGGACACTGCGAGAGGGCTGTACAAGCAATGATCACACGCACGGCACAGCGGACACACCAGGAACCGCGGTGTTGGCCGTCGAATGGCGCTAGCTGCGCAGCATTTGTGCACCGCCGCCGTCAGTGTCAGCTAGTTTGCCGTGGCATACGGAGCTCCATCGCAGTCTTTAACACTGGTAGCATGCCGCGACAGCGTGGACGTGAACCGTATGTGCATTTGACGGACTTTGAGCGAGGGCGTATAGTGGGCATGCGGGAGGCCGGGTGGACGTACCGCCGAATTGCTCAACACGTGGGGCGTGAGGTCTCCACAGTACATCGATGTTGTCGCCAGTGGTCGGCGGAAGGTGCACGTGCCCGTCGACCTGGGACCGGACCGCAGCGACGCACGGATGCACGCCAAGACCGTAGGATCCTACGCAGTGCCGTAGGGGACCGCACCGCCACTTCCCATAGAAATGCATACATGACCTCTAACAGCCTTTAGTTCGAATGACTTTCAGTAAGTAAGTACGAGTACAGAGCGTGAATGATCGTAATATTTCACTGTGTGTACACCACTTCAAGAATCATGGCAAAACAGAAGCAAACATGAAGTATTTCTTGCGTCAAGTGTCACTTGCTATTTCAATTGCTCACGAAGAATGCAGTGTAATAACTGTCAATGGTCTAAACCTAGTGTTGGTATTTCATGTCGTTAGCTTCCTTTCTATTAGCATAAATTTATACAGCTTCCATAGAATCTCCAGCTCATGTGACTTCAATGAAGTTTCTTGTACCAATATCGTTCATAGAATTATAGCAGTTCATTTTCTTATCTTAAAATATAAGGCATTAAGCGTAAGCAAAACATGCAATAGCGAGTAAATATACCAGTAAAGAACAGAATGTCAAGCACAATCCCTACAACGAGGCTCTGCCAAGCAAACAATCTATAATTAACACCATAGTGTGACCTAAACTCAATGTTTGTACACAGTATATCAGCATTTTTATATACCAAATTAAAGAGTAGTTATGACAACAAAACAGAAATGTGTAAATATGTAATCCATACGCAAAGCAGCAAGTATATATCTTACATAATAAACAGGTCATTAGCATCATATCAGCATAAACAAATAAATGTTCATATGTAATCTTAATAAGTAAACATGAAGGCGCAAGCAGATAATCACAAAGTATAACTTACATAAATAACCATATCAGTACAATTAATCGGGTGACAATTATAATTTAAATAAATAAGCACAGCAGGGACATAATAAAAAATATGACCAGTGAAAAAGCAGAGCAGCCAAGCGATGCATAATATACGTAAGTAACAACCCTGTTCATTAATCAATCATTGTCAAAATCAGATAACACAAAGTATAAATCACGTAATCGCGAGCAGCAAATTACGTCTAAAGTACGTACCAAAGTGGAAATATGTTACCTGAAAAATAAACTCAATTAATAGTTACCTTTTTAGTTTATTAGTTTCTTCTTCGAAATTACATTCTTCCTGAAAATTTCTCGATAGCAAGTCCTCTTAACGTCGGACAGACACAGAATTTACCTGAAGGTTTTAAATATTTTATACAACTGTATCCTGAAAAGTACTGAACGTTAATAACATAATTATCAAGTCACTATAGCTTTATACTGAATTTATTCGGAGAAATTAGACTGTGTATTTGTTTACGGCTGTCAGTGCATTCGCACTGAGCGCTCGATCAGCTGTAGGTACGCGTGACGTAGGAAGTAATTGTTTGCGGTCAACGACTGCCTTGTGCGGCGCGCAGACTTGACTGTTGCTTTGAGTATGTGCCGCCGCCGGAACACGGCGCGGTATCCTTGTACTCTCCGTGTGTTTATGTGTAACTGTTAGTTTCTCAAAAGTATGTCATTCCACAAAAATTTTAACATTTGATATATGATGTATTCCCTTAGAGCGCCGAGATTTAAGAGTTTCTACTTCGACAGTGTTATCATGAATAATTTTGCGAACTCTATATGGAACGTTATCAAGCAGAAAAAATTTGCGACACAAGCCTTTTCCTTTGTGAGACAAACGATGAGACTTACTTAACACCTTTTGACCAACTGACAAGGTTTTTAAACGACCAGGACGTGTAGCTGATTTCTCTCTTCTAGCAGCCGCAGATGCAATATTTTGCAGAGCCAGGTTCACAACTTCAGAATGCCACAGTTTCCGTGTAGGCGGAAAAGGAACGATTTCAGAAATGCGATTTGTCGGTGCTTTATTTTTTAATATCAATATAGGCGGTAAAGAAGTTGAATCATTAGGGAGTTCATTCAGAATGTTTTGAAAAATATGAAGATACTGATCCCACGTTCTGTGATTCTGATGACAATAAAGTCGACACAATTTATTGATTTCCTTCATCTATCTCTCTGAAGCGTTAGATTGAGGGTGAAAAAGTGAAATGAAAACTGGTTTAAACTTATGACGTCGTAGAGTACGAAGCCAAATTTTAGAGCGAAACTGTGATCCATTATCTGATATAACCTTATCAACATGACCCACTTCTTTAAGAAAATATTTGATGAAAGCATTAGATACTGAACAAGCTGTTGCTTTGCGTAAAGGTGTAAAACACACATATTTTGATGTCAATTCCACTGCTACCAAAATGTACGCAAAACCATTAGTAGAACGAACCACTGAACCGAACAAATCGACTGCAGCCATGTCCTTTAATTTCGCTGGAATGATATGAAACAACGGTGTTCTGTGTGAAATAGTTGGTGGCTTAGCCTTTTGACATAATTTGCATTTGGCAAGAACAAATCGAATACGTTTTTCCATATTACTGAAGCAGCAATTTTCTCGTAATTTATAAAGCATTTTCTGGGACCAAAGTGTGCATAACTGAAATGTGTATACCAAATAAATTTATTAACCCACTCATCAGGAATGCAAACTAACCAAACAGAGTTGTCGACCGATTTTCGTTTAAAAAGAATATCATTGCGAACTAAATAATACTGTCTAATCGCTACGCTTTCCTTTCTCCTCCACTTCTCCTTAATGTCCTTCCAGATTGGATCCTTATTTTGCTCCTTAGCGATGTCCTGGAGCGAAGACGAAATAAAGTTTTTAAACGCAACACCTTGAATATACATCAAACAATAATTGTTTTCTTTGCAGTCCTCTTCAGCACTTTGTTTCAAACCCATAGGTGCACGTGATAAAGCATCAGCAATAATATTTGAAGAATCCTGTATGCAAACAATACTAAAATCAAATTCCTGTAGATACAGCGCCCATCGTGACAATCTTCCATGTGTTAATTTTGCTGACATAAGAAATTCCAGAGCTCGATGATCGATGTAAACCTCAGTATGTCTGCCATACAAAAAGATGCGAAATTTTGTGAAAGCCCAAACAACAGCCAAGGCTTCGAGTTCCGTAATCGAATAATTCTTTTCTGATTTAGAGAGAACACGACTTCCAAATGCAATAGTTTTCTGTACTACAACGCCGTTTTCTTCTATCTCTTGAAATAAATGTGCACCTAGCCCTTTGTATGATGAGTCCGTCGCCAAACAAAAATCTTTAGATAAATCCGGATGTGAAAGAAGTGGAGCAGCAACCAAAGCATCACGAAGTTGTTCAAATTCTTATTGAGCTTCCTCATCCCAACACCAATTAGAATTCTTTCCAGATAGTTCACATAAACGAGGTGTGGTCAAATCGTCCAATTTAACAAAGCGTCTAAGAAAATTACAGACACCAAGGAAACTACGAACATCACGTTTTGTAGTAGGAACAGCATAATTACGAATAGCGTCTAGTTTCTCTGGATCAGGAAGAATACCTTCTGTAGAAATAATATGACCAAAAAATTTCACCTGAGAACTACCAAATTCAGATTTTTTTCAAGTTCACTGTAATGCCAACTCTTGCAAAAATACGTAATAATGAATCCAAAATCTTGTTATGCTCACTCCAAGAACGTTTAGCAATAAGAATATCGTCAACATATTAAGTAATATTGTCACGAAGATAAATAGGTAAAATTTCGTTTAAACTACGAATGAATGCTGCAGAAGATATAATAAGTCCAAACGGTAATTTCCGAAATTGATAACAGTTACCAAAGGCTAAAAAGGCAGTGTATTTTCTACAATCCGGGTGGAGTTCTATTTGCCAAAAACTTGCGCGCATATCAATCGCGGATAAAACCTTAATTCCATGGAAATGTTGAATAAGTTCATCCAGATTTTGTGGACGGTCAATTTCAGGAATGATGATATTATTTATCTGTCTGGAATCCAGAATCAAACGAATCGACCCATCCTTTTTAAGAACGACACGTAAGGACTGACTGCTGGCTCAATAATGCCTTGATCTAACATGTATTGAAGTTCACTCTTAACCTTGTCTCTGTAAGCCAAAGGAATAGCGTACGTTTTCCCCCGAAATGGTATGTGTTCTTTTACTTTAAATAAATATTGTAAACCTTGTATAGTTCCTGTGTGATAGCTAAATACTGTAGCATGTGAAGTCAAAATTTGGTGCAGTTCTTCTCTTGCAAAGTCATCTGGCACTTCGGCTTTCTTAACCTTTTCATTAATTAATTCTTCGCTATTAATTATATCATCCATCCCGTCTATGTATCTATTGTCGTTGTCATGAATGAACACATTGTCGTCATAATGCTCAGCGAAAACATCAGAAGTATGAAACCTTAAACATTTTGTGTCTGATTCAGATTTTGTTAAACACTCGAAAAATTTCAAACTTTTCGGCATCCCGGCAACAGTCAAATTCACACCTCCTTCTTTAAAGTTTAAAATTGCCTTATGTGCGTTAAGAAACTCCATACCTAATATAATTTGTGTACTGAGTAATGGAACAATAATAAAATTAGCAGAAAATTCGTATCCTTGACAAATGAATTTTAAGTTGGTCTGTTGTTTGACTTCCACACTTTTTCCAGAAAAAGCGCCTCGAATTGTAGTTTTAGAAACAGGTAACACAGGACAAGCAATAGTTCTTATACATATACGAAAAACTGATTCACTAATGATATTCAATGGGCTCCCAGAATCTAAAACTGCAGTGAACTTATTCTTACCCACACATACTTCAATAACAGGATGTAAAAATGCGTCTACGTTATTTTCCTTTTCGTCTAGCAAAATGTCTCTCATATCTTCCAGGCGTATGTAGTGTAAAGTCGTAGTGTCATTACTTTCTGAGCCGTCTATATTGCTGCCAGAAGCCGAAGCTACAAGTCATTGTCTATTGTTCGCGTCACGTCTTTGATTATTTCCGTCATTTCGCGGATCAATTTCTACGATTTGCACTTGTCTCCCTGAATTTCTGTCACGCGGAGGATGCCAATTAGGTCCCTCCTGTCTGTTAGATGTAAATTCATGGTTGCGTCTGTTATTAAAATTTCTATTTTCCTGGCTATCTGCATGACTACTTCTTGTGTAATTTCGACTGTCACTTCTGAAATTATTGTTATATCTACTACCCTGGTTATTTCTGTAGTAAGAATTCCTATTATTGTATGAATAATTTCTGTCTTGATGATACCGATTATTGTTTCCGTATGATTGATCATTCCGGTAGGAATTTCCGTTATTATAATTGTCTGTGTAATTTCTGTTAGACCGTCTGTTATTGTCATAAGGCTGGTATCTATTGTCCTGTCTGTTACGTCTGTCATTTTCAAAATTACCGCTATAACGTCCGTTCCGATCACTATCCATTTTCTCTGAAAATCTATTGTAATTACTGTTACTGAAAAAATTACAAGAAGTTCCGTCGTCGTTGTCATACTCAAGTTCTTGTAGCAAAGTCTTAAAAGTCTCAATGTCGTCTTTACATATTCCGGCTAAAGCAATTTGTCTTATGGATTGTGGCAACTTAGTTAAGCAAATGCGAATTAATTCAGTCGGGCTATAAGGGTTGGACAGGAATTAATTCTTTCGAATCATGTCTTCAAAGTATTCTGCCGGCGTGCGGAACTCAGACTGTTTAAAATTACGCTGCATAATAAGACTATGTTTGACTCTGTCTTGCGTGTTTTCGGACCAATATGCCGATAGAAATGCATGATAAAAATCATTTAGATTATTACAATCTCTAATAAGTGCGCGCATGCGCGTCGCCGGTTCGTTTTCTAAATATCCACACATAAATTCCAGTGTGTGACTTAGTGGCCAATTTGGTGGAAGTGCGTACATAAATTGATCTAACCATGAACATGGATGTATGTCGTTCTTAGAATTGCGAAAGATCTTAAATTTCCGAACAGTTAAGAAGTGTTTATAGTCAAAGTTTTCTCCCCGTGGCGACAAAGACCTACCGCGTCTGTCCCAGTCCCAATGTCGATTATTGTCAAGTTCGCGCGCCTGGCGCTCTCTGGTTGCTTCTCGTAAATGAAATAAATTACTTTCTCCAAACCCCTCTGCTATCTGTGATTCTAAATTTCTTCTGCTGTCTTTTCCTACGATTTCGCCTTCAATTTGTTTGACTTGCTTTCGTAACGCCTCAAATCGCCTCAAATTCCTTTTTAACGCGTTCGTTAAATTTTCCCTGATTTTCAACATGTTTATTTATGTTCTGGTACTCTTCTGTTTCTGCAAATGGCAATGGAGCTGTATCATCTGAATCTCTGTCCCCATTTAAACTAAGACTTGACTCTTTCCGATAAGTCACCTATTGTTTCTTTCTGTTTATTTACGTCTTCCGTAAGTGTCGCGACTCGGGATTCAGTATTGACAAATTTAGAAGTTGACTGTTCATACTGTTGGGTTAGGTTATATATTCTGTCATTTGGTACGGATTCCTCGATTCTTTCAAATATTTCTTCCTTATCGTGTGCACGTTGTAAATTTAACTCTGAAAATTTTTGTACTATCACGCGATCTCTTTCTTCCTGTTCTCTATCCTGTTCCTTTTGTCTAATTTCTATTGAAATTAATCTATTATTGTGAGCATTCAAAATCGGTTGTACTTCTTCTCTAATTTCTTTCTTTAATTCATCTTTCATCTTTTTGAAACATGTCCCTATTCGTGAGTCTAGCCGTGTTTCCATTGTTCCCATATCAGTTTCTAAACGTGTTGCCAAAGTTCCCATCTCTGTTTTCAATTCAGATCGTAACTGTGATCCCAGTGAGTCTAACCGTGTTTCCATTGTTCCTCTTTGTGATCCCAAATTTAATATTGCAATCATCAACTGCTCCATAATAACTGGTTCCAAACTCTTTTCACCCCTAACATTTCCCGCAAAATCAACTTCTTTCGTCATAGCTGTAAAGCTATCTTTGTTCGATACTATTCCAGAATCTTCTGTCGTTAATCTCGTATTCTGAAAATTTTTTGATAGTGAAAAATTTTGAATTGGTTCCGGCCTATTTTCCCGACTTATTAAATTGTTTTCAACTTCATTATTAATCATACTGTTCTCCTGTGTTGGCGAGTTCGCCATGTCAACAATTTCGTCATTCTGACTATCCATCATTTTTGCCTTTTTCATCGATCGCGTAATAATTTACAAAACATACAAAACTCGTCACTATACGAAAATTACACACAATATAACACTTTATCACCAACAATACCATTCACACGAAATGTTTCCCGACAAACACGTCTAACGAACAATTAAAACCTTCATAATTTCACAAAATTGTCAGACCTGTATACAAGACATCAAAAATTAAATTCTGCCAAAATACCATTAAAAGAATGACAAGACAACTACAAATGTTCAGTTACCAAATCTACACATGAAATATAGACTACAATTACTAAACTACAAATTACTTCAACAATACTACTGTCTGCTATTTTTACAATCAAAAGAATTCCAAGGGACGATCCGAAGCAGCGGTCGCCACGTGCATTGGGGCTTAATTAAATATAATGCAAATAATTTTAATTTTAGTAGCTGTCTGTCCGGTTACGCAGTCTCGTAACCGGTTGGCCCTGACTAGTATTACTCCGCAATCTGACTGCATAGAATAACAACAAAGAATGAAAGAAAATTTCCATTAACACAATTAATTAATTAAGTCCCCAGCAACTATAAAAGCTACGAAACAACAAAGCATAAGTGTAACTGTTCTATGTGTGGAAGTGTGATTCAACGTACACATCTGGCACGGTTCTTCCTCAATACGACAATATACTTTAAACGCCATTTACAATGAAGTAATTAAAAAAAACAGAAATTCTATAATTGCACATAGAAACCAGAATTACACTCTAATACATGAACACAAGCCAGATGCTTTGTTGACTGAACCTGTGACCAAGAGACATTGTTAGTTAGGAAATTTGAAATAAAAAAATTTTCTTTACCTTCATATATATTGACGAAACATACACTCTGATCATTACAACATCCACAATCGAACAGCATCGGCTGTCTAGCCCATCAGAACAACTGCACACGACATGCTCACAGCTAGTCGCGGCAACTTCAGAACTATTACTGCCCACGGCAACTTCTCAACAAGCACTGCCAGTGGAGGCGGCTGAATAATACTCTTTGACGCAATCTCTGGCGCTGTGACTCAGTGTAGCCACCTTTCACGCTATCTATCTGTAAATAAACTATATCCCTCCCCACATAAAAATAATATATACTTACGTCAGTCCTGTTGGGTAGCCGAGCATGTTTTCCCTCCAATTTTCAGACGAGTGAGGGGAGTGGGGGAGGGTCAACAGCACCCTTTGGTGGTGGTGTTGTGAACAAGAACAGATGATTTCTGAACCTCAAGATGAACACACAAAATTTGAGATGCCCACCAATAAATTTGAATTTCCCGCCATTTTTGTCCTGGGCTGTCATCTTGGGTTACATCACAGCAGGAGAAGGGAGGAGGCTGGGAATGCCTCAGTGGGGACCCCGCACTGGCTGTGGGAAACCCCTGACGTCGTTGGGGGCTGGGAGTAATTACGTGATCAATTAAATAATTTGGATAATAATGTGATATGAATTCGATATCAAATGTTGGCTTAGAGCTCCATTATCCCACTAGTATGCGTGCCTAAAACTTTCAAGTTCGATTTTCTCGAAAGCGGTTGAGAGCTGTGCTTCCCTCTTTACGTAAGATGAAGACCTAGCGATGCACTGCACACTCATCAACATGAATTAAATCGACGAGGGCAACTATATATGGCCCCTTTGTAAGTTTAAAATGACCTAAAGACCACAATGGGAAATCAAAACTCTGGAGATGCATATTTGCCCTACTTGTGGAAGATTTGTGCTGTAATTCAGAATCTGAAAGCAAGTATAATCTGTTGTTGTTGTGGTCTTCAGTCCTGAGACTGGTTTGATGCAGCTCTCCATGCTACTCTATCCTGTGCAAGCTTCTTCATCTCCCAGTATCTACTGCAACCTACATCCTCCTGAATCTGCTTAGTGTATTCATCTCTTGGTCTCCCTCTACGATTTTTACCCTCCACGCTGCCCTCCAATGCTAAATTTGTGATCCCTCCATGCCTCAGAACATGTCCTACCAACCGATCCCTTCTTCTAGTCAAGTTGTGCCACAAACTTCTCTTCTCCCCAATCCTATTCAATACCTCCTCATTAGTTACGTGATCTACCCACCTTATCTTCAGCATTCTTCTGTAGCACCACATTTCGAAAGCTTTATTCCCTTCTTGTCCAAACTAGTTATCGTCCATGTTTCACTTCCATACATGGCTACACTCCATACAAATACTTTCAGAAACGACTTCCTGACACTTAAATCTATACTCGATGTTAACAAATTCCTCTTCTTGAGAAACGCTTTCCTTGCCATTGCCAGTCTACATTTTATATCCTCTCTACTTCGACCATCATCGGTTATTTTACTCCCTAAATAGCAAAACTCCTTTACTACTTTAAGTGTCTCATTTCCTAATCTAATTCCCTCAGCATCACCCGACTTAATTTGACTACATTCCATTATCCTCGTTTTGCTTTTGTTGATGTTCATCTTATATCCTCCTTTCAAGACACTGTCCATTCCGTTCAACTGCTCTTCCAAGTCCTTTGCTGTCTCTGACAGAATTACAATGTCATCGGCGAACCTCAAAGTTTTTACTTCTTCTCCATGAATTTTAATACCTACTCCGAATTTTTCTTTTGTTTCCTTTACTGCTTGCTCAATATACAGATTCAATAACATCGGGGAGAGGCTACAACCCTGTCTTACTCCTTTCCCAACCACTGCTTCCCTTTCATGCCCCTCGACTCTTATAATTGCCATCTGGTTTCTGTACAAACTGTAAATAGCCTTTCGCTCCCTGTATTTTACCCCTGCCACCTTCAGAATTTGAAAGAGAGTATTCCAGTCAACATTGTCAAAAGCTTTCTCTGAGTCTACAAATGCTAGAAACGTAGGTTTGCCTTTTCTTAATCTTTCTTCTAAGATAAGTCGTAAGGTCAGTATTGCCTCACGTGTTCCAACATTTCTACGGAATCCAAACTGATCTTCCCCGAGGTCGGCTTCTACCAGTTTTTCCATTCGTCTGTAAAGAATTCGCGTTAGTATTTTGCAGCTGTGACTTATTAAACTGATAGTTCGGTAATTTTCACATCTGTCAACACCTGCTTTCTTTGGGATTGGAATTATTATATTCATCTTGAAGTCTGAGGGTATTTCGCCTGTCTCATACATCGTGCTTTACCAGATGGTAGAGTTTTGTCATGACTGGCTCTCCCGAGGCCATCAGTAGTTCAAATGGAATGTTGTCTACTCCCGGGGCCTTGTTTCGACTCAGGTCTTTCAGTGCTCTGTCAAACTCTTCACGCAGTATCTTATCTCCCATTTCGTCTTCATCTACATCCTCTCCCATTTCCATAATATTGTCCTCAAGTACATCGCCCTTGTATAAACCCTCTATATACTCCTTCCCCCTTTCTGCCTTCCCTTCTTTGCTTAGAACTGGGTTGCCATCTGAGCTCTTGATATTCATACAAGTGGTTCACTTCTCTCCAAAGGTCTCTTTAATTTTCCTGTAGGCAGTATCTATCTTACCCCTAGTGAGATAAGCCTCTACATCCTTACATTTGTCCTATAGCCATCCCTGCTTAGCCATTTTGCACTTCCTGTCGACATCATTTTTGAGATGTTTGTTTTCCTTTTTGCCTGCTTCATTTACTGCATTTTTATATTTTCTCCTTTCATCAATTAAATTCAATATTTCTTCTGTTACCCAAGGATTTCTATTAGCCCTCGTCTTTTTACCTACTTGATCCTCTGCTGACTTCACTACTTCATCCCTCAGAGCTACCCATTCTTCTTCTACTGTATTTCTTTCCCCCATTCCTGTCAATTGTTCCCTTATGCTCTCCCTGAAACTCTCTACAACCTCTGGTTCTTTCAGTTTATCCAGGTCCCATCTCCTTAAATTCCCACCTTTTTGCAGTTTCTTCAGTTTCAATCTGCAGTTCATAACCAATAGATTGTGGTCAGAATCCACATCTGCCCCAGGAAATGTCTTACAATTTAAAACCTGGTTCCTAAATCTCTGTCTTACCATTATATAATCTATCTGATACCTTTTAGTATCTCCAGGATTCTTCCAGGTATACAACCTTCTTTTATGATTCTTGAACCAAGTGTTGGCTATGATTAAGTTATGCTCTGTGCAAAATTCTACAAGGCGGCTTCCTCTTTCATTCCTTCCCCCCAATCCATATTCACCTACTATGTTTCCTTCTCTCCCTTTTCCTACACTCGAATTCCAGTCACCCATGACTATTAAATTTTCGTCTCCCTTCACTACCTGAATAATTTCTTTTATCTCGTCATACATTTCATCTATTTCTTCATCATCTGCAGAGGTAGTTGGCATATAAACTCTTACTAATGTAGTAGGCATGGGCTTTGTGTCTATCTTGGCCACAATAATGCGTTCACTATGCTGTTTGTAGTAGCTAACCCGCACTCTTATTTTTTTATTCATTATTAAACCTACTCCTGCATTACCCCTATTTGATTTTGTATTTATAACCCTGTAATCACCTGACCAGAAGTCTTGTTCCTCCTGCCACCGAACTTCACTAATTCCCACTATATCTAACATTAACCTATCCATTTCCCTTTTTAAATTTTCTAACCTACCTGCCCGATTAAGGGATCTGACATTCCACGCTCCGATCCGTAGAACGCCAGTTTTCTTTCTCCTGATAACGACATCCTCCTGAGTAGCCCCCGCCTGGAGATCCGAATGGGGGACTATTTTACCTCCGGAATATTTTACCCAAGAGGACGCCATCATCATTTAATCGTACAGTAGAGCTGCAAGTCCTCGGGAAAAATTACGGCTGTAGTTTCCCCTTGCTTTCAGCCGTTCGCAGTACCAGCACAGCAAGGCCGTTTTGGTTAATGTTACAAGGCCAGATCAGTCAATCATCCAGACTTTTGCCCCTGCAACTACTGAAAAGGCTGCTGCCCCTCTTCAGGAACCACATGTTTGTCTGGCCTCTCAACAGATACCCCTCCGTTGTGGTTGCACCTACGGTACGGCCATCTGTATCGCTGAGGCACGCAAGCCTCCCCACCAACGGCAAGGTCCATGGTTCATGGGGGGTATAATCTATGTCTATAAAATTCACCACGAAAAATTGATATATTGTTTAGGCAGCAGCTTGTCAGGAAAGAGTCCTACTGATATATCCAAATATGTGAGGATTATATCCACCAGAGACGTATCACGCGCACTGAGAACGAAACACATGCATACAAAGTGAAAAGTCGATACGTCATCATCAAGATAGTTCATACCGAGATGTCTGAAAGAAGGATAAATTTACAACTTAATGGCATGAGACATTTCTGTCTGAAAAATATCTGCTGTCTAGCGACTGGATGCTGAACAAAGTGATCCAGAATACTACAATAGCACCCGCACATAAATGTAAACATATCCCTCAGCTTGTCACTGGACCTGCTTCAGGGAGACTGACGGCCACCACCGGCCACTGCCGCTCATGCTGAGAAGAGCCCCTTGCCCCACCTTGCTGTACGCTGCGTTCCCCTGGCTGACATCTGACTTCATGATCAGTGGTACCCTCTGCCTTAGAACGCAACTTACAAATGCAGGGCTAGCAGCGGCATGTAACATCCCAAAACAGTCCTATGTTGCTGATCTTTGAGAGGTTTTTGCTTGTAATCAACTGATATGGAGTGGTTCTTCCATTCGCTCGCAGTGTAGTTCATAGTCGCAATATAGTGCTCACATACAACAAATCACTTATTTTTACTCAATTTTGCACTGAAGTCAATGAATATTGTACCTAAATCAATGAATTTTGCGTCACACCTGCTCCTCTCCATTACTCTCTCACTGGAACGCCCACCACGTCCTTTCCCATTCTTTATATATATTTTTGCTTTTAGTGATTCAGTATGCTAATATATCATAATTTACATGTTGTCATTTTATTTTATTTCTGTTAGGGAATGTGAGGCACGAATCAATGATTGAACTCACAGTGCCTGCATGTCTGGGAAATTTCGATTGGTGAGGGGATGGATTTTTTTTCTTAATACTACATTTTGCCTGCTGTAAGTGACATCTGTATTCGGTCAAGGCAGGGTGGTAAGGAGTCACACGAATGTGGCGAGTCTGGGACTTTCCCACACGAAAGCGAGAACAATATGTGAAAGCAGCGAAGAGCCTCCAGTCACAGCCTACCTTCTAAGCTGTTGCCAAGTTGCCCAGCTTGTCCCCAGCCAAACCGCTTTACAGTTCACTCTCTGTGTTGCCATGAGGCAGAGTGCTGGGCTGCAGTGTTCACACTGCTTGGTGTGTTAGAATTAGCAGAAATTGCCCTCTGGCTCTGAGGGACGCCCCCGGTGGGGTACCGCACATAGACCAGTAAATTTACACGTCCAGCCATTGCAGCCTGTGCTTAAGTAGTCCCACGCAGGTACTTGGCGGGGCCCGCAATTGGTAGCCAGACTGCGACGTTTGCCCACGTTCAGAGTCGCCTTTTGGTTTTGGCAGGACGATTTGCGATTGGCGCAGGACGTCTTACCATTTTTATAGTGGGAGCAGAGAGCCTTTTTTTTCTGGGTCATGACTGGTGCCAGTTTTGTAGCAATCATGATTGTCAATTTTTTAGAACAATGACATGTGTGTCTGTGTTGTAGCGCGAAAGTTAGAAAATCGGACATTTACTTCTGCATGGTAATAGAGTAGAGCCATTTTATCTCTTCCACATCCACGGAGAGATACGCGCAGATTTGAGCTCGTCTGGTCACCAGTGGAAAATTAACTTTTCACGTGGCTGTGAATTACTCATGCTCTCTCTGGAGTAGAACAGCCGGCCGCGGTGGTCTAGCGGTTCTAGGCGCCCAGTCCGGAACCGCGCGACTGCTACGGTCGCAGGTTCGAATCCTGCCTCGGGCATTGATGTGTGTGATGTCCTTAGGTTAGTTAGGGTTAAGTAGTTCTAAGTTCTAGGGGACTGATGACCACAGATGTGAAGTCCCATAGTGCTCAGAGCCATTTGGAGTACAACAAATAGCACGCTGGGCAGATGACAACTCTCGAAGCTTCGATATCATCACCATACACCCGTCAACTTCAGGTCATACATCTACAGTGTTGGTAAAATGTCACAGCACCGACAGATAGTGAATTCCGAGCTACACTACCAGCACTTGCTACCTTACTGCCATCAATAGCCACAGTCAGTACCTCACTGTCTGCATGCAAAGCCGTGTCTTTTCTGTGTGTACTCAATAATCATTTTGAGTTAGGAAAATTCTACATTAGTATTAACGACCCTCCACTCACAGTATAGTCAACAGCACGTTTGCTGTAGTCAAACTAGGAATACACGTGCGTATTGTTAGCAAACCAGCAGGAATTCTTGCTCATGTTCGTGTTTTTTGTACAGTCTGTCTCTCTAATATTCTGTATCAAGATAAAAGTTCTAATTTTCTGCTTACACAAATAAACTTATTTGTTATAGCTTGGGACCATGTCTTCCTGATTAGTGATCATAACTTCCTTTCCCAGCTGATTATATTTTGGAGGGGTTATCACAATTTCTGTAACAACTTTTTTTATGAGAAATTATCACCTCATTAGTATATGTATGAGGGCGAAAGTAAATTAGTGTTCGGTAACCCTTGTGCCACAGTATCAGCATGCATCCTCTTGGAGGGTGGTGGATATCAAAACTCTTTACTTTTTGCTAATGACGAACATAAAACAGTTAGCCCTAAATATGGTCCACCACAGGCTGACTTCCAGAATTGGAGACGCTTGCCCTAGAATGGAACTCCCCTTGGTATCTTCTGATGGCTGTTAGATTTACCACACATACGAGTTTTGTCTTTTCTTTTAGTTTTGCGTTAGTGTTATAGAGCTGGCGCATTTTTTTAAAAATTGTTTCTCTATCTTTTTTGGACAACATGGTTTTGGGGAGAAGTAGCGATTAGTATGATTAATCAAAAGTTCAAGAACAGTCTTAATCGCATTTATTATTGTTATAATACCGACAACCGGTTTCAACCTGATGCAGGGGTCTCCTTCTGGGCGTTTACACCATTGGTTGACTGCTGGTAGTGTCACTCCTGTCTACATAACGGCAGGAAACTATAAATGCGATTAAGACTGTTCTTGAATTATTGTTTCTCTATCTAATCTGTGTACCTTCATCTCATTCTAGCATATTGTTTATTTGTGTTTATGTCTTAGCTTTGTGGGTACTGAACAACATCCATGAATTTGCACATTAGCATTGTTACTGGCATTGCTGATATTTGTTTATGGATGGGTGTAATTGAGTGTTAATGCCTACTACATGTTGTCAGGAAGCCGTGTAGGTGAATTTTCTTACGGAATTGTTCTATGGTATTTTTTGTTTGTTGGCTTGTGGTGAAATGTCATTAATGCATGAAAGCTAAGAAGAACTAGAGCGAGCATAATCTTGCAGCAATATGGAGCACGTGAGTGACTTACAGAAGGACATTCCAGTGGACGAATTGGCAAGCTTCCCCTCGGGGCAGTCCAAAACGTGTTATAACCATAGCCTTCCAGTACCAACAGATGATGACGACGGGGTGGGGGTGGGGGGGGGGGGGGGAACCGACACGCAACAGTAGAGAGGAGAGAGACTATGGTGACTATCGGAGGCATGGTGAAGTCATTGATACAATGAGTAATCCTATGGAAAAAGTAATAGACACGCCAATGATGCAACGAGAGCACAGTTGCACTCCTGCCTTAAGGTTGGCATCACCCACTGCTGGGGGTCACACGAGCAACAGCCCAAACCTGTTGGGAGACGTTATAGTTAAAGAACGAATTTAAAAAAATTGGGAAGGCAGTTGAACAATCATAAGGGAAGGTAATCAGACGCCTATCCATGACTGAGAACTGCATTACCAAACTAGGCAAAACAAAGATGCACCCTTGGCACATATGGAGGTTGCAGAAGCGAAGAAAGCTACTCTTGTGGCAGATGGTCACACAATGCTGGCCAGAACCATGACAAAAAAATGTCTCGAAGCGTTTCCACGTGGAAAGTGTGTTGCCAAGTGTAATGAAAACATCTCCAAAATGGACAATCGTTTAGCTCATGTTGAGCAAACTGGCGACATTAACGTCCAGAAAAGACATTCCTTCTCAAATATGCAGATGTGAAACCACCATGCCACAGACACAGTCATCAGGCTCTACACATGGAAGCTGCACACAGGCCATGTGTCAGGGCACGCCAATTACGCACTTGGGCGATAACCCTACAGCAAAATGGGAAACCACACCTAATACATTCCGCAATGACCTGGATGGATTCGACAGCCACAGGAAGCACGAGATGTCGTGTCATGTGGAACAAATACAAATTGCGAATTTAGGAAGAAGTACAAGAGAAGGTACAAAACCACATTCAATCAAAAACATTTTCTCTCTCTTCTTAAATTTCCAAACTTTAAAGAGAATAGTATCATACTCCATCCTAAAATTTAGACAGGGCAGTTCAGTCAGTCGTTACCTTCTTCATGGCCTATCAGTGCACAGCTTGAATCTATGTGTGGGCACGTAGAAGAGTCAGCATGAGGGTCATTGCAGAACTTTCGAAGAATTTACAGAAGCATCTCTTGGTACCTATTGGTCATGAGAAATGCAACATCACATTACATAAGAGATTTTGATGTAGCCAGCCCTTGAATTATCAGGTTATCAGGACCAGTTAAGATGTCTGAGGTCCTCATCAAAAAGAATCGGTACCCAGACACATCACATAGCACGTCCGAGATAATCCATCTCTGTTTTTCTAAGCTCCCACTGATGTACCAGCAGGTGCTCGTGGGAAGCTGTGGAGACACTATGGAGTTCTCTAAGTTTGCTCTGTGAGTTAGAATTGATATATGAGAAACAAGGAATGAAGGATAAGAAAAGAAACAACTAGGGCAACAATCAGCAAACCCGTAAGAATAATGGTAGACATAATGACTGAAATGAACAACATGGAAGGAATGAGGAGAGAGAACATCAGCCCCACTGCACAAATTCCAGTAACCAGGGATATGGAAGAGACAGTGCGCAGTGATATGACCACAACTGGCGTGAGACAGGACACAACCAGCAAACAACTGGCAGTTGGTACGGGACAACAGAAATCGACAGGGTGGCGAAGCGATTGGACTCCATCCACCGAATCCGTGTCACAGCCAATGTAATCACAATACTGCCAGGCAACAATGGGAGAGATTCGAATCGCTCCCATTAAGAATTTCGGAAAGAGCTGCATACACTTCATTGGACACGAGGACATAAATGACATTTTAATTGAAGGGGGAAAAAATGAGACTACAAGGGAGATCTTGCACCCAGTCACAGGAGACGCAACACTTAAAGGTGGTAATGGAATAATTTTTTCCTGCAGCCATGCCAGGTTTTTAAGATTAGAACTTTATTTTTGTGTTTCTCATATGTCTTTATTTTGATATGTCATAGTAGTTAGGGTATTTGTTTTCCTGTGTTACACTGCACTCCTAGTAACCATTTTTTCCTTGTTTCACGCATATTTATTCTGTGAGGTGACGATTAGTATGGTGTACGCCATCTTGGATTACGATATCATACAAGTGGCAGCTTAGATACTGACATCATACGGATTGTCCTTGGATTTCACACCGATGGAATAATGAATCATATCGTGTTTTTTAATATCCTGCCCATTATATCTGGGAGAACAATCCTACTTCCACAGTGACATTATAAGAGTGGGGAGAAATCTCGCGATTTTATACATTGGGCAACTGGTCTATGTCAGAGGGGAGGTGGAAATATGGCAACAATGCATGACATCATCGATGATGTCATTGGGGGAAATGGGAGGGGGATGGTGGTGCCGTTTATCCAAGAACCAGCGTAGCAATCCTATGATGGGATTATAAGTCATCAAATTTTTACTTTCTCCCTCGTCACTATTGTGGCACTGTTATAAGCAGTGCAGCAGTATATAAGGAATGAAGGGATTGCAAGGAGTTTAGCAATCCTGGAATGTGATCCATCACTTCCTTTCAAGTCCACAGATTAACAATGAGTGAGATGGATCACTTTTATTCTTTAGGGTCCACAGTGCAAAATATGTATTCTAACGGCATCATTATTACGAATATCAGCCAGCTACACTGCTCTTTGAATGGTTTTTATTTTATAAATCATTCACGATTATCCCATGTCGGCATATTGCCAGCATCAGGGTTTCACATACAACAAGAAATATACAATAAACAATTCTAGAACGTTAGCTAAAAATAGCAAAGACTTAAAAATACCCCCAAATGCAAGATTTGTATCTTCTGACATTACTAACCTATATACGAACATCCCAAACCATGAAACAATATATATTATAGAATAAAACCTACTCAAATACAGAAAAACCTCTATACAAAGAACTACAGAAATTTTACACCTAATAAAACTTGCCTTAAACCAAAATTACTTCACTTTTGATAATAAAACATATACACACAAAAATGGAGTCATGATGCGATGTAGCATTGCTGAAACTATGGCTGACATATTCCTTAACAGGTTGGAAACAAAATTCCTTGAAACAAAAAACGCAATTAATCAAACAGTCACATACTACTACAGATACGTAGATGACACCTATTGCTCATAGGAGGTAACATTACTGACACTATTAAGAACACTAACAACAAACACTGCTTCGAAATTTACAAAAAGCCTACCACAACAGACTTTAATCAACTCATGTCATCCAAAAGGCCACAAACTCGCATTCTTCCTCACAATGTTTAAGAGATTAATAAGTTTGCCTCTAGAAGATGAACCAGTTCAGAAGGAAATAAAAATCTTATGTACGTTGTCAGGATCTGGGCACTTACACGTTAGTTTATCAACATTAGTATTAATAATAAAGGGACTGGCAAGGGCATCAGGTCACAACTTCATTGACTTATGACGAATATGAGGCAGTCTCGAGCAGTATTCCCTGCATGTCTGCATGATTAAGTTGATGCGGGGCAATACTTTGGGGGTAGCCCGGCCTCCGGAGCCACCTGTGCTGGATAGTAGGTGGTGAAGGCGGGAATTTCAAAAATGGCGTTGCAGGGATTTCGGCGATCTTAGAGCGTTCGACATTGACCAAACTGAGTATTCTTCCACCGCGTTTTCGTACTCGTGGAAAACGGGAGTATTGTGGAGAAAGTGGACTTCGCCTTCAGCCATCGAGCGGTATGGACTTGGGGAAGGCGTCTTGGCCATCGTCTTCGAAGGGAGTGGACTTCGACTTGGATGTCGGCAAGTCAGGACGCATCCTGCGAGAACTAAGACACGAATTGTTCCTCTGTGCAGAATAGTGCAGAGAGGGATTTTTCTCATATTCGAGTTACGGGTTTTGTGAAAAGAAAGTTGGATTTGATTTCTAACTTGCAGAATTTATGCTGTCCTGCAGGGTGGAAGTTTGAGAAGCAACTTTCCATTCAGATTACCTCAGACTGGGAGTGCTGAGGTTCAGAGACGGCAGAATCATCCGAATTATCGGTATCTTCACCATAGGGCCAGTTTGAGTGATTACCTTCACTGTAGGTGTAGGATTGCGCTTTTTTTTTTGTCTACACGATGAGGATCAGTGCAGGAGATAAACGGTCTGTATTGCAGCATTGCATCAATGCGCGTTCCATGCAGAGTTCTGCACCAATGCTTAACCACTTCCAACAACTTATCTTGTATTCTTGATCTCGTAGTTATCCTTGCAAGGTGCCGTGTATCCATCAACATAGCTGCCAGTAATTGGGGTGCATAATTGCAAATTAGTTAATGTGCCATTCTCAGGAGTGTGTGGGTGGTCAAAAAATTCACATTTTTGTAATTTTTGTCAATTATGGGAAATATCAAAATTCAATGCCAGTATTACAATCGAATTATCGACTTCATTGTAGCTAGCAGTTAACCGGTCCCGGTAAGCTTTACATGTACACTAGTCACTGCACAGCTTGCCCAGATGGGAAGGAAAGGAGGTTGGTGATCTTCTATGTCAGCGACGAACAAATAAGTTTACACGTGGTGTCCCTGCCAGGATTGTTCATACATAGGCTTTTTTTGTGATATAGTCGGTTTTTCTAAATTTTTGTTAAAGGCTACCATAATTTCAGCTATTGGTTGTGGGGTTGGAAACTCTCGCTACTGAATAAGGCAGAAGGTTTGATTCAGCAATTGTGCGATGTAAGATAAATAATTTCTTGTGTTGTTGCTAAATCATTGTGACTTTTTAATTCTTTTTTATGTTTTTCAGGATATTTGATATATTATGTGGTTTGTATGTTCTTGTATATGTGTTGACACGAGAGAGTACCCTACGACTATGCTGAAATATTGGTGGGATAGTGACAGAGATATTGCACATGTCATGGGCTTCCTACACCGTGCATAAGTGTAGTTTTCGCGAAATAGTCGAAATTTTTTTCTCTCTTCTTCTTATCTTTTGCTGGAAGTTTATTAGAATTATTTTTGTGATTTGATTTGTGTTTTATGTGCTGCATTTTTGTGTAGTTAATTGTTATTTTGGGGGTAATAATCGTTAGTACATGAGGATGTATAGGCAAGCCAAGGCAGAAGAGTGAACGCAGCCTAGTGAGAGAAATATGGAAGGCCAGAGTGAGGAAAATCCGCAGAAGTTCATGAGGTTCCATTTGAGTGTGAGCAAATGCAGGCAGAACGGTCCAACATGGATAACTTGAGTAGCAGAGGTTATGGTTATACTAGTGGTGGAGGAGACAACTCCGAATCTGAAGTTGAACTCGAGTACCATGGTAGCAAAATTAATTTGAATCAGCAGGAGAATTATAGTCCGATGCCAACCAGACGTTGATACAGTGGGCCTCCGGCGTTTGGGGCAAGTCAGGGTAGCACTGTAAGAAGTCCAACCAGACATGAATTCAACCATAACAATCATTGGGTAGGGAAAGCTAGGCACTCTTGGAGACCGTGAAGTAGTGGAGGAACTGTGAAGATAGATGAGTGATCTCTCACGCAATTAATAAGAAAGATGGATAAAAACAAGAAAGATATCAAGGGTAAATTTAGATGCATAATGTAGAAAGACAAAAGAGATAACAAGGAAGAGAAATAATAAAGATAGACGATAATAAAATCCAACAACTCTATTACTTAACATCTCAACATGTTTAACGAGAGTTACGTTTGAAGAAGCCTTCCAACAGCCACTATAACAGTACTAAGTTGCACACAACACAGCTATGAAACTAAATCTGCCGTTTATAACGTTCATGAATACAACACTACACATGCAGGATGAGTACATACGTCACAGTATTAAATAAATCGTATACATTTATATTCTATGGGAAAATGCGATATTCTAACCACAATCATTTTAACTGATCAGCTCATTTGCCTCCCAGAATACGAATGTATATCACGTTTCCTATTTTCACTCCAACAATTTTGCGCTCCACTTTTCGACTCTTAGAAATCACATTAGCACATAGCCTTTTGCTGAGTTACTACAACTGTTCTGTTCAGCATCTACCACCTCAACGAAAACGATAACAAACATAGATCTTTCTGCCCGCCAAAAAATTTCGACTTCAATGATAATACTCGCAACACCTTCAACTGGATGTGTTAACATCTGTGAACCTCGTCACTTTCCATGTTTTGCTGTCGCTAGAGTCTTGTATCTTCTCTGCTACACGTTTTCGCCTGTGATCAACATACCCTGCAGCACATAATCTTGCATTATTTGCAACAGTCACCTTAAAGGAGTCTTCGTTTCTAACACTATTCTTCCTTTTCCTAAAAGAATTGCTGCTATGCTACATTATGCCTCGGAGTGGACAAACTTTAGATGCAGTGGAGTCTGCCATCTTGCATACACTGCTTCTGGTGGTAGCATCAGCAACTACTCTATCGTTCATTTGTTTTTGAAAGGGCACAAATGTATAAGAGGTGCCCTCTTAAAAACAAACATGATTTCGCTGGTAGAAGTGCCATTTCTTCACAGAATGTGTGTGCAAGAGTAAAATGCATGCTGAGTTTAATAACTCAATTTTGCAGAATTCTCCTTTAAAACAAACTATTCAACTGAAAAGATTACGTTTCAAATATACTCACAGCGATAGGGCAATATTTCATACTGAAGACACTGCCAGCTCGTAACCACCCAAGAATAGTGAAAAGTTTTTGCTTCTTTTATTTTATGCTCTCACATGCGTCAGAGTTCGCCACTAATTAAGGTACATTCTGTATACAAATTTTGCACTTGAGCGCCTCTTGTGCCCTTCTAATCTCAATGTCTCAAGTGCCCACATGTGTCTCTTGGGCATTACGCTGGCCCTACAGTCATGACTTGAGCGTTTTGAGCACTGAAAAGACAAAAGACGCGTGTACAGCACTGTGCATGTCCTGCATAGCGTATCTGCAAAAACAAGCTCTTCCATACCTGGCACAGTCTTCAAGGCCTTGAAGTTTGTGTGACTCAACCCTGAGGGCCAAATTGCTTTGTTTGCTCCATCTTCTACAATTCACACACATAACTCGTCTGTCTGCTCTTAGGTGCTACGAAGCAGCACAACTTTACTCACAAGATTTTTATTTTTTATTTACTTATTTATTGTTCCGTGGGACCAAATTAAGGAGAAGTCCCCATGGTCATGGAACGAGTCAATACATGAAATTATAACACGATATTAGAAACAGATAAAATGAAATATAAAAAAACATATTCAGGTGACAAGTCGTAAGTTTAAATAAATAAAATCAACAATCTAACACTGGAATTTGCTTAATTTTTTAGCTCTTCCAGGAGCTCCTCGACAGAATAGAAGGAGTGAGCCATGAGGAAACTCTTCAGTTTAGACTTAAAAGAGTTTGGGCTACTGCTAAGATTTTTGAGTTCTTGTGGTAGCTTATTGAAAATGGATGCAGCAGAATACTGCACTCCTTTCTGCACAAGAGTCAAGGAAGTGCATTCCACATGCAGATTGGATTTCTGCCTAGTGTTAACTGAGTGAAAGCTGCTAACTCTTGGGAATAGGCTAATATTGCTAACAACAAACGACATTAAAGAAAATATATACTGTGAGGGCAATGTCAGAATTCCCAGATTATTGAATAGGGGTCGACAAGAGGTTCTCGAACTTACACCACATATAGCTCGAACAGCTCGTTTTTGAGCCAAAAATACCATTTTTGAATCAGAAGAATTACCCCAAAAAATAATACCATACGACATAAGCATATGAAAATATGCGAAGTACACTACTTCTCATGTTGGAGTGTCACTTATTTCAGATACTGTTCTAATGGTAAATAAAGCAGCATTTAGTTTCTGAACAAGATCCTGGACATGGGCTTTCCACAACAGCTTACTATCTATCTGAACGCCTAGGAACTTGAACTGTTCCGTCTCGCTTATAATATTCCCATTCTGTCTGATCAAAATATCGGTTCTTGTTGAATTGTGAGTTAGAAACTATAAAAACTGAGTCTTACTGTGATTTAGCATCAAATTGTTTTCCACAAGCCACGAACTTATTTCATGAACTACGTTATTTGATACTGTTTCAATATTACACACAAGATCCTTCACTACCAAGCTGGTGTCATCAGCAAACAGAAATATTTTTGAATCACCTGTAATACTAGAAGGCATAACATTTATATAAATAAGAAACAGCAGTGGCCCCAGCACCGACCCTTGGGGAACGCCCCACTTAACAGTGCCCCATTGGGACTGAACATCACTACCACTCTCAATATTGCGGAGAATTACCTTCTGCTTTCTGTTCTTAAAGTAAGAGGCGAACCAATTGTAAGCTACTCCCCTTACTCCATAATGGTCCAACTTCTGCAGTAATATTTTGTGGTCAACACAGTCAAAAGCCTTCGTTAAATCAAAGAAAACATCTAGCGATCGCAACATTTTATTTAATCCGTCCAAAACCTCACAGAGAAAAGAGAATATTGCATTTTCAGTTGTTAAACCATTTCTGAAACCAAACTGAACATTTGACAGCAAATTATTTGAATTTAAGTGCTCCAGTAACCTTGTAGATACAACCTTCTCGATAAGTTTAGCAAACACCGATGGCATAGAAATAGGTCTATAATTGTCAATATTATCCCTGTCTCCCCTTTTATAAAGTGGCTTCACTACCGAGTACTTTAATCGGTCAGGGAACTGACCACTCCTAAAGGAAAAGTTACAGATATGGCTAAGTACTGGGCTAACATACATAGAACAATACTTCAGTATTCTGCTAGATACCCCGTCATATCCATGAGAGTTCTTGGTCTTTCGTGATTTAATTATTAACTCAATCTCCCTCTTGTCAGTATCATGGAGGAGCATTTCAGGTAACAGTCTCAGAACACTTTTTTCTAACAGCGCTATATGATTCCCTGTTGGGACTAGGTTTCTATTTAGTTCACCTGCTATATTCAGAAAGTGATTATTAAATACTGTACATATATGCGACTTATCAGTAACACGGACATTCCCACTACGCACTGACTCTATCCTCGATCTGTCTCTGCAGACCAGACACTTCCTTTACGACTGACCATATGGTTTTAATTTTATCCTGAGACTTAGCCATTCTATCTGCATAACACATACTTTTTGCCTTCCTAATAACTTTTTTAAGCACCTTACAATACTGTTTGTAATGGGCTGCTGCATTTAGATTTTGACTGTTTCTAACGTTTTGATATAATTGCCACTTTGTTCTACAAGATATTCTTATCCCTCTAGTCAGCCATCCAGGCTGCCTGTTTGTGCTAGTACCCTGTTTTGAACGTTCTAACAGAAAGCAACTTTCAAAGAGCACGAGAAAAGTCTTGAGAAAAGCATTATATTTATCGTCTACTGTATCAGCGCTATATACATCTTGCCACTCTTGTTCCTTGATAAGGTTTACAAAGGTCTCTACAGCAACTGGATCAGCTTTCCTAAACAGCTGATGACTATATTTAACACGTGTTGCAGCACAAAAATCTTTTAGAGTTAAAATTTGTGCATCATGATCTGAAAGGCCATTCACCTTTTTGCTAACAGAATGCCCTTCTAGTAATGAGGAATGAACAAAAATGTTGTCTATGGTTGTTCTACTGTTCCCTTGCACTCTCGTTGGAAAGAATATTTGCATAAGATTATATGAATTAAGGAGGTCTACCAGCATCCTCTTCCTTGCACAATCACTTATACAATTAATATTGAAGTCACCACATATAACTAACTTTTTGTATTTCCTATAAAGAGAACCAAGAACCTCCTCTAGCTTTAGCAAAAATGTTGTGAAATCGGAGTCTGGGGATCTATAAATAACAACAGTTAAAAGTTTAGCTCCATTAAATTTAACCACACCTGCACAACATTCAAACACCTTTTCAGTGCAGTACTTTGAAACATCAATTGACTCAAATGGGTTGCCGTTTTTCACATACATGGCTACTCCCCCACACCGCAAAGAGCTCCTCGAAAAGCTGCCAGTCAACCTGTATCCTGGTAAAGGAAGGCTCTGAATTATCTCCTTATTTAAGAAGTGTTCAGATACACCAATAATTTCAGAGTCAACATCTATAAGCAATTCACTAACTTTATCTCTAATACCTTGTATATTTTGATGAAATATACTAATTCCCTCATTACTTGGATACCTAAGCTTTGTCAAAAGTGGTTCCTTTGTTAGAGAGACTTCCCTTAAGCAGGAATACCTGTCAGCTGACTTCAATCTAAAAAAGGTGCAGCTCTAACACCCACTACTGCAGAAATTTTCCCATGAGTGATCCCACCAACCCCACCTATGCTGTCACCTATAAGCTTTGCTAACCTCCCCTTCCAATACCTGTTGAGGTGCAGGCCATGTCTGGTGAAACCTGTCCTGCTGATAGACTCCACCGACACCACTGAAATGTGACCCATGCTTTCTGTCATCAGCGCACCCCTAAGTCTCATGTTATTACGCCTGACGGCTGTATTAAGATGAGGCCGATCGTGACGCTGAAACAGTTCCACGAAATGCACATTCGTGTTGCCAGTCTGAGCGGCTATCTTTTCCAGGTCACCATCTATGTCATACTCCCCATCCCTATCAATACTATTACCAGCCCCACCCACTATCACTACCTGATCCTCTTTAGTAAAATCCCTACATAACCCCCCTATGTTAACAGTCACCTGAGCCAATCCTGCATTAGGCTTCACAATGCTGGTGACCTGGTACTCACTCCCCAGCACTTCCTGCAACTGCTGGCCTACACCTCTGCCATGAGAACTACCTAACAGCAGAACCTTCTTCTTCCTCTTCAACTTCACAACTGTTCTAGCCACCTTAACTACTGAGGTCTGCTGCATACTTCCTACATCTACAGCTTCTAGAGATTCCTCTCCACTAGACTCTGACAGTTGGTGATATCTATTGTAAACACCAATAGTAAAACTATCTGAAAATCTTCTTCTCCTAGCAGATGAAACTGCCTTATGCCTGCTTGTTCCTCGTCACGATATTTCCATTTAATTTCCCATAGTTTTGGGTCTTTTTATTGTTCCTTTGAGACATAAGAGAAAAGCAGTCTCAGAAAATTCCTGAATAATACTCCTATTCCTATAAAGCACCCTGAACTATGTCCCCCTGCCCTAATATTCTTTAGAATTGGTTTTCCTAATGGTAGTCAGGATAATGCATCTGCTATTATGTTCTCAATGTCTAGCTGGTTGTGAATGTCAAATTGAAATGCCTAGAGTCCTGGGGGCAGAATAAGTAATGAATATTGACATTGATTCTAAGGAGGTAGAGACTGATTCTATAGATGGAAAGTAGTGTCTTATGCATGTATCTACAGCAGGCATTGGTTAATTAGAATACCCAGAGACTTAAATCGCAACACCAAATAGCAATTAATGTAGGGTAATGAAATTTTGGGAACACATTTGTCTAGGTAACATATTCAAGCGATTAACATTGCAAGATCATGAGTTAATGTAAGTGTGAGATAAGCCACTGAAAACGTGAAATGCTGGCGGATTAATAACCAGCGTAACTGCAAGAAAGTTGAAAGTAAACGTGCATTCACTGAGTCGTACAGGTGTCAGATGTCAGTTTGTGGGATGGAGTTCCACGCCTCTTGCACTTGTTTGGTCAGTACAGAGACTGTTAATACTGTTTGTAGATGATGTTGGAGTTGTCCAATGATGTCCCTATTGTGCTCGACTGGAGACACATCTGGTGAACGAACAGTCCAATATAACATGTCAACACTCTGTAGATGATGTTGGGTCACAATAGTAGTACATGGGCGAGCTGTATCCTGTTGGAAAGCAGCCCCTAGAATGCTGATCATGACTGGCAGCACAACAGATCCAGTCAACAGACTGACATACAAATTTGTAGCCAGGGTGCATGGGATAACCAAGAGAGTGCTCTCACTGTCATATGAAATCGAGCACTCGACCATAACTCCACATGTAGGTCCAGCACATGGACAGGTTGGTTGGAGACCTCAACTGGCCTCCTCCTAACCGACACATGGCCATCACTAAGACAGAACCAGCAGCAGATGGCAAAGCTGCACTTCCCTTTCGTTGGCTGTCAGGTGCAAAGTAATTTCAATGACAGTGTATTGACAAAATCTCTCACATGATAGTCAAAGAGTCTGCATTTAGAAAATGCAATCAGAATTGAATGCAGTTGAATAGGCATCAATATGGACGAGATACTGTGATTAAAATTTTTTATACTTCATATACTGACTTAGGTTAATGGAGGTGCCCTTTTTTCCCACCATTTTCTTAGGTTAGTAGAGGTTGCATTGTCCTGATGGAATTTAATTTCCCGTGAGGGGGCATGGCACTTCCCCACCAGAGAGGTTAATTAATTGATCAATTGAATTAAATGATCATTGTGACCTAAATTATCTTCCCACCATTATCTTAGGTTAGTAGAGGTTGCATTGTCCTGATGGTATTTGAACTTCCCATCAGGGGGACGTGGCACTTTCCCACCAGAGAGGTTAATTCATTGATGAATTTAATTAAGTAGTCAATGTGATCTAAATTATCTTCACACCATTTTCTTAGGTTAGTAGAGGTTGCGTTGTCCTGATGTAGTTTGAACTTCCCACCAGGGTGGCATGGCAGGGGGCATGGCACTTTTCCTCCAGAGAGGTTAACTAATTGATCAATTTAATTAAGTAGTCAATCAAATTGATAAGAGTCAGAGGGGGCCTATTCCAATAACTCAGTCCTGAAAGTGTACCTGCAGCAGCGAGGGGGGAGGGGTTAGAGGAAGGGGAGGGGTCTGGGGGAAAAGTAGGTTAAGTGCCTGTCAATCAAAAGGAAATGGGGGTGACATGGAAAAGCACTTAACAGATTAATAGATTAAGTACCTGTCAATCAAAAGGAAATGTGGGTGGCATGGAAAAGCACTTAACAGAACAATCACGCAAGGGGCTGTTGTACATGGAAGTAGCCTCTCCTATTACTCCGTCTCTTAGCATTTATTGAAGTTCTAGCGCCACCTGTTTCCAATATATCAGCAGTATGGGATAGATAGATACACGGAAGGGAACATGCATCCTTACTCTGAACTTATATTGAAATCCTTTTATTGCTCACGGTTTCAGAAGAAATACCTCCGCATTTAATTCTGTTTTCTCTGTAACAGCCATGTCTTCCAGTACCGCCACTTCTGCTTGTATTGACTCATGGATTTCTGTCAGTGTTACACCTCTGTCCTGAGATCTCGTTTGTAGTTGGTCCGGTGCAGAGTGCAGTCACACACCGTGACTCTGGACTCCAGTAATCCTTAGATTCAGACAATCCATTGGTAGTTAATCTTTCATCATTTGTTCTGTGAACCTAACGCACGTTTCGCCCTTTTCTCCTAACGTCAGTGTGCCTAGGCCCATATTGATTATCGCCTTGTGTTCGGTCATTAAATCAATCCCAATGACCATCTGAGCTGTGCGGTGGGGAACGATAAAAAAATTTCTGTGGAGTACATAACCCTGACAACTAAACTCCAGTCTTGTCTGATGATTAATTTCAGTGGGTTTCCCTCTGACAGCATCTCGGATTTTAATGTTCTCTACCTTTAATGTCGCAGGTTTCAACAACATGTTGCATCTATCAAATAGGGTTTCCAAGATCGCTGAAATTTGGCTCCCACTGTCTAGTATAGCCTCAGCTGTTATTTCACCTAGTTTAATCTTAACGACCTGTGAAGATCTCGCATAACACCTTCCTCCCTCTCCTTTAAGAGCGATTCCCTAATATCCTCATACTTGAGCATGTAGCTGTGGCGGTTTCCTATACATGATGCGGAGTTTGTGCCACCGTGCCCGCAACGTTGGCTAGTCATGGCTGTTCGTGAATCTCTTCTATCTGTGCACGCCAAGGATTTGGCCCCCTAATATCTATAGTCTGAGGATTGTTAGCTCGTCTCACGTGGGATGCAAAGTCAGGTTGAGGGGGTCCTTGTGACCATGGCTGGTTGTTGCCCCACTTTTCTTTCCTCCGTTTATTACCGTTATAACATTTTGCTTCCTGTTGTCCATTATGTGTTTGCCAGATGTTACTACTATGTCATTGGTTCCCGTTTTTCATTTGCTTATGCGTTGAAATTTTATGACACAACTTTCGTTTCCCTATCTCTCTTACAGTTACGTGCCAGCTCCTCGTTCAGCACGAATTCGACTTCTTTCAGTATATTCCTGAAGCCCTCCACATCGTTTCCGCGTTTACCAACCAGATTTTGTTGGTAACGTGTGGGCAGCTTCATGTAGCAAATACGGATAATCTCATTATTCGTATACGGGCATTCCAGGAACTAATTTTTCTTGACCACTTGGTCAAATAATTTCACTGCACTTTTGAAGCTTGCAGTTTCCATGTCTTTAGCCATCATTATTTCGTGTTTTATTCTGGTCTGAGTACCTTGTGACCAGTAATGATTGAGAATTATTGACCGAAATTCTTTGAACGATTCGCAGTACTTCCCACATTAAAGCATCGTTTCTGCCCCCAACCCTTCTAAATGTGCACATACGAAGTCGATCTGTTTCCATGCTGGCCAATGCAGTGGCAATGCTTCTGCGAATTGGGAGATAAAAGTCCGTGGGTGCATAACCTTGTTCTCCTCTCGATAGCGTTGGAATCTTCATAGGCTTAAGTACTTTTCATGGTCGAACTGCTACTCGTATCTTGGAGCACGTTCATTTCCATGACCCTGCTGTATATTGTAATGTGTCGGCGGTGTACTGTCTCCTCTGTTTGTACTGTTTTGTGTTTCCATACTACCGGAATGTCCGCTCTGCGATTTGCACCGTTGCAGAGGTAAACAGTTCCCATGGCTGCTTCATAGCGACATTGATGCAATGCTGCAATACAGACCGTTAATCTCCTGTGCTGATCCTCATCGTGTAGACAAAAAAAAAAAAAAAAGCGCAATACTACACCTATAGTGAAGGTAATCACTCAAACTGGCCCTATGGTGAAGATACCGATAATTCGGATGCTTCTGCCGTCTCCGAACCTCAGCACTCCCAGTCTGAGGTAATCTGAATGGAAAGTTGCTTCTCAAACTTCCACCCCACAGGAAAGCATAAATTCTGCAAGTTAGAAATCAAATGCCAACTTTCTTTTGACAAAACCCGTAACTCAAATATGAGAAAAATCCCTCTCTGCACTATTCTGCACAGAGGAACAATTCGCGTCTCAGTTCTCGCCGACATCCAAGTTGAGGTCCGCTCCCTTCGAAGACGATGGCCAAGATGCCTTCCCCAAGTCCATACCGCTCGATGGCTAAAGGCGAAGTCCACTTTCTGCACAATACTCCCGTTTTCCACGAGTACGAAAACGCGGTGGAAGAATACTCAGTTTGGTCAATGTCGAACGCTCTAAGATCGCCGAAATCCCTGCAACGCCATTTTTGAAATTCCCGCCTTCACCACCTGCTGTCCAGCACAGGTGGCTCCGGAGGCCGGGCTACCCCCAAAGTATTGCCCCGCATTTCCGGTGACCGCCACCTGCCTGGCAGCCTGGCTAGCTACGGCCAGCTGCAGACTTTATATTCTATAATTATCAACATCAACACTTTTCACCAACGCTTTAAGTTAGCAACTTAATCATGCAGACATGCAGGGAATACTGCTCGAGACTGCCTCATATACGTCATAAGTCAATGAAGTTGTGACCTGATGCCCTTGCCAGTCCCTTTATTATTAATACTAATGTTGATAAACTAACGTGTAAGTGCCCAGATCCTGACACCTTACATAAGATTTTTATTTCCTTCTGAACTGCTTCATCTTCTAGAGGCAAACTTATTAATCTCTTAAACATTGTGAGGAAGAATGCGAGTTTGTGGCCTTTTGGATGACATGAGTGTGCATAGATTAAAGTCTGTTGTGGTAGGCTTTTTGTAAATTTCGAAACAATGTTTGTTGTTAGTGTTCTTAACAATGTCAGTAATGTCAGTAATGTTACCTCCTATGAGCAATAGGTGTCGTCTACGTATCTGTAGTAGTATGTGATTGTTTGATTAACTGCGGTTTTTGTTTCTAAGAATCTTTTTTCCAACCTGTTAAGGAATATGTCAGCCATAGTTTCAGCAATGCTACATCGCATCATGACTCCATTTTTGTGTGTATATGTTTTATTATCAAAAGTGAAGTAATTTTGGTTTAAGGCAAGTTTTATTAGGTGTAAAATTTATGTAGTTCCTTGTATAGAGATTTTTCTGTATTTGAGTAGATTTTATTCTATAATATCTATTGCTTCTTGGTTTGGGATGTTTGTATATAGGTTAGTAATGTCGAAAGATACAAATCTTGCATTTGGGGGTATTTTTATGCCTTTGCTGTTTTAGCTAACGTTCTATAATTTTTTATTGTGTATTTCTTGGTGTATGTGAAACCCTGACGATGGAAATATGCCGATATGGGATAATCGTGAATAATTTATAAAATAAAAACCATTCAAAGAGCAGTGTAACTGGCTGATATTCGTAATAATGACGTCATTAGAACACATATTTTGCGCTGTGTATCCTGAAGAACAAAAGTGATCCACTTCACTCATTGTAAATCTGTGGACTTGAAAGGAAGTTATGGATCACATTCCAGGATTGTTAAACTTCCTTATATACATCCTTCCTTATATACTGCTGCACTGTTTATAACGGTGCCACAATAGAGACGAGGAGGAAAGGAAATTTTTGATCACTTGTAATCCCATCATAGGGTTGCCATGCCGGTTGTTGGACAAAAGGCACCACCATCCCTCTCCCATTTCCCCCAATGACGTCATCGGTGATGTCATGCATTGTTGCCAAACTTCCACCCCCCTCTGACATAGAACAGTTGCCCAATATGTAAAATCGTAAGATTTCTTTCCGCTCTTATAATGTCACTGTTGAAGTAGGACTGTTCCCCTAGATATAATTGGGAGGAAATTAAAAAATACGATATGATTCATTATTCCATTGGTGTGAAATCCAAGGACAGTCCGTATCATGTCATTACTAAAGCTGCCAACCTGAGAATACTAGGGCAGTCTGTATGATATCGTAAAACAAGATGGCTTACACCATACTAATCGTCACCTCACAGAATAAATATGTGTGAAACAAGGAAAAAAATTGCAACCAGGAGCGCAGTGTAACACAGGAAAGCAAATATCCTAACTACTAGGACATATGAAAATAAAGACATATGTGAAACACAAAAATAACGTTGTAATCTTAAAAACCTGGCATGGCTACAGGAAGCAATTATTAAGTGTAGCGTCTTCTACGACTGGGTGCAAGACTTGCCTTGTAGTCTCTTTTTTTCCCCCTTCAATTAAAATGTCACTTATTTCCTTGTGTCCAATGAAGTGTATGCGGCTCTTTCCGAAATTCTTAATGGGAGCAATTCGAACCTCTCCCGTTGTTGCCTGGCTGTATTGTAATTACATTGGCTGTGAGACAGATTCAGTGGATGGAGTTCAATCGCTTCGCCACCCTGTCGATTTCTGTTGTCCCGTGCCAACTGCCAGTTGTTTGTTGGTTGTGTCCTGTCTCAAGGCAGTTGTGGTCATACCACTGCGCATTGTCACTTCCATATCCCTGGTTACTGGAATTTCCGCAGTGAGGCTGAGGTTCTCTCTCCTCATTCCTTCCATGTTGTTTATTTCAGTCATTATGTCTACCATTATTCTTACGGGTTTGCTGATTGTTGCCCTAGTTGTTTCTTTGCTTATCCTTCATTCCTTGTTTCTCACATATCAATTCTAACTCACAGAGCAAACTTAGAGAACTCCGTAGTGTCTCCACAGTTTCCCACGAGTGCCTGCTGGTACATCAGCAGGAGCTTAGAGAAAAAGAGATTGATTATCTCGGGCGTGGTATGTGATGTGTCTGGGTACCAATTCTTTTTGATGAGGACCTCAGACATCTTAACTGGTCCGTATAATCTGATAATTCAAGGGCTGGCTACATCAAAATCTCTTGTGTAATGTGATTTTGCATTTCTCATGACCAATACATACCAATTTAAGAAGAAAGAGAAAATGTTTTTGGCTGAATGTGGTTTTGTACCTTCACTTGTACTTCTTCCCAAATTCGCAATTTGTATTTGTTCCAAAACAATAACGTGGTCAACAAGACAGTGGCCAGTCAGTATAAGTGAGGAACTGTTAAATTCATGCCAGCACTATTTGAATTGGTTTCAACCATTACAACATAATTATTTAAATTCTATGTGATTTCACAGCTGCAGGTTGATCATTGTTACAGAGGTTGACTATTGTTGCTGAGTTCGGCCATTTTTGATGCTGCTATGAATAATTACTAGTGCTTTCCATAAATTTTATTTTAAGATTTATCAACCATTCTCACTTCCGATTAAACAAAATTTTAAAATCCTGTTCGATAAGAAGAAAAAATTCTATCTAATCTATTTGAAACAGATAAAAATGGGGGGGAGGTGCTTAAGCATAAAGCAGAAGGGGAAATGTGCAAAATGTAATAATCTCACAAAAGGTACAGCCAACTGTGCTTATTATGCTTTATTTCATGTCCCCAAATGATTATATTGACCTATATGTGAGAAAATAGCTACATTTTTGGAAAGGTGCTGTACCTTAAAATACCTTCTTCACTAAAAATAGGTTATTTTGAACTAAAACTCAGCCTATCACAACCTAAAAAGGATCCACTATTTTAACTATATGCATATGATATGCCATCCCTCTCACCTGAACAAACTATTTTTGAGGTTGTAATTTACACATAAAATTTCTAATAAAGATTTTAAACCTTCAATTTCAGTTCATAGTTTCTGATTTTGGCACTATCCTGATTATGATGTTCTTTTTCCTCAAGATGCCACAGACTCCTTTGATTATATTTATCTATTTCTCACAGTTCATATTTCCTATTGTGTCGGATAATACTACTGAAGAAAGCAAACTAACATGGATTTTCATCCGAAGTCAGTACGTTCAGATAATTTGATCAGCTACAGTATGACCACATATGTAGTTGTATACTGATTTGAAAAGATTGTAGACGGAATCGATGCCAATGTGACCACAGCCTTGGTTTGCGTTCACAGTGGTACTGCCAACTGTCTACAGACACCGTAGCCAGAGGTCGCCCGATAACATTGGTCAACAGCTTGGCTGCAGTGCATCTGGTCTTCTTCATCAGTTTTTGGTGGGGCCAAAGAGTTTAGGTTAATTTAGAATCTATTCTATCCCCCCCCCCCCCCAGGGTGGGATGGATACAACAACGCCTCTGTGCTTGGAGAAGAGTGCCACAATGTGGCTTTTGCTATTAAAAAGATGCTGAGCGCATATGAGTGAGCTACGCCTCTATCGAAACGAGTGTGGCGAGTACTGTAGACTCTGTCCTCACTTACTGGAAATACCACACAAATTTTAGAAATATAAATTTTCTGTTACATACTCAATATGATTCATGGTAAGTTTGGAAACGAAGATTACAAATAATATGTTCTGCTATTTCTAAAGTTGTGCAGACAACCATCAATTAACCTTCAATGACTGTCATTCAGTGTATGCGTGAAAGAGAAATATAAAGTTTAGAATAAGATACCCTGAACACCTAAAGCACTGAGAAATGGAAACATGTACTTCTCAGTTGCAATACACTTCATGTAACAATCGCCAGCAACAATAATAATAATTGTAGACAGTTAATGCCCACCTAGCACCTCCCAGAAAAGATACACTACAGTAACTTTCAGCATAAGAAGACATTCCACCCTTTTCACTTGAACAAATTATTTTTTGAGATTATAATTTAAGTTTAAAATTTCCGATAACGATTTTGCCCACTTCTAATATCCAATAAACCCTCAATTTCAAACCATAAATTTTGAACAAGGTCCTATATCCCGATCATAATCTTTTTCTCCTCAGGATGCCACAAACTTCTTTCAGTGAGCTTAGCCGGCTGGTGTGGCCGAGCGGGTCTAGGCGCTTCAGTCTGAAACCGCGCGACCGCTATGGTCGCAGGTTCGAATCCTGCCTCGGGCGTGGATATGTGTGATGTCCTTAGGTTAGTTAGGTTTAAGTAGTTCTAAGTTCTAGGGGACTGATGACCTCAGATGTTGAGTCCCTTAGTGCTCAGAGCCATTTGAATGAGCTTATCAGTTTCTTACAGTCCACATTTCTTATTGCGTCCGCCAATATGACTGAAGAAAACAAACTAATTCGGACTTCAAAGATTGTCGTTCGTTTTCTCCATGTTTGGGCGATGAGGTCAGCTGCATTGTGACCATGCATGTAGTTGCCGTCTTCGGCCGATGTCGGTCGTCAGCGGAATCCACAAATATCGATGCCACTGTGACCTCAGCCTTAAGGCTCAGTTGTCTGTATTCTCCACATTTCGGGGGGTATTTGGTGTGGTCCAACAGCTGTGTTATTTTCGTTTTGGTAGTGCTTGTGTAACCTATGCTGCAGTGATTTCATTTAAAGTGACAGATACTAACGGCTCGTTTATCCCTGGCTATCGTGGAAACCATTAATTCACTAAAGATTGTAATATACAAGATATCTCACGAAAGACACACAGGAGGAGTCCCTGGGTCACGCAGCACAGCCACTGGCCACCGACACTGCATCCACCAGCCACCGCCGCGCCTGACTCTCAAACACTAATCTTCTGTTAGTCGGCTGCGTGTGCGCTCCCCTTGAGTTAAGTATAAACAACATTGCCATCTGATTAACTTATGCTATTCTTTATTTAAAGTAGGTGCTCAAAGTGATGTCCCTCTTTGGTAGAGCATCATCTTCTGAACATGTTAACAAACACTTGACGAATTTCGGCTGACGAAATCTGGGAAATGTCTAGCCGAACCCTGTCTTCCAGCTCTTCAAGCATATGGGAATTAGTTGCATACACGTTTTCTTTTAACATTCCCCAAAGATATAAATCACTCGGACTTAGATCTGGAGAAAGAGGAGGTCAGTCGACTACCCTATCATCATAAACATTTCATAATGCTGCCATAGAAGCATTGGCAATGTGTGGTCTTGCATGAAACAACCGTACATCTTTTCTTACGTGTTAGTTCTCGAAAAAAAGATGCAGTATATTCATCAGTGGAAAAAGAGTGATCCAATAATTCATCGCACACTAATTGCACACTAGATTCCTATTTTCACATCGTGCAGAGGTTGTTGATATAATTCATGAGGATTTTCGGAGCTCCATCGTTGACAGTTCTGAGAATTTACGTACCATGACAAATGCAGCCATGCTTCATCAGAATAAAAGCATCTCCGGATCAACTTCCCCATCATGCAAAGACTGTAACAGCCTGTTGTAATGACTACACCGAGCAACAGTATGTGAATTTCTCAGTTGATGCACTATCGATATTTTGTATGGTTTCAATTTCAGTTTGTCTACAGCTCTGTGACCAGATGCTCTTGACAAACCAGTCTGAAGTGCCAAACGGAGCAGAGACTTTCATGGACTTCATTCCAAGGCCTCTCCTACTCGTCTAATTTATTTTCACTTAAAACACTAGGTTCTCTAGGCCTTTGTTCGTGTAACACAGATCCAGTCTCCTGAAATTTCTTCATTGATTTGTGTATCGTTGAATCATTGGAAACATGCACACTGGTAAGTTTTCGTATGAATTCAAGCTGACACTTCATATATGATTCAGTTTTTGCATAGCTCAACACAAGAAACACTCGTTGATCCTTTGTGTATACCATACCGATTGGAATCTCGACAGGAAACTTAAAACAAAACACCTGAACACTCAATCGCACAGTATAGAAGACAAGCGTTTGGTGTTTCTGTCTGAGGGCCGGGCCCAGCAACATATGGGCAGGGAAAGCCCTGGACTCGGCGCAGTTGCAATAATGACATGTAGCAACAACATTTGAGGCGATTAAACTTGACAAAAAACTCAAAAGAAAACACCGTACACTCAGCACGCGCAAAGTATAGGTGTCCGAGAACAGCGCATAGCGACAACCGGCAAACGCAGCGGCAACAGCCCACAAACACGCCGCGCGGACCTTTCCTGGGTGTCTTTCGATAGACACCCTGTATTTCAGTAAATTCAACAGTTTAACTCCCTGAATCACTGACGCATATCTGCCATTTTAGAATTCACTGTGTACTCTAAGACTAGTACCTCTGGCTGCTAGACTGAACAAACGGCTGACTCAACAGATTACGTTGCCAGATTTGCGGTATTTCCAGTACACACACTCCATCTGCACCCATTTACACCTACAGATTTAGCAATTTAGCTCAGCCTTTCAATTCCAACTTTAAGGTTCAAACATCTCAAACATGCGCAAATTTTCTGTCAACACGCAACGATCTGTCTGCGCAGATGTGAAGTGCGCAAACAGTTCTTTGCATGTGTAATGTCCGTTCAAAGAACTGACAATCAGCGAATGAAAATGCGAACTGATTACGATCGAATACTCTACGCTCGCCCTCGCCTACCGTTTACAGCACAGAGAATTCTCTTTCGCTCCTGTGTAAACAATGTTTGAAATTCGTTGTAGGACGTTTTGACGTTCAGTTTCGTAAAGCATGCATCTACATTAAATTATTATTTTTTTTTGTTAATTTCGTAAACTGTAAGTACAGGTGGAAAACAATAAGGATGGTTTCTTTGTCTTCTTGGCCAAAGCAGCATGCGGCACCAATGAAATAAAATTTTTCATTTCTGGTAGTGCTTACATCTCTGATGATAATTTTTGCTATCGATATGTTTCAAACCACTGTTTCGATCATTCAATGTTTACAATTTTACATAGTTGTGACAGACGATATGGCGGAAAATACGCCAGAGAGTGATCTGGGAAGTATAGAATGTTTTCAGAATTATACTGCGCCCGAAGTTTTCATTCAGGGCTTGGCTGGCATAGTTGATCAACAGGATGTTGAAGCAATGATTAGAGCTCAGAAACAAATGTTGGTAGACAATAACACGTTTTTTTCCATTCGAATAATGTTTTAAATCAAATGATTTGTTAACCAAAAATATTGTTTTGTTACAGGTTACAAAGATTTGAAAAGACAAATGAAATGCTGACGAACTGCAATGCTCTCTCAGTAACTAGACTGAAGTCTGCAGGGTCGGAATTCAAGAAACATACGCAGCTGCTTCTGGAGATGAAAAAAGACTTAGATAATATTTTTAAACGCATTAGAATATTAAAAACTAAACTGAGTGCTCAGTATCCGCAGGCCTTTGCAGGTAAACATAACATAGTAAGATAGCTATACACGATGGTAGCTAATTAGATTGTCAGTTATGCGGAGCAATTTAGCCACAACAAGAGGAGATGATGCGTGCCTGTAGTGGAATGGAATACCGTGAAGCCAAGTGTAGTTCTTGTGAAACATTTCGCTAATAATTTTGACAGTTAAACCAATATCCCGTGGGGTTAAATTGACGCTGTTTAAATCAGTCTATAATGTTAGGGCAGTAGATGAAGCTACTTCGTGGTATAAGAAGCTGCGGTTCTTAGACATAATCTCAGGACTGTGGAAAATCACAGATGAGCTGTTCGTATGTAAACATACACTAACGTGAAGTTGATTTCAGCATTTAGAGTGAAGTGTTTGTAAATTTTATATGATTAAAGGCACTTACGTTATTTTTAGTTTCGTGCAGTTCAGTTATGACAAATGTGCAAGTATCCTCTATTTGAAGTCATTCTTTGTGTTGACAATAATGTACAAGAAAAACGGACCATCACAATGATGCAAGAACCTTATTGTCATGAACTTGAGCCAGTTCAGGAACTATTTTGAATAGATTTACCACTTTGGTATTAGTTTCTGTTTACATTCCTGCTTTAGATCTAGTACTGTGAACCATGAGTGAACCTGTTCTTGATCACTGATAGAGAGTGGGAGCAGTGTCCATTGTGTTGACTATGATGGAGAGAGAAGTGGTGTAGAGGGAGCAGACACTTTCACATACCATAACACTGTCACTATACTTGTTTCGCTTCATATTGAGCATGTACCCTCTGCCTGCCCCCCCCCCCCTCCCCCCCCCAAGAATATTCGGCTTTTTTATGAGCAAGAGTTACTACTGGAATGGAACAGAAATAGCTTCATCACTTTTTTTTTTTTGCTTTCATACTTGACTGTAGTCTGGGGAGAAGGGAAGCATCCAATTCTACCTGTCTGTCTGCTTTGAACTGTGCTGTTTGTGTGTTGTGTTATATGATGTCATTGTAGCATGGTGTTTTTTTAATAAGGTTGTGTTTGCAGTGTGCATGTTGTAGTATTTGTTGGTGCCCTCTTGTGGTGGGTGTTCGTGTTCAAAGATATTACATGTGCTATATGATTATTTGACTTTGTGTTATCATTTTATGAAATAGTTGTTGAAAGAGAGTGCTGTGTCACAAGAGAGTTATGTTGATCTATTGTTTTGCCAGTTTATGCGTTTGTGTTACATGTGATAAGGGTTCTTTTTTTGGGAGGGAGGGGGCTGGAATGTAATAGTGTTTTTCCTGTTTGAGATGGATATGGCGTGGAAAAGTTTTTAGTGATTTGCTCTGGGTTGTGCCTAGCAGTGACATGACAAAGAGGATAAGTTTTTGCTATGATTTAGCTTGATCTCTGACTATGTGTGGTATCGCGTAGTTGTGTTCATCAGTGGCTTTGGTTGGTAGTAATTTTTTTGGTTTCTAATGCATTATTTATGGTCTGTTTTTTTTTTGGTATATAGTTTGTTGCTTGAATTTTAATTGGTTAAGTGAGTGGGGGTCTTTGGTTTTTGATTTGTGTGTGGGATTTTGGTATTCTTGGGTTCAGTTGAGCTTTACAGGTAAAGGGAATTTTGTGATACTGCATTTTGAAGTTGCATGTGTCAGATTTTGGTATTGAGCTGTGGACAATATTTATTTTGGGATGGTGGTGTATTTTCAACATCCCATGGTTGTCCCTTTAGTTTCGCTTTATTGCTTGAGGGAAATATTCTCAGATCATTTTTATTTTTGTTCATGTGTGTATTGTTGGCACACAGGAATCCTCCTGAAATGAGATATCTTCAATACTCTTTTAGAGTAGACATTGTTCCTGCTCAAGTGCAGCTTACTTTGCCTTTAGATACCATCACAAAAGATCACTAGTGTTTCAAAGAATCTTTGAGATCAGTCCCATCTGTATTGGATGGACGATGGGACGTTAAAAACCCAATCTTCCTTCCTTTCTGTATTGGATGGAAAAATCCAGTGAGTATTTGTGCTGAAAGATACAGGTCCACTCACAGGTGTATGCTGCAGTATCCTCCTCTGTGGCATTCATGCAATTACACTGCCACCAACATACTCTTAGGCTCAACCAACTTCCCTGAAATTGCATGTAGACTTTGCAACAAGGTTGTTTACCTGGGAGGTAATTGTACCCTAGTTTATTTTCAATAGCAGCCACACTGTTAGATTGCACAAAAAATAATTTTGGCCGTAGCTGTGATATGGCAGGGGATAACAGTAGTGGCTGGGGTTCTGTTGCATGCAGTCATTGCATGCTAGGGGAGGTGCAGTTAAACAACTAAAGCTCATGCACAAGCAGAACATGCCAGCTACAGTTATTGAGAGTGAAAACGATGTTACTAATAGTTTGTGACAGTATGACCAATAATTAGACAAATCAGTAGTCTCTTATTAGAATACCGAATAAGAAAAATCAGCTGCATATAAACAATGAGATAGCAACTTCTAACGATGAAGCACACAGTTCAACAGATGATGGCAAACTAATGTGGCTCCCCATTCTGAACTTAGGTGTTAACAGGCCCAGTATTGAGAACAACCATTTGTTTTTGCACTGGTGCCAAGTAATTTTGTGCAAGCTCTACCATACTTCTAAAATTACTTCTCAGTTCACACTTATTCTGCAGGAAGTAACAGTTTCTGCATCAAATTGTTGCTTCTTGTGAACAAATGTTATGGGTTCTGTTTGAGCAAACAGATGCATTGATCCAAGATGACTCCTGCCACTTTATGGTTGCCAGAGATCCATGAAAGCATCAAAGGTATGATCCAAAGAAATTCAGGCAGGCAATCAAAAACTGTTATTTCATAGTCATAGTTGTACCAAATTTAATGTGTGTTAAAACCAAAATCTGATTTTTTCTTCTGTATCGACCAAAAAATTCTTGACCCAAGATACAGACCTCTAAGTAGATGAAAAATGCCTCTGGGTGACATTCATCATGTGAACAAAATATAGAAATGCTCTAGCTCTGGAACAATTGAAGATTTTTGTTGCTTTTTGTGTTTGGAAGATTATAATTTTTCTGGCAAATCTATTTTCAGTTTGTCCGACTTATTTTGTTATAGCTTTCCAAATAGAATTAAAAGATATTTTTTAACTATTTCAGACAGTAATACATTCTCAGAAAAGGAGTGACTGTTTTTAATTTTAACAGGTTTTTATGAACAGCTAAAATTTTTGCCAGACATTAAACCAGTTTCCATTGTCATGTTCTCTCACACTGATCTCATGAATTCAAAATCTGGTCTTTTTAAAGTTATCAAAACATATCTTTCAAATATCAAACATGCTGAAAGCAGTTAAAGTGTACTTATGGAGTAATAGGCTCTTCCATTGCATGCTTCTGTAGGCAACTTTTTTTTTTTTTTCCATCAGTCATAGCCGATAAGCTTCTATTATATATCTATTTGCTTTAAATATGGAGACCAACAAGAAAGCAATCTGGTGACAGACTGAACTGCAACAAAGCCCAAAGCATGGTTTGGTTTGACTGTGACATTTTGTCATCTTGTTGAGATTAGGTGTTCTGCTTCTGGTCCACATCTTACCTACATAGTATTTCAATATGGTCACTCGACACCTTCAACAGGTGTTCCCTGAGACTGGCTGACTGGGTCGTACATTTATACCTGGGTCGTTCCTGGAGTGCCCTCAGCAGTCAACTTCAGTTTGGATATTTCTCATCGGTCTACACCCACAAAGCGCATTTCTGCACTGCTCCAGGTGTTCGTTATTCCGTTCGCACCCATCGCGGCTGTCTCCAGTGGCAGCAGCTGCTTCCTGGTCTTCCACATGCTGCTGGAGTTCTGTATTACATTCATTATTGCTGCAGAAGCCTCTTGCAATGGAGACTGCCATCCAGTTTTCCATATTAGTTCTGCCCCTGTGCAGCCCCTTAGGTCTCTGGGTTGTTAATGTTGTTCTATATAACTTCTGCACCCGTTGCATCCATCTCTTATGTGGCAGCCACTGCCACCTGGTGCTCCATATGTGGTTTGGTCCTGTCATTCATACCTGCTGTTACTGGAGTTGGGAACTTTTCTCTGGTGCTTCTGTAGCAGTTCAAACCTCGGAATTCACACACTGCTGAGTTGGTATTCTGCTTTCCAGTTGATTAAGTCTTCCACCATCTTGGTTTCGATTGATTCTTTGATGACACTATCCCAGAATCTGGGAGTTTGTTCCAGTATCCTGGTTCTATCATAATCCATGGTGTATTTGATTTTGATGGGCACCTAGAACACACTTTCCATTTTGTCTTTCTTCAGGATTCTGCTGATCTTGACAGAGATAGGTCCTACACACGGCAGGAAAGATATCTATCTTCCTGTTCTCTTCTTATTGTTCTTCTTGCAGAGTATTATGCTGTCTGGTGGTATGTAATGCTTTGCAGATGTCCCAGAATATCTATTGTCTGTGAAAATAAGTTGAAGACGCTGCTTAAAAATCACTTGTGTGACCATTCTGGAATATTGCTCAAGTGTGTAGGACTCATACTAGTTCAGACTAACAGGGGACATTGAATGTATACAGAGAATGGCAGCACAAATGGTCTAAGGTTTGTTTGACCGTGACGCCGAAGAAACTGAACTGGGAGACTCTGGAAGACAGGCATGACCTCTCCCGAGATATTGTACTAACAAAAGTTCCATGAACTGCCTTTAAATGGTCACTCTAGGAATACAACCCCCTGTCCCCTATGCATCACTCACACAAGGATCATGAGGACAAGATTAGAATAATTACAGCATGTAAAGAGGCATTCAAATAATCATTCTTCTTGCGATGCGTACATGAATGGAACAGGAAGAAACACCAATAACTGGTACAATCGGACATACCCTCAGCCATGCACTTTCCAGAATGTCACTGTAGATGTAGATGTTCTAATTCTGTTATCAAGCTGTCAGTCAGTCAGTGTCTAGGCTCAGTGTAGAAGTGTTCTAACCACCCCAGTCTTCTGTGCTAATTGACAGCAGCTACTGGCCTGTAGATATGAGTCAGTGTGTGTTGGCTTTCGATACACGTTGGCTGAAGGCCGTCGGCCTTACTTTTCACCAGGACTTCCAGGAATGGAAGTTTATCATCTTTCTGTACCTCCACGGTGAACTTCATGTTGGGATGTCGTGAGTTCAGATGGTCCAAGGGTCTTTACCAACCCTGGGGCCAGATGACAAACATGTCATCCGCATAACTGAAGAAACACATTGGCTGGTTGATAGCAGTTGCAAGGGCCTCATTCTCAAACTTCTCCATAAAGAGAGTGGCCATTACCAGAGGCGAGCAACTACCCATTGCCACTCCTCCAGTCTCCTTATAGAATTGGCCTCCACATGGAAAGCTTTGCTGGATCACTTCAGCATTTTTTAAATATGGATGAAAAGATCCAGCAAACCTGTCACTGATCAAAAAGTTTGTCCTGGAGTGGTACCCTGGTGAGTAGACTCCATGTACTAACTGACCCTGATGTCTGCACCTGAGGTACACAAGTTTTTTGAGAAGTGCCATGTGTCCGGGTTGCAGATGTGGTGCATGCACTTTGCCACATGTGGTGCTGACGTCCCCACAAGGTAAGTGGCTGTTGGGTAGGTGGCTGCACCAATGTTGCTCATGATGGGATACATTGGTACACTTTCTATGTGGGACATTGGTAACCCATATATTCTGGGTGATGCTGGTTGGTTCTTCTGTACACCCTATTGGTGTAGTTACATTCTAGTGGATTATAAGCAGGGTCCTCTAGAAATAGTTTCGGAAGATGCAGACTATTGACAGAATACCCAGTCTCAATGAGATAATGAAACACCAGTAAAGTTGAAGAGATTACATGTGACAATTTGGGTGAGAGTTGGCAAAGCCATCAGATCTCTATGTGGAAAAATAATATCCTAAATTAATGTTTAGTGCGCCTGAGATACAAATTTTTGTCAATGCAGTAACCTAAAGACAAGTGTTGTTTCTTATTTTTCTGAAAATTCTGTTGATGTGGTTAAAATCTAACCTAATAGAACAAAATACCAGCTGATCTTATTTACAAACTATACAAAATTACACATGAACATTTTGATTAGGTACCAACAACTGACTTAAACTTCATCGTGCCAACAGTTAGCTGCAGTAGTATGCAGCTGTGATTCACCACACCACACACGTTCCAAAGGATAATACTTAGAAATGAAATTAGCAGTTCAACAAACTAAATGTGTTAGAGTGATTCAGTATCTTCCTTTTTTACTGGGTGACATTTCCAGTTATATAAATAGGAACCGGAGTACCCACAACACATTAAACATTGTGAGCTGGAAGTGAGTCCATATGTTAGTGTTGCTGTCTTGTAGTTGGAAATCTATATTCAGTGGGCAGATCACAATATTTCATTTAACTCACAACTGATATTTATAAACTCTGCAATATATTAGTCGTGCCATATACACAGATCACAAACATTCTTTTTTTTATAGCTTGTGACTCTGAATGTTTTGCTTCCTCTGAGATCTTGGTTGAACAAATGAAATTCCTTAGTCCTTAAAATTCATACAATATGAGTATGCCCCCCCCCCCCCCCCCATGAACCATGGACCTTGCCGTTGGTGGGGAGGCTTGCGAGCCTCAGCGATACAGATAGCCGTATCGTAGGTACAACCACAACGGAGGGGTATCTGTTGAGAGGCCAGACAAACGTGTGGTTCCTGAAGAGGGGCAGCAGCCTTTTCAGTAGTTGCAAGGGCAACAGTCTGGATGATTGACTGATCTGGCCTCGTAACAATAACCAACACGGCCTTGCTGTGCTGGTACTGCGAATGGCTGAAAGCAAGGGGCAACTACGGCCGTAATTTTTCCCGAGGGCATGCAGCTTTACTGTATGATTAAATGATGATGGCGTCCTCTTGGGTAAAATATTCCGGAGGTAAAATAGTCCCCCATTCGGATCTCCGGGCGGGGACTACTCAAGAGGATGTCGTTATCAGGAGAAAGAAAACTGGCGTTCTACGGATCGGAGCGTGGAATGTCAGATCCCTTAATCGGGCAGGTAGGTTAGAAAATTTAAAAAGGGAAATGGATAGGTTAAAGTTAGATATAGTGGGAATTAGTGAAGATCGGTGGCAGGAGGAACAAGACTTCTGGTCAGGTGACTACAGGGTTATAAATACAAAGTCAAATAGGGGTAATGCAGGAGTACGTTTAATAATGAATAGGAAAATAGGAATACGGGTAAGCTACTACAAACAGCATAGTGAACGTATTATTGTGGCCAAGATAGATACGAAGCCCACACCTACTACAGTAGTACAAGTTTATATGCCAACTAGCTCTGCAGATGATGAAGAAATTGAAGAGATGTATGATGAAATAAAAGAAATTATTCAGATAGTGAAGGGAAACGAAAATCCAATAGTCATGGGTGACTGGAATTCGAGTGTAGGAAAAGGGAGAGAAGGAAACGTAGTAGGTGAATATGGATTGGGGCTAAGAAATGAAAGAGGAAGCCACCTGGTAGAATTTTGCACAGAGCACAACTTAATCATAACTAACACTTGGTTTAAGAATCATGATAGAAGGTTGTATACATGGAAGAACCCTGGAGATACTAAAAGGTATCAGATAGATTATATAATGGTAAGACAGAGATTTAGGAACCAGGTTTTAAATTGTAAGACATTTCCAGGGGCAGATGTGGACTCTGACCACAATCTATTGGTGATGACCTGTAGATTAAAACTGAAGAAACTGCAAAAAGGTGGGAATTTCAGGAGATGGGACCTGGATAAACTGAAAGAACCAGAGGTTGTACAGAGTTTCAGGGAGAGCATAAGGGAACAATTGACAGGAATGGGGGAAAGAAATACAGTAGAGGAAGAATGGGTAGCTTTGAGGGATGAAGTAGTGAAGGCAGCAGAGGATCAAGTAGGTAAAAAGACGAGGGCTAGTAGATATCCTTGGGTAACAGAAGAAATATTGAATTTAATTGATGAAAGGAGAAAATATAAAAATGCAGTAAATGAAGCAGGCAAAAAGGAATACAAACGTCTCAAAAATGAGATCGACAGGAAGTGCAAAATGGCTAAGCAGGGATGGCTAGAGGACAAATGTAAGGATGTAGAGGCTTGTCTCACGAGGGGTAAGATAGATACTGCCTACAGGAAAATTAGAGAGACCTTTGGAGATAAGAGAACCACTTGTATGAACATCAAGAGCTCAGATGGAAACCCAGTTCTAAGCAAAGAAGGGAAAGCAGAAAGGTGGAAGGAGTATATAGAGGGTCTATACAAGGGCGATGCACTTGAGGACAATATTATGGAAATGGGAGAGGATGTAGATGAAGATGAAATGGGAGATACGATACTGTGTGAAGAGTTTGACGAGCACTGAAAGACCTGAGTCGAAACAAGGCCCCCGGGGTAGACAACATTCCATTGGAACCACTGATGGCCTTGGGAGAGCCAGTCCTGACAAAACTCTACCATCTGGTGAACAAGATGTATGAAACAGGCGAAATACCCTCAGACTTCAAGAAGAATATAATAATTCCAATCCCAAAGAAAGCAGGTGTTGACAGATGTGAAAATTACCGAACAATCAGTTTAATAAGCCACAGCTGCAAAATACTAACACGAATTCTTTACAGACGAATGGAAAAACTGGTAGAAGCCGACCTCGGGGAAGATCAGTTTGGATTCTGTAGAAATACTGGAACACGTGAGGCAATACTGACCTTACGACTTATCTTAGAAGAAAGATTAAGGAAAGGCAAACCTACATTTCTAGCATTTGTAGACTTAGAGAAAGCTTTTGACAATGTTGACTGGAATACTCGCTTTCAAATTCTGAAGGTGTCAGGGGTAAAATACAGGGAGCGAAAGGCTATTTACAATTTGTACAGAAACCAGATGGCAGTTATAAGAGTCGAGGGACATGAAAGGGAAGCAGTGGTTGGGAAGGGAGTAAGACAGGGTTGTAGCCTCTCCCCGATGTTATTCAATCTGTATATTGAGCAAGCAGTAAAGGAAACAAAAGAAAAATTCGGAGTAGGTATTAAAATCCATGGAGAAGAAATAAAAACGCTGAGGTTCGCCGATGACATTGTAATTCTGTCAGAGACAGCAAAGGACTTGGAAGAGCAGTTGAACGGAATGGATGGTGTCTTGAAGGGAGTATATAAGATGAACATCAACAAAAGCAAAACGAGGATGATGGAATGTAGTCGAATTACGTCGGGTGATGTTGAGGGTATTAGATTAGGAAATGAGACACTTAAAGTAGTAAAGGAGTTTTGCTATTTGGGGAGCAAAATAACTGATGATGGTCGAAGTAGAGAGGATATAAAATGTAGACTGGCAATGGCAAGGAAAGCGTTTCTGAAGAAGAGAAATTTGTTAACATCGAGTATAGATTTAAGCGTCAGGAAGTCATTTCTGAAAGTATTTGTATGGAGTGTAGCCCTGTATGGAAGTGAAACATGGACGGTAAATAGTTTGGACAAGAAGAGAATAGAAGCTTTTGAAATGTGGTGCTACAGAAGAATGCTGTAGATGGGTAGATCACATAACTAATGAGGAAGTATTGAATAGGATTGGGGAGAAGAGAAGTTTGTGGCACAACTTGACCAGAAGAAGGGATCGGTTGGTAGGACATTTGTTGAGGCATCAAGGGATCACCAATTTAGTATTGGAGGGCAGCGTGGAGGGTAAAAATCGTAGGGGGAGACCAAGATATGAATACACTAAGCAGATTCAGAAGGATGTAGGTTGCAGTAGGTACTGGGAGATGAAGCAGCTTGCACAGGATAGAGTAGCATGGAGAGCTGCATCAAACCAGTCTCAGGACTGAAGACCACAACAACAACAACAACAACAACAACATGAGTATGCCCATTACTTTGCATCCAGACATGAAGTTTCTCAATTCCTTTGACAAGAGTAGTGTTGAGCATTCTTCTGCTTTTTGCTGGCTGTATTCAGCTTCCAGTTTGGGTGACATGAGGAGGCCTGTTGATGTGTGTGACTTCATCACTTATCTAAAATTCTCAGTATTCTGAACTGCAGCTGTACTTGGACTGGGAAGTTTGCTTTGTAGGGTGATGCTCTAGCAGACCTCCTACATCATTGCTAAGCATCTTCTTGTGCTGAATAACACAATATACCCATTTTACTGGCACAGGTGACCATGAATTCAAACAGTTGAAAGAAGTTTTTTAATTGAGTAAGGGCACCTTCAGAAATAATGAGCTGTTAATGCAGGTATAGAAATTTTTTGTGTATGACTGACAATTCATCTTCTGAGTCATATCCTCTGTCATTCTCTTGTACTTCTTGTGGTAGTCGCAGACCAGTTCTCACCAAAATCACCATGAAGTTGTTCAACTTCGGCATTGCCTTTCACTTCTGTTTCTTCAGATGTTGGTGTTAATGCATTCACTGTCCATTTGCCAAGTTTGTCAATGAAGGTTTTATGACGACTTTATTCTCCTTCAATGTTCCATATGCAACTTCAGAAGACTTGTTTATGTGTTATATTTGTCTCACGGACTGTGAATAAGATGAGTCACCTGTTCCTAGGGCAGTTACCACACTCTTTAAATGAACTAGATTCACTCCACATGACTTCGTACTAATGACTTGATACATCCAACAAAGGCATCACATGTCTCGGCTCAAAGGAAGTTCTTGTTCTTAAATGTTACCATGCATATTTCATAATTTACGCAATAAATCTCTAGGTACCTAGATCACCCCACAAAGTGATTGATAACTAGTTGATTTTAAGAGAGATGGCAGAGAAACACCAACTAGAGAATGACTGAGGTTGCGCATTCTGTTTAGCCTGCTGTTATATTGCTCTTCAGATGGCAACTGCAGTCACTGATCTAACTGCTGTGATAGTTTTCATCATATGCTTTGTTTCTTAGTGCAGATATTTATGTTCTATAAAAAAGAATGTCTCTAGCTATTAGAGTGAGCAACAGTGACTAGACTATTATGATTCCACAAGGCGAACTTAGTACTGTAGATTAACAGAAAATGTACAAAGTAATCCAGTACTGAATTACAAACAGCTGATGGTGCTGTGACCATATTGTGCGTGCAGGTAACAGTGAACCATCACCACTCATTTGTGAATCAGTCGGTCACTGTCTTTTTTGAAACTTCGTGGCAGATTAAAACTGTGTGCTGGACTGAGACTCGAACTCGGGACCTTTCCCTTTCGCAGACAAGTGCTCTACGAACTGAGCAACACAAGCACTACTCACGACCCGTCCTAACAGCTTTACTTCCGCCAGTATCTCATCTCGTACCTTCTTTTTTATTCTGACACAGGTATAGGTGGGTGCATAACCTCCCATATAGGTCATAGAGTATAAAATTTCAATCTTCCAGTGTGGAATATTGAATGTTTCTTCTCCTGTATGGTGAAAGTTTCTTTAATATTACAAGTCATGTATTTATTTATTTTCACCACTGTCTTTCCTGCAACTTTTATGATGGTAGTGTCTTTTTGTTGACAGTCTGATGGTGAGGCAGGTGCATTTGTCTTCCAGATAAAATGGCTCTGCAGTTTGAACATGGTCATCATAATAGAGATCTGGCTTCCAAACACTCCCTTTGGTGTCTTTGCATTTGTTACTCTTCTTCTGTGTATTTTGATATAGATGAAATGTGGTGCTAAATATTATTCTACAAAAGGACTCTAAGATAACTGTTGGAATATGCACTTTTCATTCTAGGATGCACAGGGTTCAACAATTGAATTGATGTTTGATAAAAATTCCTAACTTGTTGCATATGAGCATCCTTCCATCCCATTTCTCCTGAAGAGAGAATAATCTGCTTTGAAGAGTGCGGTTAGTTGTGTCTTGGTGTAATCACACATAGCTTCCTCAGTAAATTTTCTGTGCTTTCTTAATGCATACACACACCATGTGACTTTAGGAAATGATAACACTGTAAATTTATATGTAACCAAGCCAAGCAGTTAGTGTAATTACATGAACTACATGTTGGAGAAACTGTAGACAAGACACAACAGAATGATAAGTCAATGTGTTACAGACTAAGCTATGTAAAAGAAAAATTCTGTCAGACAAACAAAGATAATAGCTATCAAGATTTTAGAATAGGTAATTTTGTCATAGAGAACAAAAGAAAGAAAGAGAAGAAGAAAATGTGCTGAAGCCCAGTTCAGGCAAATACGATAACAAAATAATAGTAAGGTTTAAGAACTAAATAAGCAGTATTAACAATGAACCAAAACCAGGAATGGTATAAATGGAAGAGTAACCCTTACATCAGAATGAGAGAGGAGGGGATAAGGGTGGATGAAAAAGAGAAAAATCCAAAAAGAAGAGACAACTACTCATCTTAATAATGAAGTTTTGAATGGTGTATATACACATATAATTGACTAAAGGTGTCCTTTAGCTTTCCCTTTGCATTTCTTTCTTGGGCTGAGGTGTTATTTAGGGGGTCCATGTTCACACAATTTGAAGTCACAGTGCAGCTATGTAATTTTAAAGTGTCACAGATGTTACAAGAAATTAGTTTGAGGAATGAGACAAGTTCACACATTAATGTGGAACCAGGAGCTAACAAAAATGGAGAAGGGCAGAGGAATGATAAAAATGCAAATAACGAAGGATGGAGCTGGACAGGGAGAGGAAAAGGATAAGAAATGCCAGTAGATAACATACCCCATTGTCCACATTATATGTTAATGCATGGACCTTAACAGCAGAATCACAATTCAACTCCATGCTGTTGCACCCTGAATTGTGGAATGGTCTTCCCAAATGAGTGTAATTAAAAGCACATCTGACCTACAAAATCCCATGTCTGTCCTTATGCCATAACTTTAATTCCTCACCTTTACACACGGTTTCATATTCTTTTGAAATATTCAGCTTTAAGCTTGTTCCAGGCATCTACTTACAAACTGGTCTTGTCCTGACTCTTGCATCTTCTATCCAACTAGAGATAGGCCTTCTCTATGGTTAAAAACTTTTATAAATTGACTTTTCTGTAACTAGTACTCTTTATCTATCTACAAAACAACTGTTAACTCATATGAATGGCCTCAGCCAAACTAATGTGGCATGACAACTAAGCCACCAAGCTGCAGAGCATGTTATTCAGCACAATGTGGGAAACTTCACACCTACTTCACTGCTCCTGCCACATGTGTCTCCATCCCTAACACTAGCTTTCGTGAATTATTCACATGTTCCTCTAATATATCCTTTGGTTAAACAAACCTCTGGGTTAGAATCTTTGCTAGTTCCTGCCCTCCAACAGCCACAGACTTTTGTCATTCCCTTGCTTCTGTTTGTTATCACCACTTCTCTTCCAACACCTTGGGCTAGCTTTAGACATTTAAAATCCATATCAATCACCCATTACAGCAGAAATAAAATGAATTCAAAGTGTGGGGCTGTAACATGTCTGTACAGTCTGTATGAAAGTGTTCATAGATGATCAGGAAACTGAAATTGGGCTCATTGGAATAAAATGTGGTAAGAGATTACACCAAACACAGAAACGTATAGATGGCCAGTCTTCATTCACTCCATAAGTGAATGGAATAAGACAGAAAATATCTAGTATCGTATTCAAGCATCGCCTTCTTCCCCATATTGCATCCCTCTGGGGTTTCTCAACTCCTTTTTTGTGTAAGTGCGTGGTGAGCATGGGGCCCCAGCTATTGCAGCACTTATGTTCTCTCCTGTACGCAATCTCGCATCCTCCTGGTTTTACTCTCTGTTTGGTATTGGTAGCCTTTGATATTGATTCAACTATTACCTAGTTGTGCTTTCCTTTCTCGGAATATTCATTCATTTACTTTACATTTGGTCCTTTCCTGGGTTTGACCTTCATTTTCCAAACTTTTTTCTGTAGCGTGGACTTCATGGGGAAGAACATTTTTAATAGTGGTTTATGCATGCAAATCTTAAAGATCACCTGTGCACAATACCTAAATAGATTCTTTTATGTACTTCAAAGCCAACGTAGTAGTCAATCTGACATATGGGGTCATCATGTACCCTTTCAGTCGAGCCCCCTGAAAACACAAGGTCTCCTCTCAGGGGACACTGTCTTACTGTAGGCACTTTTAGCACCAGGTGGTTAGATGAGTTTGCATGCCTCAATAACACTGACAGCTGTGGTGGTAGTAAAGCTACTGTCAGTCTTACCCAATCTGGACAGGCCTTAGCGAAGGGGCCTGATGACATGTATCCCACAACTTAGGGAAGGGTGGACTGTGTTTTTTCCAGGAAGCCCCAAAAGCAGTGGTTGGATACGATTATGTCGACAATAGGTTTACCAAGCTGGGGTCTGTCCAGCACCGCCAGGCCTATTCTGTTGTAAACTCTGAGCATACTTCAAAAACTATCGTTAAGCGTGGCAGTGGAACATTGTGTATTTCGGAGGATGGGGGCCTTAGCTTCACTGCCTGGAATGTGAGGAAGGTACACACCTGTATAACAAACACCTCAACCTCAATGTGTGCTATGTGCTGATAAGGTAATAGGCTGTTAAGATAAAAAAAAAAAATCTAGTGGGCAACCTCTGCGGTTCTGTCCTTGACAACGTAAGTCACCTGGAAATTCCTCCTTATGCTAAAACCACTTGGTTGGTGTGTTTTTTGACATTGAAAAAGTATATGACACCACTTGGAGCTACAATACCCTTCACCAGTTTTATGAATGAGGATTACATGGACATCTGCCATCTCTTATCCAATCATTTCTTGAAGATCAATGCTTTCAATATTTTTGGTGATGACTTGGGCGATTGTGGGTTCCCTCAAGGCAGTGTACTCAGTGTCACATTGTTTGCAACTGCTATTAGTGGCATCTCCTCTGCAGTCAGGACCCCTATTAAATGCTCTTTGTTTGTGGATGATTTAGGAGTCTTCTACTCTTCCCCCAGATCTCACAATGACAACAAGGCAACTACAGCTGACCATCAGGAGGCTGGAAGCTTGGGCCTATAACACTGGCTTTAGGTTCTCACCAGTGAAGACCAAGTGTGTCAGTTTTAACTGTACTCATTGAAGTTTAACCAACCACAATGGAGAACAATATTTTACATTTTAAAGACACCGTGCATTTTTTGGGCCTACTGTTTGACTCCAAATTAACCTGTCTACCACACCTGAAAGACTTGTGGACAAATTCCTGTCTTCCTGCAGTTTTACAGGGCAGTTGTCAGATCATGGTTAGATTACGGCAATGTGATTTATGGATCATCCTGTATTTCGTATCTTATGATATACGTTGTCCACCATGAGGGTATTCAGATATCGACTGGAGGATTTCAGACCAGCGCACTTCAGAGCCTGGTGAACCACTACTCTGGAGTCAATGGCTGCTCCTCCTCAACAGGCCCTGAAAAACTTGAGTGTTGCCTCAGTCTTTAGTGTGGTAGTTGACTTCAACTTTGAGTGGTTGTTCAGGAATAGGCCTCATGTGATATAGTTATTTGCCACTGACTGTCTCAAGATTCTGGCTCTATATATAACCTCTGAAAACATAGCCTGAGATGGCACAAACTGCTGCCTTGGTGTCTTCAAATACTTAAAGTAATTTTAAGCTTGACTGAGAACAAGAAAACTTGTACTCCAGACAACGTTTTTATAATTCTATTTTCTTCAGTTTTAAGTACTTACCACATTTCTGTCACTGTTCATACAGCCCCGTGTTTCAGTTGCTGTTCCTGATAGGGTTTACAAGGTGCACTTTCTGGAACAGTTTACAAATTATGATGTGGAGTTGTGGGGACAGCTTTCATAATTCTTTCCCCTGTAAGAATGACATGTTGACTTTTCATTAGGGTGCTGATGACCAAGCTGTTGAGTGCTCTACATCCAAAATCATAATAGTAATCATCATCAATAACACAGGCATCACATTGCTGATGCCTTAACTGCTTGCTCCCCACATGTACCGAAGACTAAATGACTCTCACTGGAGCACAAGGGCTCTTAGCAATGGCCATCATACCCGGTCGCTTTTGCTGTGGCTAGGTAGCACCCATGGGGAGAGCCCTCGATCGGAGGGACGTTTTTCAACATATAACATATATGATTTGTTCCTCTCATAAGACAGGTCTAGACATTTCAATGTGAACTTATAATTAACCATTGATTTTTATGGAAGATACTGAGGATGGATTTGGGGAAAAATGCTCGATGTATTGCTACTGATTACATCATCTTCTGCTGCACAAACTATAAATATTCAGGCCATGATTGTCAATGTGTCATACCAGTGACCCTTGTCCCACACAAAACTTTGAATATGGTCCAAGGAATCAACTTCCACAGGGATTGTACATTCCCGATAAGGAGCTATGGGTTAATTTTGAATGGCAAGGCATGCATCCAAAAAGGTCCCAAGGATAATTGAACAGGCACAGGCACATTTATCTTAGGCTTAGAAGGAAGTGTGCTCCTGGAAAAATTTAGAGTTATGGTGTACACGTGTGTCTTGAAACCATACATTTCATCACCAATGAAGCGCTTCTGATGCTTAAGTTTGTCATCTTACTGCATAGCGGACCAAAAATGTGAACAATCACCTTTGTGGATCAGTTGGGCATAACACCATACTCAATGTTCACCAGTTTGCCCAGTCTTCAAAAAAGAAAAGACAATACAGAAGTATAAACGTATAAGCACATAATGTTTATTTACAGTATGATGACTAATTTACACAAAACTCAGTCGTCATTCCACTACCTCAGTTTCTTCCAAACTAGTTCTCCCCCCCCCCCCCCCCCCCCCCCGCACTTGTCTCTTGTGGTTCTTGTTGCATCATTTCCAGGAACCACTTCCCACACCCGACCAGAGAAGCAACTTCCTTCTCCAACGTCTACTGGTGACAGGGCTCTCTCTTAGGACACGTCTCCCCGGAATCCCACAGATCGTAGGCCTTATGCTAGCCAGCAGTTGATGGACCACCTGTAGATCCAAAACTGCCCACTCTTCACTTGTTCCATGCACATCACAGATAGGCCCATGGAAGCAGACTATGAGGAATCAACTGTTGGTTTACTGTGGATTGCATTGAAATTAAGATATTTTGCTTTGTTCTTAATAATAGTATGTGTGAAGGAAAAAAAACAAGAATTCAACAGAATTGGTCAAAGAGTGCTGTTCTAGAAACTCTCATATTTAGAAAGGCAGACAAATTGAGCAAAGTAAGACCTCGTTCTTAATTTTTCTGTGAACTGGGTAGTTCTTCCAGAACACATTGTCAAATATTATATTTAATATATGTAGTTCCATATTATTTACTGGTACCTGATGTAAGCTTGCTTCTTTCATGCCAGTAGTCATTATATAGGTCTATATATTTGGTCTATTTCCTATTTCTTACAAATCCGGGGCTGTAGTAGTTAATCTTTGTCAGTGATATCATCCTCAATAACTGATCACCTGTATTTTGTTGTACAATGTCACACTACTGTTACTGTCTGTAGCAGAAGTTGTGGGGATATGTCCGTAATACTTAAGAACATTTCAGTGTGTGGATGTGACCAAGAATAACTTGTAACTGAGTGTGGTACAAAGAGATAATAAGAATCTGTCAGGAGCCTGGCCTGTGCTGTGTGTGGTCGGGTATATCACAAGTTATGAAGTTTACATTTTGCCTGGCTGACGTACCATGAGCTGAGCCTGTGCAGCTTACATTTCACCTGAACAACGTACTGTGGGCAAGACCCATGAAGTTTACATTTTCCCCACCTGACGTACCACAGGTCCGGCTTGTGACAATCACATGTGGTCTGAATACCAGACACAAGTCTCACATGTGGTTGTAGGTTAAGGGGTTAAATTGTATTTGGCTCAGTGGTGTCTCCCCTTCGCAGTGGTGAAACAATACCAGTGTTCCATTCCTTAAGCTGTGCAAAACCCCAGCATCCATTGACAATTACTGGGTGACTGGCCTCACCAATGTACTCTGCAAACTGCTTGAAAGGAAATTGTCTGCCAATTATGCTGGGTTCCTGAATCTTTGCACCTTTTGTCCCTCTGTCACTGATTTCAGGGAGGGGCACTCCACAACAGACCACCTGATTAGGTTGGAAGTGACAGTCTGACAGGCTTTTTCCAAACACTGGCACCTCATTGGAGGTTGTTGATACAATACAGCCTGGCACCATCATTTTTTATTTACTCTCCATGACAGGCCTGCCAAGGCTCCCTTCAATTTTTATTAGCCAGTTTTTTTTATCAAACTTCTTGTTGAGGGTTCAAGTTGTGCTTCACTCAGCTCTCCATGGGTCCAAAGAGAATGGCATCCTGCAAGGCTCTGTGCTGAATGTCTCTTCCTCATTGCCATCAACAGGCTAGTGCCCTTTCTCAGGCTACTATTTACACCTGCACTGTATGAATAAGATTTTCGCATTTGGTACTGCTCCCACTCTGTAGCTTTGGCTGAATGCCACCTCCAAGGTGCCATCCAGCAGGCTTCTGTTTGGATCCTTTCCCATGGTTTCCAATACTCTAGGTCGTCGTATCATAGTCCAGAATTCACATGGGTGCATACTGCTTGGATGTTGCTGCAGTCCTTATTTTGGAACTCATGTTCACTGCTCCATGTTCAACAACGCATGCAAAATCCAAACACACTCTGCTTCCTTTCCCCCACCTCTTGGGATGCAGATTGCACGATCCTCCTTTGTATCTGTGGTCCAGTTCCACTTGGACAGTGTTCGCTAGTTCTGGTTTGGTTAGGCCTAGTCCATCATTATGGAGTTAAACTGGCCACTGGCACCTTCTAGATTAGTCTTGTAGATAGTCTCCTTGACCAAGTGGGGATCTTCCCTCTTCAGTTCCAATGGTACCAACTCTTGCTCACCTATGCGTTCCCCATTCTACACATTTTTCAGAATGTAAAACAGTCCAGGTTGCAAAATTATTTTTCAATAACACATGGCACCATCAGATTTAAAGTACATGGATGTAAAACCGATCTGCCACTAGTCTTGCAGAATGAGAGGTGGGCATTAATCACACCAGCAAAGTTCACCATGGCAGCAGAGAATAGGACTGTCCTTACAGTGGTATCAGCTGTGCTTGGCACAAAAGGTCCATTTTGTATTCACAAAGATATGACTATGATTGTCATATCTGTGCGAACACTAAATGGACATTTTGTTTCAAGCATAGTCAATACTGCTTTTATACAGTTATTGGCATTGATACAATTAACTGTCAGTAGTACAGCTCAAAAAGACTCATCACGTGTTGAGTTAAAATATCCGTATGTTTCAAAACTTGATAAGGCTTCTCTTACATTGCCCCATGGACATGCAGATATTCCATTTCAAAGCACCATATTAGGATAAGACAAGGCAGCTATGACGGAAAGATTTTTTAAACGATTTTGACTGTAGGGATGCTTTGGGACAATACTTCCATTTTCTTTGTGCCCATTGACTCCCAGTCCATTAGGTATGTTTGAGAGTCCACAAATCTTCAGAGTAGAAGAGACTGAAAGAATGGGAGGTGATATCTAGAGAAAAGAAACTCTAGCAAAAAATAATCATACTAATCTTTTTTCAGTACTGAAATGTAGTGTCATTAATGTTAAAAATATAATTTAGATTTTGTTTTGTGGATTATGGTTACTATTACCAATGTGCATGCATGTATTAATGATTTTGTATAAAGGAAAAAATGGCCATACCCCATCCAAGGTTAAATTTTATTGTGGTTTTAATCTGACCTTTTTGGTACGGGAATATAAAAAAGGAAAACAATTCATTTGTGCCATATCTGATGATTGCAATCATTTGGCACCTTTTTTGTGAATGCCACCATGGCTTTCAGTTCTTTAGGAGTATCAGGATTTTGTTTTTGGGACTTTTTTGGTATTAACAATTAAATTGTAATTATTATGATTAATTTATTAAAAACACAAACGTATTCTTACAACTACTTTATTCAAAATATGTAGAAATAATAAGAGTATTCTGAACTCCTAACTTCAGCAAAATCTTAGATTGTCTTATAAAAGCACCATCTTTTCCAACAACTGTCTGAGATTTGTCAAGCCCTGGACCTCCTTCAAGCAGACAGCACAAGTAATGCACAAGTTGTTGAATTATGGATTGATCTTGTGCTGATATGGTACTCTATAGCAGCATAATAAAAGCTAGTAGAGATGCAACCAGAGAGGATTGCATGAGTTATATATTTAGGATTGCAGTCTGATAGTTTTCCAGCCAAAATGCTTAGTCAAAGGCTGAAGGAACTGACCCATGGGTTCAAGGGCTGCCTGCTTATTGCACAAGAACACCCGCCACCATAGGCGGATACCACTGCACACCACCATATGTGGCGGAGTACCACTTCCTGTTGTAGCCACCTTGTACTTGTCCAGCTTCTCACTGACCCTGATCTGTTTCCCTCAATGCTGGTATTCCTGCACACTTCTGTGTTGCTCATGGCACCTTTTCAGCTGTTTAGATAATATTCTCTTATTACATTCTCATAGCTTCACTGCATTAGTTACTATGTGACGATATTCAGGACAGTGACCATTTTCCAGTGGCCCTGTGTCTTCTTTGCCATTGGCAGATGAGTCAACTACCACACTGAGTGCTTCAAACAGCCAGCTGGTAGTTGTGTGTCTGCTGTTCCTAAAGACTGGGAAGTAGCACAAGCCACACCAATGTTCAAGAAATAGGAGTAACCCATTGAATTACAGACCCAAATCACTGACCTCAATTTGCAGTAGGATTTTGGAGCATATACTGTACTCGTAACATTATGAATCAGCTTGAAGAAAATGACTTATTAATACATAACCAACACGGATTCAGAAAATATTGTTCTTGTGCAACACAGCTAGATCTTTATTCCCATGAAGTAAGTGCTGTTAACAAGGGATCTCAGATCAATTGCATATTCCTAGATTTCCAAAAGGCTTTTTGATTCCGTACCTCACAAGTGACTATTAATCAAATTTTGCGCATATGGAGTATCGACTCAATTGTGTGACTGGATTCATGATTTCCTCTCGGAGAGGTCACAGTTCGTAGTGACAGCACTTCGTTCTATTTGATGATTTACCGTCTATCTGGCATTCCGCTGTTCCTGATTTACATAAATGATCTAAGTGATAATCTGAGCAGCCCCCTTGGATTGTTTGCAAATGAGGCTGTAATTTACCGTCTAGTAAAATGATCAGACAATGAAATCCAATTACAAAATGATCTAGGGAATATTTGTATGGTCCGAAAAGTGGCAATTGGAACTAAACAAAGAAAAGTGCAATATCATCCACGGGCACTACAAGAAATCAGATAAATTTTGGGTATACGATAAATCGTACAAATCTAAGGGCTGTCAATTCGACTAAATACCTAGGAATTACAATTATGATAAACTTAAATTGGAAAGACCACATAGATAATATTATGGGGAAGGCGAAACAAAGACTGCGCTTTGTTGGCAGAACACTTAGAAGATGCAATAAACCCACTAAAGAGACAGCCTACACTATATCTCTGCAGGAATATTGCTGCGCAGTAAGGGATCCTTACCTCGTAGGATTGACGGAGGACATTGAAAAATTGTAAAGAAGGGCAGCTAGTTTAGTGTTATCGCACAATAAGGGTGAGAGTGTCATTGAAACAAAGGCAGTTTTCTTTGTGGCAAGATCTATTAACAAAATTTTGACACCAACTTTCTCTTCCGACTGCAAAATGGTAGAAAAGTAGTATGAAAATGGTTCGATGAACCCTCTGCCAGGCACTTAAGTGTGAATTGCAGAGTAACCACGTAGCTGTAGATGTTTAACTGAACACAGTAAGAAGGAAAGCTGGGAGTGCTGTCTCATCTCTGGGCACATATGCCTCTTCATCTTAAGTATGTGCCCACTCCATAGTATTATTGCCATCAGCAATCAAAACTGTTCTGGGTCTTGTCCTTTGGGGGTGGCCTTTATCGATGTGTCAGTTCTTGCTGACACCTTGCAACTCACTTTGACACCAGTGGCATCCTCTTCTCCTTTCTGTTACATAAATGACAAGTTGACGATGTCCCCATAAGTTTACCACCCAGGCAAGCCGAATCATAAGGAACCTTTCACTGACAGAATGGCCTCAGGCTTTGAGTCTCCAATAATCCAGCATCTGTATGTTACTCAAAGGCTTCATCTACTCATGATCTTTACTGTGTTTGGTTTGAAGGTGTCTTCCCTTCACGATGGCGAGCCATCCTAACCTGTAAGCCAGGCAGAAACACACTGTGTCTGCTACCAACTTTATCTGAAAACTGTTTGAAATTATGCTGGGTTCTCATCTTGGTGCCCCTTGTTCTCCTGTCACCATGGTTTGTGGGAGGGATGAGCCACAACCAGACCATTTGGTCTGGTTGGAAACAGCAATCCTACAGGCTTTTTCTAAATGACAGCACCTCGTCACAGTTATTGACCTACAGAACACATGACAAGGCTTGATGTCATCACATTTTTCTGATCTTCCATGATTGCGGCTTTTGAGGCTCTACCAATTTTTGTATCACTGGTTGTTTTAGAGTTCACTCAGCTCTCCATGGTCCAAGAGAATGGTGTCCCACAGCGTTCTGTCCTAAGTATCACACTCTTCCTTAGTGACAGTGTGCTAGTGCCCTCTGTTGGACCACTGGTCACCCCTGCACTGTTTGTCTCTGCTGAATGGCAGCTCCAAGCCACAATCCAATGTATCTCTGCCTGGACAGTTTCCAATTCTCTCCTGCCAAAAGACAGACACATTTCTGTCATACTATGGTCCAGCCTGACCCAGAACTAAGCACTTAGAAGTTATTGCACAGTCCTGTTTGATAAAAAAAGCTGTGTTGGATGCCCCTATTAAACTGAAGACTAGTTGTATGTGCAAGCTTAACACATTACTTCCTTGCCCACGTGTGTGTGTGTGTGTGTGTGTGTGTGTGTGTGTGTGTGTGTGTGTATATTGTGCTACTCTTCTCTGTATTTACTGGGCCGTGGTCTCCTCCTGGCTGGACTATGGTTTTTAGGTTTATGGCTCTGTAATTTAGACCCAGTCCATGATCATGGAGTTTATTTGGCCACTGATGACTTCCTGACTACTCCCATAGTGTATGTTTGCCTGTCAATTCCCTTATATGCGTTGTGTCCCACGCTTTTCACATATGAAGACTGTCGACTTCCTGATAGACAGCTGCATCTCCTCCTCGCAATGTGCTCCATGTTTTATATGCACTTTGGTTTAGTCACCCTGTAAAGAATCACTACAAATGATGGACAAAATGTTGGTTTAACTCTCAAAAAGATCTTATTCAAAGTGTGCACATTTTAGTTCATATGTTGTAACTGACAAGTGAGATATTACCAATAAGTAATGTAATGGATATTTGTGTAACTCACTTAAGTGAAGACAAAGTTATAGTTCTCATTCGCTTTTTGTGGACTGTTGCAGCTGCAGCTGAACAGCAAACTGCTCAGAATCAGAACATAAATAAGTCTACGTACCTGAAAGATCCTGAACATTTACCTGATGTTGGAAGTTTGTCTGAGCCTGGAGATACATGCTCCAGTAGTTTTGCTGACCATGGTGAGGTACAATAATTTTCCTTGTATTTCAATTGTGGCTTATGACCACCTTTTTTGTTTTTAATTTTTGTAATATTTGCAGACGATGATGAGGATGAAGAGACACACAGAAGAGAACGGATAAGGAGAGGCAACAGTTCTTCTACAGATAGTGCCAATGGAAACAGTAACAATGACACATCACCATGCACGTCTGATACAGGATGATTTATGCTATATGTTGCAAGAAATATTTTTCTAATGGTTTCGATCTGTTAACAAGAACATCTACTCTTTTTGGATTGAGTCACAAATGTATATAGTGTTACTGGAGCTATGAAGAACAAAAGGGCATTACATTCTAGTCAATTTTTATTGTACATACCAATAATAAGATAATAAAATATAATGTAACTCCACATAGCAAACATATGTGAAGTAAGATGTATTAACACCTGCAAGAACTATATAACATTTGTTCTGACAGATGAAAGTGAGTACCTAACAAAATTGAAGTCTGTTGTGTGTGAGGAGCTAAAACTGGAGAGCTGAACAGTGCCATGTTTTAAGCACTATGTAAGTAAAATGAATGATATTGTACCTGTGCCACGACACACACAATAGTTCTTTAAATTTATCCAAAGAGCGAAAACCAAATTATTTCTAACTTCCTTTGTGTTTTTATTGCTGTTCTTACATTTCATATAGTTCACTGCAAAAACATTGTTAAAACTGCTTATTTGTGGAAGAAACTGAAAAAAGGCTAACAGGTACAAGGAACAAATATTTTTGGAATTTTATGAGCATTTCAATGGAATAAATCTGTACTGGACAGTAAGGAAAGATGGGGCTGTTATATATCAGAGATTTAAATTCCAGAACAATATCATGGTTACCAGCCTGATACAAGCCTTCCAAACTGACTACTTCTGTGATTTGTAAGTCAATTTTCCTACTGTTCCATTCAAGGAACAGCTCATTTGGACACACATTTCAGACTTATCCCTGAAAAAAATCTGAAATGGCTGCTGGGACATCGATCACTGGCCAATACAATATGTCAAAACAGGCAGGGAAGCAAAATGTACATACAAAACATAAGAGGATGGAAAACAAAGGTGACAGAACATGGAGAAAAGGACTTACACGATACCAGTCATTTGCATTGTGGCGGGACAAATTCTCCCTGCATTTTTATATTTTGGATGAGTTCTCATTCTTTAAGCCTTTGTAATGTGCCTCAAAAACTTTAATCAAGCTTATTGCCAATATTTCACTACTTTCCAATCCTTCCTCTTGCAAGAGGAAACAGCAACCCAATTATGGAAGCTATGGGCTGAAATTTCTCATCCACTACTTGTAGGTAAGCTTTTAAAGTATTATAATGCATCTCTATGAGGAACGTTTGGCAAGAACAGATTTTCTGGACTTGTAGCCTAGCTGTTACCTATACAAGTAATGCCCACACTAGCTGTGCCTAGGTCAAATCTGGCTGGAATGTTGGTGGGAGGGACAATATACTACTAATAATGTTACCCACATCAGATATTTGCAATTAAAACACTTAATGTGCACTAATGTTGAATGTACTACTGTTTAAGGCCCGTTCATATATATTTGCTTAACCTATCTACAGATTAACAGTTACCCATATATTATACTCGGCTGATGTCCTATAACGTAATTGTTAAAAGTGCTGTAACTTAACACATAAGTAGTTAATGATTAACACAGTCACTGTATAAAGTTCTCAAATCACTGTCCTTTAAGGGTAATTGTCATCTATACGGAAACTATGTGCATAGCAAGTAACAGACAGAAGCAGCACTGTTTGTATTTTGGTCTTGTCACAGCAATAGACAGTACTTCCAAATGCGAGATTTAGATAAAACATCAATTTTCCAAATTATCACATATGATGTTGTACAAATTACATTCTGTATTTCTGGACTTATGTGTTACTCCATTCAAACTTAACACAGAATGGCCTAAAATGGCTTCCAGCAGGGTTCTTTTATAAAAATACAATAATTACAGCTAAAGTTAGCTGTTGTATATTGTATTTTCATAAATTACAATTCCAGATTCATGTTTGAGTAAATGAATAGTAGAGGCAGAATCATTTTAAAACGGGCCTTGAGATAGAATCCTATTTCAGTAAATGTTTTTACTCAAACTAAAGTGCGAGAGGTGCTAACATTTTCACATTAGCTGTATAAACTCTATAGTTTTCTAAATGTCTCATCTACTCTGTCAGAAACATAGTAATTACGCAAATTTTCACAAAAGAACAAGACTGAATTTATCATCATCAGTTGCTGTCTCAGATCTTTTTGCTGATTAACTTATCAAAATATGGCAAAGAAGAGCCTATACACACTTAAATGAAATAATCTAGAAGCTATTGTCATTGGTTGGACTTCAGTGGACCTCTATTAGGAAACTTCATATAAATTGCCTCCAAACAGCCAACAGATACTAGTTTTATGAACCATCTACATGGTCCTGCATACAGTCCCAAATCTTGAGCAGTAACTGCAGTTCAGTTGAGTGTCACACTCCGCAGAAATAATGGAATACATTGGCACATGGCATTTCTAATCCTAGCAGAGTGTATTACTATATGTTTGGAACACACACAAGTAATGAAAACAAAGCAAATACATCCATGGAGTTTATATTGCTAGGTGACCAGACCTCTGCTTTGATGCTTGACAGACTGTACATTTTTCGTATTCCAGGAGACATGAAACAAACTCATTTAAATTTAGTTAAAAAAGTCAAAGTTGCCTCATTAAATTTGCTACTTTTTCTAACATTATCACTGTACTGTACCTGGTGCACATACACCATATGTCCACAAATTTCAGAGACTGATTTTATTCCTGGCACAAAAGTGAGGACAGTGCAATAACTACAGTGGCACCTTGAACTAATAACTATAAACAAGATATGTGCAATTGACCAGTCATTTGTGGGCAAGGCAGAGTCAAGTAGTGGACCTGTGGCCATAATACCACAAATTGCAGTGGAGGAATGTGTCTAAATCAACTGTTCAAGATTCTCTGAAAAGAAAAGTTTGTGCACCTTTAATCTCGGGCAATTGTTTTCTGGAAAAAAGTTGTCAGTCATGACAAGACAGTATCAATAAGAACACACAAAATGACAGTGCAAAAATTCACTTGAAGGGTCAATGCTTTGATGACAGATGTTTAAGCCAATGTGACACACGAATTGAACATTATCACAGCGAACTTTTCTGACAGTTTCACACAGTTTTATGAATGTCCTATGTGGTGTACTTAGGTGGGGAAGACTGGGTAGAACACCAAAAGCATTAAAATTACCATCTTAACTTTTCAGTGTTTTGTTTCGTCTCAAAACTTTTTAGACTGATTTAGTTAATTAAATTTATTGTGAAAATTAAGCACTAACCGTAACATATATGGAGCCTGAAGCAAAATAGTGCTGAAAAGCAAGGAAGTGCACGTCCACTGCAGCAATACAAACTTTTATGACAACACCTTCCACAGTAATTTGGAAGTTAATTGCAAAGGCAAGAAAATGGAGGAATTTTTCAGCATCACTAAAGTGACAGTTTAACTTACGATCAATTTTGCTGAGCAATGTTTTAAGTTTTATGGTGTTAGAGTATGGAAGACTGAACCCACAAAGCTCTTCCAGCTGCTAGCATTTAATGAACAGAAAGTAACTTTTCAAATGATTGTCATCTCTCTCCCCCCCCCCCCCCAATAAGACGTTTCATGATAGGCCATTGAAGAGTGTGCCCTCACTATGAGGCAGAAAAATTTTTAAGCTGTACAGCAGTATTGTTTAAGAGTTATATAATGCCCCAGCCAATCAGTTCCTTCCTTCCTTTTATTTCATCATTTTATGCAATGTGTTTTGAGTGAAATTTTGTTATATTTATGGAAACGATAAATTCAAGTCATACAATGAAATAAAATAACACATAATAGGGTAATGACAAAATTCAATTAAAGGATGTTTGGGGGGGGGGGGGGGGGTTGCAGAACATGATGCATGCTGTTTGGGTTACCTGGTATCAGAATAATTTTTACAGACCACGTCATTTTTTGTGACATAAAATAAATGCTATATTTCATTTGAAATATTAATGATAGGCAATAATTTGTAATTTAGAAATAAAAACCACATGTACTTCTAACCAAACTGTCAGTTTCAAGCCTGGATCCAAAAGAATAATAGGAAATATGTGAAGTACTAGGTGCAACACCTTGTCACGTCATGTGTGTGTTGCAGACTTTTCATATACCACAGATCTCACTTATGTGGGGATCTGTACCCCCATGAGACCACACCATCAAGTTATAACTAGAGTTAATAACAGATCATTTGGTGATAAAATGCAGTCACCTCAAATACAGTGATACATGTGGGTTAGGGGCACTCAACAGTGAGGTTATTGGTCCAGACAGTGAAATAACTTTATGCAGTATTACAAGCTAGCAATTAGTAGTAGTAGTATGTGTGTGTGTGTGTGTGTGTGTGTGTGTGTGTGTGTGAGAGAGAGAGAGAGAGAGAGAGAGAGAGAGATATGGGTGGATGAATGACACTACCAGTAAGGAATTTAGTCAGGCATTTTTTTGTCTGCCACTTATGGAAGCAATAAAGACAGTATAAAGAAATCTTGCAGTGTCCAAGGCTTTTGGTAAATATCTACATGTCCAAATGCAAAACAAAGTTCAAACAACTGTGTATGGTAGTGGGCACACAATGTGGTCTTTGTTAGTTGTAAATTTCTGAACGTCTGATAGATGTACATTTCAATGGTGGTGCAATTACCAGGACAACAGCTTTCACAGTCATAGATGATCAGCAAACTGCCAAAGCAGAATTATCTGCTGAAGCTCTGACCCCTTCATATCTTAATGTCAACAGAACTTCTTACACATACAAACCATCTGCAGGTGTGTAAATGATTTAGAATTGCAATTCTCTGTGAAAGGTACAATGGTCACTAAACTGCATTAGTTTTGTTACCAGGCCTGTTAGGACATGTAAGAGGCATGAACAGTGACACATATTGAGTGTACTGTTTGAGGCTTTCCCGGCACTGCATCTGCTTGATAGGTTCCCGGGATTTACGCCGGATCATATTGTAGAAACCACACAATATTTCAGCGAGACAACTGCCCGCCATCTTCAGGTGCTACTGTCGCGTTCTGTTTTTTATTTGCTGTTCAGCTATGGTAATTGTCGTAATAAGAAACCGTTTATTAAATTTAACCGAAAAGGATCAACGAAATTGAGATTTACCATAGCTGAACAGCAAATAAAAAACAGAACGCGACAGTAGCACCTGAAGATGACGGGCAGTTGTCTCGCTGAAATATTGTGTGGTTTCTACAATATGATCCGGCGTAAATCCCGGGAACCTATCAAACATATTGAGTGATCACTGAAAGACATGGAGAATGCATGTTTCACACAAACAGTGTTATTTGCATCTAACAGTCTGAAAGGCTACTCATGGGTTGCCATTTGGCCAGCTGGTTGGATCGTGCTGTTACCTAGATTTTTAGGGCACTGAGATGAGCGTGGCCTGATGTTGGACTGCATGTGAACATGAATGTAGGCATACTCATTGTCAGTGTTCCGGTCGAGGGAGGGTACCATATTGTGCACGAAGCACATTGTAAACCCTTGACATCTGTGCCTGCATATGACAGCAATTAATGGTTTTCATCCAACATTCTGTGTCATCCCACACCCTAGTTCAGATACCAGCAGCAGCTGGACTAGGAAATTACCATCCCATAAATAGGCTGCCATTAAAATCTCAACACAAATTACTGCATTTGGAGTGGTGACTTGACCAGGAAGCATTGTGTTCAGCGATGAATTGCAATGCTGCACTACCACAAATGATCATCGGCAAGTATGGTGGCAGCTTGGGGAATGTCCCCATTCTTCCTAAATTTTGAAGAAACACAGTGGTGTTACTCCTTGTGTCATGGTGTGGAGATCGATCAGGTACGACTTCAGGTCACAGATGGTAATGACTGAAAGAACTCTGGCAGCCCAAGTGTACATCACAGACATCTTCGTGTATTACCTCTCGTGCAACTGGAATGTGGTGCTATATTTTAACAGGACAATATTCATCCGCACATGCCCAAGTCTTTATACTGTGCATGATGTTGAGATACACCCCAGCCAGCTACATCCCCAGATCTGTCTTCAATAGAAGACGTGAGACCAGCTCTAACTTCGAATCCATCTCAGTGCCAGTATCCAGGACCAGTTACAACAGTAGTTGATCATCTTGCCTCAGGAGAAGCTACAACTATGATAATTCCAAACTGAATCAGTGCATGCATCCAGGCCAGAAATGGTGTAATATTCTTTGTAAACCTGACTCAATATTATAATCGCTGAAATTGTCACATAACCCTCTAGAACCATACAGTTTCCTTTCTTCCTCTGCCTGCTGCTCACTTTTTTTTATCTGGCAGTGTATATTCACCAAATTTTTTCCATGTGAAGATTATAATGGTGTCTGTTCTTCCTAATACTTTGTAAAAATGTGCTGATGTGGCTATACTACATAATGTTGGTGGTAAGTCTTAAAAGCAATTATGTGAAACAAATTGTTACTTCCTCAGATATACTCCAAATTACAAGAGGTAAGATATTTCTGCACAAGTTGAGAAGCCTGCAACAGCAGTGATATTACACACATTGACAAATATTTGCAAATGTTGAGTTACCTTAGGTAAATATTTTCTACAAGGGATTGTCAAACTTAATCATTACTTTGTCAAAAGTTACATAAGTGTTTTGTTTGTAATAAATGTCTGTAGTCTCTGCACAGATTGAAATCCCCACACCGGATATATCACACACACACACACACACAAAATGCCTCCGGAGAATTCTAGTGGGAACATACCATAGGCAGAGTGCCCAGAACTGGCCATCTAGTCACAGCTGACCAGAAACAAAATGCCAGCTCATGGCAAGGCTTGCAGGACCAAACACTGAAAATCTCAGAATGATTCTAATTTAAATGGACCACAGATGGGAGTGCCTGGAATCAACCATTATGGAGAAGGCCATAGGTATAAACAATGGACCCATTTCACTCAGGTAGCAGTATCACATAGCATCTGATGAAGTGCTATGTTTTCAAAATATTGTGCATGGACAACACTGACATCAAGTAGGTTTCGAATATAAAGTTTTGTGTTGTCTTCACTTTGTTGTGGTTACTTGTTGCTTTCATTCTAAGCTTGGTATTTCTGAGTAAAGACATAAGCAAAGAAAGTATATGATGTAATCTGTGAACAGCTCTTAATGAAAACAGAGTCCGCATTACTGTTTGTATTTATTTCTGTAATATGAATTATCCTATTAAACTAAATGTTTCATTGCAGTTTATTTTCCAAGACGTGAAGTAGTCCAGGACATAATTTTTCTCTTGGTAGTGTGCACTACAAATAACTGTTCATTAAAAAATGTAACTACCAACTTTTTTACAAGATTTAGATATTATGTCCCTTCAAAAGTGTATACATCAACAACTTTACACCAGCAGCTAGAAAAATTGTCACACTGAATGAAACTCAGATCACCAACCAACAATGCTGAGCATAAGCTTACACAGGCACATATTTGCTGCAGATTTTTGCTATCAATGTTAGTTAAATGATCATGTTCAAATCAGATGACAAAACTGTGGTGAATTATTCACTATCACACGTTTACCAACTTACTGTGAATACAGACTGTCTTCTCTTTAACTGCCCCAGCAGTCTTAACAGAATGAGACACAACCTCCTGATGTAAACACAAATATAAATTGAGGTACCTGGAATGAAATAATGATGAACTACAGTTTCTATCCCACAATGTGAGTAACCATTGTAAACAAACGCTAAAACTTGTATTTACGAAATGTATAAACAGAAACCTGATATTTTTGTTTATATATGTAACAATCTAAGATTTATGTTAGCATCAAAATCATACTTTTATTTTAAAATGAAAAATTACTGTAAACATGTATTTCATATATCTGCATGTTTATTGTTCTGATATGTTTGTATCAGAATTCTCTAATTTGTTTTCGATAATAAATAACTTCCAACTGTAAACTTAAAAATTACTGTTTTAAATAATAAATGTATGCACATCTTAATTATCGAAAGCTATATTAATATAAGCAACAGCCCATCAGGGAAGTGCCGAGTCAGTCAACTTTGTGATGTGATTAAATAAGTTATTCAGAACATTTTTCATTTCAGGAACATCAATTTGTAGAGTTTATTAACCAAGGCGCAAATCTTTAAATTAAAGAGCGCCTAAGACTTTCTTACAGACAGAGATATATGCAGCAGCAGCAAGAGAGAGAGAGAGAGAGAGAGAGAGAGAGAGAGAGAGAGAGAGAGAGAGATCCAGATTGTGAACATCAAGAATCTGTAAGGTAAGTATTAATTTTTGTTCCCAAGTGTGGTTCTATTTTGGAGTCACAGCTTTGTATTCCAGCAATCAACACATCCTTGATATGTAGCCTTGATATGTAGTTGTATTTTGTAGAATTCCAATGAAGCACAATTCGTAACACAAACATATCTTTGACATCCTTGCCTTGGTTAACCACTGTAATAAAGTCATTTTTGTCTCCACCCTCTGAACAATATGAGAGTGCTTACGTTTTGTAATTGTCAGAAACCCAGAGGACCTGTATTGCTTATGGGATATTTATTAGCAGACAATCTGAGAATGTGTGCAATAAGCAGAAATGCCAGTAAGTGCCATGTTCTACCATTCAATGCAAGTCACTGCCTGTCATAATTATGCAAAGACATTTCCATGCTGGCTACATTGTTCCTTTTGTGGCCAATTCTTGTGGCAAACACAGCTTAAGATTACTGCAATGAGTTCATATCGGCCTTAATCCGCAATTAACTGTTCACAATTATGTCTTCATTAGATGTATTTTTTTGGCTTTCTGCAATGAAAACATTGTAGCCACGATATACTCCACATCTTTACCATTGCTTCACTATAAAACAGTTTGTTTTAATTCATCTCTTGGTACCTACTAAATTAATTTTTAGGTCACTTTTAAAACTCAATTTTCATACTATTCAACAGAAAAGAAAGCCAGTGAAATATAAAAACTAATGCCTAAAGTTGTAATTTGCATTTGAGTCCCACTGCATGTTCTTTTAAAACTTACCATATACATAATGGAAAGATCTATTAGCATCACCACAACTGTATCCATCCATATGCCAATACAACCATTCAATTTGGTCCGGATCTCACCCCAACAATTTGGACAGTTTTCACTATCCTTTTCATGGGCTGCACTGTCAAATTTCAAGTTTTTCCCTTCACTCAAATACCATTTGTTTTTATGATCTCTGCTATGTACATCTCTCTTTCTCTTGCAGATATCTAGATTTTCCCCTACTAGACAAAATTATCTAAAGAAATTCTACAATTTTTCTTTGTTTCAATAAAAACAGTACTCATAACGTATGTTTACTGGCAGTGGCATTAGAAAATTGTCGCAAACATTTTCTTAAATTTGTATTTGCCAAGAAAAACAATTTCATTTGGTCAATGAAGGCTACAGATGTTAAATGTTAAGAGAAACTGACTTTAATTTTACAACCTTAGAACAGTAAAATGGGAAGGATGTACTAGTATGCTCTAAACCACAACATACAAAATTATTAAAATATGTATAAATAAATGAATATAAAAGATAAAGCAAGAACAGTTTAAAATAAATATCACAATATCAATCAGTGAAATTGTCCTTGTGCTTCACACGTGTCACGTTGTACATTCAGTTCCCATCAGCAACATCCTCTTCCTATGACCTGCAAACATTGTTGATTTACAACTGAACCAAAAATTAACAATGCTGAATTACAAAAATCCATTTTTATCTTGTCAAACTAACTGGCAGTAAAGCAACATTTCTGAGATCTCTGAACAAAGACAGAAAAGAATATGAAAGTACTTACATATTAATCCCCTATTATTCTCAATGTCCCTTTCGTTGTTTTTGGTATTCACTATGCAGATGACGTTTGTATTCAACTTTATTTGACCACAAGGCTGCTGCCTGGACATTCAATGGAGATTCGTTGTTTGGTTCTTTGGGCAGAAAAATGAAAGAATTACACATCTAAAATTAACAATACATAAAACTAACAACTTTTCAAGTATACATACCACCAAGCAGAGACTGAATGGAGAGTAGAATTGTGCGCACATCATACAGAGCTGACCATTTTTCCTTCAAAATATCCAAACAGATATTTCCTGCCTGATCGACATTTGGATGATAACATGGGGTAGCAAATCGCACTAGTGGGGCTGAATATGGGTAGCTATGGGGAAATTCCAGGCTTAATTTGTACACCAGACCTTCATACACCTGTATAACAAGTTGTCAATAAGTATTACAAACTGCTACATTACATATGTTTTTTCTACATACAGGGTGAGGCAGTGAAACGGCACGATTTTGTAAAACCACCAAAGATTTACTTACAAGTAAAATCATAATAGTTGAACATGGATCTCAAGTACAAGAGTGGAAATTAAAGATTTAACTTAAAAACAATCATTTTTTAAATATGGTGTCAGTGAGGTGTCGTCCTTGGTTTTGCACACATTGTCTAAGCCTGAGATGAAATTGTCCCATGACGTTTCGTAGCATCTGTACTGGAATGTTGTTAATTTCCTGTCGAATTCGCTCCTTCAGGTCTTCTTTTGTTCTTGGTGGATTTTCCTGGAAGACTTTGCACTTGAGGTAGCCCCAAAGAAAAAAGTCTGGTGCCGTCAGATCTGGTGAACGGGCAGGCCAGGGGAAATCGCCATTCCTGCTGATTAGACGTCGTGGAAATGCAAGTCTGAGCAATTCCATTGAGACATTAGCATGGCTTGTTGCACCATCTTGCTGGAAGAGTGTTTCAGCATCTGGATCATGTCGATCAATTCCAGGCAGACCAAAAATGGTCAACATGTCAGCATAACGTCCAGAGTTTACCGTCACTGTGTTGCCATCTTCATCTTCAAAAAAATAGGGCCCCACGATTCCACGAGATGACATTGCGCAACAGACTGTTACTTTTTCAGAATGGAGAGGTTTTTCATGAAGTTCATGCGGGTTATCTGAGGACCAATATCTGAAGTTTTGCTTATTTACGTACCCACTAAGATGAAAGTGGGCTTCATCACTCATCCATAAGTTATGCACTCTCTTCATTTCGTTCAATAACGTTAAGCATTGACTGGCAAAAGCGTATACGGTTATTGTAGTCATTGCGTTTAAGGGCTTGCACTACCTGAATTTTGTATGGATGATAGTGAAGGTCACTCTTCAAAATCCGTCTTACTGATCGATTGCTGAGACCAAGTTCTGCGCTGTGCCGTCTCGCGGATTTTCGCGGACTTCGTCCCAACGCTTCGCGCACACGATTAATGTTCTCGGGTGTCCGGATTGTTTTTGTGCTGCCGCCTCTTTTCTTTGTTGTGCTAGCAGTAGCTTCAAAGGTTTTAACCCAAAGGAGAATGGCTTTCCTTGATGGCACGGGAGCCCGTGGCGGCAGGTTGAATTCATGACGAAAGGCGCGTTGAGCACCAACCACACTATCCGCGTTTTTGTAATATGCCTTTACGGCATATGCACGTTGCACACTCGACCAACGCTCCATGGCTACTGAAACTTCCACCACTCTAGACGCCAAAGGTCACTTTCCCCACTCTCGCAACCCCCCTCCGCGCCCGACAACCACTATCGAAATCGTGCCGTTTCACTGCCTCACCCTGTATATGAAGCAGCAGAAAAAAGTGGAGGGAGGATAGGGGATGATAATAAAGGCACATTGATTCTTGGATGATTAGACAGGAAACAAAAAATATTTTAGTTGCAAGCATTTTCCATACACAAACTAGAAAATGCAATTCTAAAAAGGCGAAATTTTGGATCTATGATAACTACAAACAGTACTATGATAACTACAAACAGTACCTTTTTCCCTTCTTCTTCTTCTTCTTCTTCTTCTTCTTCAGGGATAAAAATTTCAACACTAGGTATAGCACTCAACAGCATCCCATTTTTACACAACCATAGTTGTGCAGTTCAAGCAAATAAGAAATGAGAAAAAACAGGGCAAACAATATTGAAAATTTAACTTTGCCACTGACACAGACACTTTGCTAGCAGGCTGTTGCCTGAATTTACAAATAAGCCACAGGACATACATATTACACTTTGCTGGAGATTTAGTTTTCAGAGCTTTATTTAACATCTCACGAAAATTATTTTTTACTCAGCTGGGAGAACTTTTAATAAACCACTAGATTCTATGTAAAATCATGCCTAAAATTATTCTGGATCTTAATGTGTGTCTCCAGTCTATATATTCCAATAATGGAAATTTGATTACAAATGTCCTGCTCAACTCAGTAATTTACCTTCCAATTTGGATAGTAGTGTGTTACTGCGTTATAAAGAACCTTTTCTGCAGTCCTGGCATGCGTTTAAATCCCCACATCACAGTAACATAGCATGCCACTCTACGAGTCAAATCAAAATGGTGCAGCCCATTGATAAATTGGAGTGTAATGTTTAATTTGTTTTCTGCATTTCATAGGGGACAATGCTGCAGAAGACTGACTAGCTGTTGTACATGTACAGCAGCAATGCATCATCATATGATACAGTGAAGTGACAGACGATTCTTGTGTGGTCACACCAGTATGAATGACTAAATGTCAGACCATATCTCTGAAGAACTGGGGATCTCAATACACAGATGCCCTGGTTTTGTAACAGGTATCACAACTTGGATGATGATAGGAAAGTGACGATCAATCGTGGTCCAGTTTTTAACACTTCTTTCCCAATATTTTGAACATGACAAATGTGATTCTTGAAATTTTTGCAGCTTGCTGTGAATTCCATCTTGTTCCAGGATTGCAACCAAATGTTGACATCTTGCTATAATATTTTGACTGAAAAACATTCAGCCATCTTCATGTGAGTTATTACTATGTATAAACATCAGTGTGGCGGTACATCTGTCTAAATATTAAGTGAAGAGGACAACAACTGAAACAATCACTTGGCTGAATCTTCTCTAGAAAAAGCTTACTTGATCACATTCTCCCACTTGGCAACAGAATAATATTGCTGCAAGGAAGTATTTCAATAAAACTGTAAACCATAGGGAAACTTGCAGATTGGTCTCCTAATCCCTGTGCAACATAACCAGACTGAGCCTGTCAATCCCTCATTCGTAGAACAAGTCCGAGAAAAACAAAGTTGCCGATTAAAAGTAGGCAAGAGATATATCTAAAGTTATGAGCAATTACAAGACACACAAAAGTGCACTAAAAATGACAAACAACAAGCAAAAATAGGTCAGAGACAATGAGAACATTAATAATTGAAGCATTTAAAAGCAATTATAGGAGGTATGTATGAAATAATACAACAATCAATGTATGAAGTAATAAAACAACTCCACTCAATAGTTAAAGAGGAGGCCAATGTGCAAAGTGTGTAGGGAGATCCGAGTGTAGCAAACATCAGAAGAAGACTTTGAAATAATGAAAGCAAAACAAAATGAAATGCCTTGCCAATGATTGTGGTCTTCCAGTGCCTGTCTTTTGATTCCATGATCCACAGGGAGCAGCTGCAGGGGGTCCACCTGCTCCTATCTTGTCAAGCTACACTTCTGACCCATTACTATTCTGGTCTTGCATTTCTCTGTAAGACATTCATTACTTTGTTTTCTTCCTAATGTTCTCTGAATCCTATCCCTGAGGCTTACTCTTGGCATATGTTGCTGCAAGGCTCGTGTGTGCTGTATTTTATGAGCACTTGCTTTAGTCATAGTCATAGTTTCCAGATTACAATTTTTTTATTATATATAGATGAAAGCCACACTTAAGTACTACTTTTCTACATAGTTTCCATTTAAATTAAGCCACTTATCGTAGCGATGGATGAGCTTTGAAATTCCTTCGTCGTAACATTCGGCCGCCTGTGCCTTCAACCACGTGGTTACCTCTTCTTGAAGCTGTGCGTCGTCATCAAAACGCTGCATAGCCAACCACTTCTTCATTGCTAGTAATAAATGGAAGTCACTCGGTGCCAGGTCGGGACTGTACAGCGGATGAGGAAACAACTCCCACTTAAAAGATTCGAGAACTTCATGAGTGGCATTTGCCGTGTGGGCCCGGGCGTTGTCGCGAATCAGCAAGATATTTGAGCCCAACTTTCCCCTGCGCTTTTTTTGTATTGCTCTTCTGAGGTTGTCCAGAGTTTGGCAATACCTTTGAGAGTTTATTGTAGTGCCTCTTTCCAGGAAATCCACAAAAATAACACCTTTTCTGTCCCAAAAGACAGTCGCCACGTGGTTGAAGGCGCAGGCGGCCGAATTTTACGACGAAGGAATTTCCAAGCTCGGCCATCGCTACGATAAGTGCCTTAATTTAAATGGCAAGTATGTAGAAAAGTAGTACTTAAGTGTGGCTTTCATCTGTATATAATAAAAAAAATTTCCAATACTTTATTTTTAATTCCAAAACGTAATGTACTTTGTGGATAGCCCTCGTATTTGGAACATCCTTAGTGATCAGGATGAATCAGTTTCCAGAACACTGCACAGCTCAGCATTATGCCGCTGGGGATTTCTGGATTCTGGTTATTTTCATCCGTAATTTAATCCTGTGGTCAAGGCACATTTATTCATTAATAGCTTCGTTACACTGGTTTCTGACTAAATGGCTGACTGTCTGGACTTAGTACTTTTGTTTCACTGATGTCTCTTTTACCTCAAATTCTCAAACAAGTGAATTGGTTGGTTGATTGGGGTTGAAGAGACGAAACAGCGAGGTAATCAGTCCCTTGTTTCAAATATTGCCCATCCAGACAGATTGACATCTCAGAAAAGTCAAAATGATAAAAGGTAAAAGACTAAAAAACATAAAATTGCAGTCTTGTTGTCAATGGTGAAAACAAAATGAGGACAGTCAGCAAGTGAGCAACCCCAAGGCTGTACTAGACACAGGAAATATACCACCTCTGATGCAGTACAGGCAAGATCACCTACTATTCAAAAGCGTTCAACCACTATAATGTGGAAGCGCTTATTGTAAAAGTAGACTAACCAATTCTAAAAAGTGATAAAAACAGAGTAAAAGGGAAAGAAAAGAGGATCTTTGCCAGGGAGGGGAGTCAGGAATCCCAACACAGCTTACAGTGGGAGACACCCCAACCCTCACCGCCCTGCTCATACTCCAGAGTGAGATTAAAAGCCTTAAAACTGAGAATAAAAACTAATCTCACAGAGGGAACAGAGAACCAGTTCGACCATCCGAGAATAGTCTGCCAACATTAAAGTGCAGGGAAATCTGTACTTACTACGCAGAGCCAAAAGAAGTGGGCATTCCACCAAAATGTGGGCTACTGACTGGAAGGCTCCAAAACCACAAAATGGGGGTGGCTCATTACGCAAAAGAAAACCATGGCTCAGCCTGGTATGGCCGATTCGGAGACGACATAGGGTGGTAAGAGTCCTTTCGGGAGAGGTGGAAGGAAGAATCCCACGGGACAAGTGTCACCTTAATTGCACGAAGTTTATTAGACAGGGAAGTAGCCTCCCGAGAGTTAGCCCATGATTGTGCGAAGTGGGATTTGATGTGAAGCTGTAAATCCGCTGCAGGAGGTGTTACAGAAAATGGGGGTAAGTGACTGCTCCCCCAGCCAAACGATCAGCAAGCTCATTACCCAGGATATCCACATGGCCAGGGACCCAAAGGAAGTCAACGGAACAAGCAGCACGGTGAATATCAGCGAGATGGTCAAGGATGGCAGAGACCAAGCGATGGCACGAAGAACACTGGTCAACAGCCAGAAGGCCACTCATTGAGTCCGTAAATAACAAAACGCGGTTGTGTTGGGACAGTTTATTAAAGTTAAGGGCCTGGGAAATTGCCATCAACTCCGCAGTAAACACCCCACATGTAGGTGGCAGCAGATGATTTTCCGTTCCAACAGAGGACGTGAAGGCATATCCCACATGATCAGCAGACAGAAGTGGATAACCTGCGATTTTAAAGGAGAGAATTCAAACCCGTGTGAGAGGGTCCATGCAGAGGCACACCGTATAGCTCCCTGGAGCTGCCGCTCTGCAGAGGCCATCGAAGAGGAACTAACCCAAATGCAGAACTCATCCACATACAGGGCAGGGGCGACCAAAGGACCGACAGAGGCCACAAGTCCATCAATACCAATGAGGAAAAGAAGTACACTCAAGACAGAACCCTGTGGGATGCCCGTCTCCTGGGTCCAAAAAACAGTACCAACCAGAACCCTGGCGGATAAAAATCAGGAGTGGGCCCTGAAGACCCCACTGATTAAGGGTAAGTAAGATGTGATGGCACCAGGCCGTGTCATAGGCCTTGCGTAGGTCAAAAAATACTGCAACCAAATGGCAGCACTGGGAAAAAGCATGCCGAACGGCGGATTCCAAGCGAAGTAAATGATCAATCGGAGACCGTCCCTCTTGGAAGCCACACTGGTAAGGGGACAACAGATCCCGAGATTCGAGGACCCAATTGAGCCAATGGGGTACCAACCATTCATGTAACTTGCAAACAACATTCGTCAGACTAATTGGCCGATAGCTGTCAACAAATAGGGGGTTCTTACCAGGATTAAGGACAGGAACCACAATGCCATCCCTCCACTGAGAAGGGAAGTCACCCTGGAGCCAGATACGATTAAACACCCGGAGAAGATGTTGCCGCTGTGGAGCACTGAGATGTTTAAGCAGTTGGTTATGAATGGAGTCTGGGCCAGGGGCTGTATCATGAGAAGAAGAAAGTGCGGAAAGAAATTTCCATTCAGTAAAAGGTTCGTTGTAAGATTCTGACTGACAAGGGGTAAAATATAAGGTGGAAGCTTTGGCCCGCTGTTTCCGGTGAAGGAAAGCAGCCGGATAGGAGGCTGATGCTGATGCCATTGCAAAATGGGTCGCAAGATGTTCCGCAAGAATCAACGGGTCCGTACAAAGGCTTTCTGGGAGGTGAAGGCCTCCGAGGGTGGACTGCTGATGGCAACCTTGGAGAGAGCAAAGTGTAGCCCATACCCGTGACATAGGGACAGTAGAACCAAGGGAAGAAACAAATTGTTCCCAACATATCCATTTGCTCTGTTTGATTAAATAATGGGCTTTAGTGCGAAGGCACTTAAAGGTAATAAGGCTGGCAATGGATGGGTGCCTCTTAAGGTGTTGCAGAGCTCGATCGCAATCACGGACGGCAATGGCAATGGCCGTATTCCAACACAGGACTTGCTGCCGACTAAATGCTCCAGATGAGCGCGGTACAGCAAGGCTAGCAGCGTAAACAATCGCGTGAGACATGTCACGTAGGACGTCATCAATACAACCCGACAAAGGGGGAGAAAACATGACCTGCGCAGTGTATAGAGGCCAATCGGCGGGTTGGAAAGACCAACAAGGTAACCTGTCCATCAGGGAGCGGGAAGGGAGAGACAATCAACGGTAAATGGTCACTATCACAGAGGTCGTCGTGTGGTGACCAGTGAAATGAAGGGAGGAGAGAGGGAGAAGACAGAGAAAGATGAATGGCAGAAAAGGTACCATGACCGGCACTGAAATGAGTAGAGGAGCCATCATTAAGAAGGCACAAGTCTTTGTCTGTAATAAACTGATCTAAGAGAAGACCTCGTCTAGATGGAAATGCACTGCCCCACAAGGAATGATGAGCATTAAAATCCCCGAGAAGGAGGAAGGGAGAAGGAAGTTGCTGAAGAAGGGCAGTTAAGGTAGCAGGTGTAAGAGTCCTGTCAGGAGGAAGATAAAGATTGCAAACTGTGACCTCAGAGTCAAGGTGGACCCTAACAGCAGCTGCTTCCAATATAGTTTGAAGAGGAATCCACGTCCTAGCAATGTCTGTATGGACCAACATACAAACGCCACCAGAAGCTCACAGGGGTCCGACACGATTTCAACAGAAAACACAGAACCCACAGAGGGTCGGTGAGTGATCATCAGTAAAATGAGATTCCAGTAGAACCCCACAAGCTGCAGAGTAAGACGAAATAAGGGATTTCAATTCCGGAAGGTGACGGTAGTATCCATTACAATTCCATTGGATAACCACAGAACGATGATTTAAATGGGGGTTGGACAGGCTAAAGCCAGTCATACCGCCGGGTCACCACCCGTCACCGACAAGGAGGGTGCGACATCCATGAACAACAGGTCAGAATCAGGTTGTGAAGCCGGGGATGGGACCTCTCGTGACACCAGAGGCTCTGTCCCGGGACTTATGTTTCTTCTTCTTTTCTGGTTGAGATCAAGGAGGGCTGTGTAGTATAAAGGAGCCAGCTGCACCAAGATTGGGAACAGAAAGAGATCGGGCGACCTGGGGGCTGACAGACCGCGGTTCTTGGGGTCGTCGCGTGGCAGCAGACCTTTGGCCTGGAAGGTGCCGGGAAGGGGCATCCCAGGAGGGGCGCCATTGATCGGCAGACGCCGAAGGAGTGGGACACTCCTCTGGCTGGGGAGGGGGAGCAGCGCCCAAAGGAGAAGGTGTGGGAGTCGCAGGGGAGGGGGGGGGGGGAGGAGAGGGGTCCGGGATTGCGGTAAGGAACGGGGAAGAAGGGGTGAAGATGTAACTAAAGCGTAACTAGACATCAAGGACACAGGGTGAAGACACGCATACTTCTTACGAGCTTCTGTGTAGGTTAAACGATCAAGGGACTTAAACTCCTGTATCTTCTTTTCCTTCTTATATACTGGGCAATCTGGTGAACGTGGAGAATGATTGCAATGACAATTAACACACACAGGAGGGGGAACACAGGGACTCCCCTCATGGAGTGGACGTCCAGTCACCACAGAGAGGGGCCTGCAAACAGCGGGAAAACGTGTCCAAAATGCAAGCACTTAAAACACTTCATAGGAGGTGGGATGTACGGCTTCACATCACATTGATAAACCATAATCTTTACTTTCTCAGGGAGGGTATCTCCTTCAAAGGCCAGGATAAAGGCACCAGTATCAATGCGATTGTCCTTAGTACCCTTCTGAACACGCCGAACACAGTTAACACCCCGCCGTCCAAGATTGTCCCGAAGTTCCTCATCAGTTTGAAGGATGAGGTCCCTGTGACAAATCACACTTTGAACCATACTGAGAGACTGGTGGGGGGTAATGGACACAGGAATTGTGCCAAGATGGGTACAAGCACGAAGGGCCGCAAACTGGGCAGCTGAAACAGTTTTGATCAGCAACGAACCCGACCGCATCTTGCTCAGGGAGTCCACTTTGCCAAACTTGTCTTCAATGTGTTCCACAAAGAATAAAGGTTTGGTATTGGTGAAAGTATCCCCATCAGTCCTGGTGTAAACAAGATAGTGGGGGAAAGGTTTCGCCCCTAGCCGACGGGCCTGACCCTTTTCCCAGGGGGTAGCCATGGAAGGGAAGGCCGAAGGGACAGGAGAAGCAGCACAAGAAGAATCACTTCCACGCAGAGAGACGGCCGCAGAAGAACGGCCAGAGTTGTGGACCCGTATGCTTTTCATTTGCATAGCATTCGCCCTGATACCACCCACTCCGATCAGGGGCTCTCCTCATGGGCGCCACCCAGACACAGCAAGGGCCGTCTGGCACGGCGGCCATTGCCGGGAGTTCCGATGCTCCAGGATGACGAGCAACCACTCCAAGGCTTGCACGAGGTGGTCACAGCTCAGGTATCAGAAGTGTGATCCCTGTGTGTTCAGGGGGCTCAACCAAAAGGGTACATAGCAACCCCACCACATGGGCTGGCTACCGTGCTGGCTATGCACCCTAGCATCAGACAACAACGTGAAAGAAAAGGTGGAATGAACTAGGAGGGCACACGTCGGAGACACTAGGTAAGGTGCTCTTCCCCAAACGGCTCACACTACAGAAGAGAAATTTAGTAATGGAGGTCAAACCCCAGAGGCGGACTAGAGAATGCCGAAAGGATGAGATAATTACGCAACAAAACAAAACTGGAGAGCCAACATTACCAGGAGGATAGTGGGGCCAACATAAACAAGGACACCAAGAGAGGGGGAGGAGAGGGCAAAGGGGAAGGAGCAAGGATAGGAAAGGAGGGGAAGGGCAAGGAAATGCAGCCTGGGAAACAAGGAAGGCTGCAATAGCTCGCCACGCACATACTCACAAAAGGACCATGAGCCCCCTGGGAGGAACAAATTAATTGATGGTGCTATTACTGTGAGGCCAATCACATAATACGAAGATTCTTTAAGAGATATGGCCACATGTTTGAAGCAGCAAGTTATTTTCATTTGGAGTCTGCACTTTTATCAAAATATATCTGTATTTATGCTGGGTGTTGGTTTTAACAACACCGTGCTTTGCCATGAATGGCCATATTGGAGATGGTATGCCTTTCTCTTCACAAAATCCTCTAATCTTTGAATTTATTTCCCTACACAGCTATATATGGGATTTAAGATGGACTCCAAACCACAGAGCAAGTAGTGACAGCAAATTGTAAGACTATTTGAGGACAATCTAAAACTTTAATTATTGTCTACCACTTATACACTGAATCATCAAATCTAAAAAGTTTTACTATGCTTATTGAAATAGTTACAACATAACTTTACACTCCTGATGAAACCTTTGAAGCATCAGCAAGCCTCTATCCTACAAGTCTGCAATATACGTAAGTAATGAATACAAACCGTTCCCACAGGACCTGTTATAGTCCCAATCCACTTGAATAAGTTTTCACCATCAGGGAATGCCGACACAGTTTTATCAGGACTCATCTGTAATAAATTTTAATTTTAATTTGATGGATATCATAACATGAACATCCCAACACTATTATAAAAGGCTGTCAGAATAATATAAACACACTATGATTTAATATACTACAGTAGAACCTTTATTATCCAACCTCCGATTAACCTACTTCTCGGATTATCCAGCCATGTGTGACTGTGTGTGCTCCATGCTGAACAGCATCACAGCTGGTGTCCGTTATCGGTCCACCTTTTAAGTTTATTACTCATCCCTTCTAATATTAAAGTAGCAGTGCAGGTCTATTCCAAGTTCACATTAACAGGTGTAAGTGAACCTGAAGTACTAAAAATAGCTACAAATCTGAAAAGGAAATGTGTTGTGTGCAGAATCAAACAGAAAGAGTTCTGTTATGACTTGACAAAGGTGAGTCAGTTACTACATTTGTCTCAAATGGGCTCTAGAGTGACAACCATTAAAAACTGAAAAAAGGAGCCAGATGAAGGAATAGCAGAAGATGAAAATATGAGCCACTCTGCAATAAAGGATGCATTTGAGACTACCTTCAAATATTTGGAACAATCAACCGCTACAGATGCGGAAATACTGTGGGCAAAGAAGTGCAGCCAGAAACCTACAAAAACTGAAACAAAAACAGTTTACAGCTTTTAAGTAGATTTTCAAGTAGCAAACTGTTTTCCTTCCTATTTATTAAAAATGCAAGTATTTTTCTTAATTCTGACTACACCGTTTTCAGCTCTGTAAATGACTTATTTTATTCTCCTCTGATCATCTGACCTTTTTATAGCATTCTGTGGAGTACTCTCTAACACATTTAAAACTCTCTTCTTTTTTCACTGCACTCTACAGGCAAGAAATCAACGTGTCATAGCACTCAAAAGAACAATGAATTTAATTACAATACAGAGCTATATTGAATGCAGAGCTCAAACAATCCCTCACTCTTAATTAAAAGTATTGGTACCAAAAGCTCACTTCAGTGAGGTGCAACCATTGCAATACTAGACTAAATATATTACATGAAATAAGCTCATTTTGGCCTAAATAAATAAAAATTTCAGAATTCATAGTCTTGACATTTTAAGTTTGCTTTTAACAGGTAACCAGTTTCAGCTTTACATCTATCATTAGATTTTATAACAGAGGACACCTAATTGTCAAAAGACTTAATCAAAACCATTTAGTTGATCAAATATAATAAAATTTAACAAAAACTAAATTCTAATTTGAATATGTTACATTAGTGAACAACCAAGTTTAACTCCTCTTGATTCTGCCAACAGTGACAACTTGAGACATTTGCCCCACAAGGCATTGAAAACAATGCTGAACCGTGCAAATCCATTCACAAAAGCTGCTGACAATACAGTGACTGATGTACTTCTTATGTGGCATGATGCGGAAACTATCATATTACAGATGTTCTCAACATACAGGCAAAACTGATATCATGCAAGTGTTCTCGTATACAAAGAGCTCAGCACTTTCTTGCTGGGGAAGCTTGATGATTCACTAAGGTGCCAAAGCAAACCAATGATAATGATCTTTAACTGTGTCCCAACATCATCATTGATATGTGAGAGCACTTTTACTTAATTACTGGCATGAACAACTCAGTGCAGTGGCTTCTGTATACGGCAAGTATTTCGGCAATCCTGAAATCATCCAATTGTGGCACTTCTGTGCCAATTTCTTTACTTTGAAATGTTATCAGATGCATTTAGCTAGGGGAGCCACCCAGTGAAACAATTATACACCGATAAGTCAAAATAATATGAGCATTGCGCACCACAAGGTTGGATGTCAACTAGTGCCATTGCGGGCAAGTGGCATGCTATGAAAAATATATAAATACAGCCGAGACAGATCTGGGATCACCCCAGTAAAGATACGGGCTGCACATTGGGAAATCCACCGAGATAAGAGACTTTGTCAAAGAACAGATTATTATTAAACAAAGCCTGTGAACAAGTATCTCGAAAACGGCAAAGATGGTCAAATGTTCATGTGCTACTGTCGTTAGTATCTAAAAAGAGGTAGAAAGACAGTGAAACTATCACTAGGTGCTAAATGGTTGGACATCCATGACTTCACAGAATTTGGCATTAGGAGGCTTTTCTGCTCTGTGAAGTAACATAGGTGGTGATCTGTGCATCTCTGCCAAAACAGCATAATGCTGGTGCACAGACAAGTATTGTGGAGCTCGCCGTTCATTGAGGAGCATGGAGCTCCGCAGCAGACCACTCTAACGTATTCACATGTTGACCCAATTACAACTACAAAGGACACAGGACCACCTGGATTTGACAGTCGGTCAATGGAAGAGTGTCAGGTTTTCAGGTGAATCACAGTTTTGCTACATTAGGTTGACAGTCGTCACCACAAATGCCACCATCGAAGCGAACGGTGGCTCAAAGCGCACAGTGCACCACAGGCACAGGCTGGTGGGAGTAGTATTATGCTACAGGAGACATTCTCCTGCACTTGCATGGGGCTACTTGTGGTTTGTTGGCTGGTTAAAGGAACCAAACTACTAAGTCATCAGTCACTTTTTTCTTGAACACAGATCTACATGACTGTAGATCAGAGATAGCCTACAGTGTGAAACCCAGTGGAAGAAAACCCCACAGTTTACCAAGTTCAGTAAAGCTGAGATAAGGGACAAAAAAAAGAAAAGAAGACAGGAATAAAGGCAGGCAAGGTACGCCATCTTGGGAGCAGTACCTGAAAGCAGAGTGCAATGAGGGTACAGACACCCTCCAGCAACTGCCACTTACCAGAGGAACTCCACTCAGAGATTGCCCTGGAAAGACTGGCAACACAGACAGGGAAAGAGAAGCACAAAGACACAAAAGATGAGCAAGTCTTAACAGACCATACGAGGCGGGGAGAGAGTTTTTTTTCTTTTTTGCGCAAAACTGCTACGGTCATTAGCGCCCGGTCTGTGACTTAGGAAAAGCTAAAAAAACGAAACTGGAAACCAGCAGCAATGGGAGCAAAACTCAAAAAAGTGGGGAAAACAAAAACAGAAGGAAAGCTTAAAAAACCACTATAGCAGGGGGGTTGTTTGTCCCCGAAATGAGGTCCAAATGACCGACATCTCACTGGCACTAATGAACTCGAGAACACTATCGGCTGATCGCATGTCATCTGCTAAAATGGAAGATATATCAGGCGACAGCTGTAGACGGGCGCGTAATGGAGTAAAATAGGGGCACTCAAGTAAAAGGTGTCTCATCGTCCACAGTTGAGAGCAGAAGGGACAGAGTGGGGGAGGATCGCCACTTAAAAGATGTCGATGAATAAAAAGACAGTGCCCTATCCGGAGTCTAGTTAAAATTACCTCCTCCCGACGACGAGTTCGGGAAGAAGAGGTCCAAGTACAGGGAAGAGCTTTCAAATCCCGCAATTTATTATTGGGATGTGTCGACCAATGTGCATGCCATGAAAGAGCAACACGACGACATAAAACATTCCGTAGAGCGGCGAAGGGAATCATGCGAATAGCTGGCCGAAGAAGAGAGACTGCAGCCTTGGCCGCTATATCGGCCACCTCATTTCCACAGATACCAACATGTCCTGGGATCCAGAGGAACACCACAGACACGCCCCCCAGGTGGAGCAAGTGGAGGCAGTCCTGAATCTGGTGGACCAGAGGGTGGACAGGTAGAGAGCTTGGAGACTGAGGGGAGAGCTGAGAGAGTCTGAGTAGATAACATACTGTATCCGCTGATGGCAACAGATGTATTGGACAGCCTGGAAGACAATGTAAAGCTCCATAGTATAAACTGAACACTGGTCGAGAAGCCGAAATCGATTTGGGGTGCCGCCAACAATATAGGCACCAAACAATGTTTTTGAGCCATCAGTGTCAATAAATGTGGTATCCTTCATTTGTGCGCATACAGCAGCAAATGCCCGACAATAAACAAGAGAAGGGGTACCATCCTTGGGAAACTGACAAAGGTCACGGAGCAGGCAGGTCCGGGGCAGGAACTAAGGCAGTGCTGTATCCCAAGTTGTCAAGAAAGTTTTAGGAAAGTGGAAGGAAAGAGAATGGAGCAGTTGACGGAAGCGGACTCCCGGTGGTAGTAGGGAGGAAGGGCGGCCAGCATACCCTAAATCCAAGGAGGTGTCGAAAAAAATGTCATGGGCCGGATTTGCAGGCATGGAAGACAGATGGCTAGCATAACAACTCAGAAGGACAGCTCGCCGATTGGACAGCGAGGTTCAGCAGTCTCAGCATAAAGGCTTTCCACAGGGCTGGTGTAAAAGGCTCCAGACACTAAACGTAATCCACGGTGGTGGATAGAGCCGAGACGCCAAAGAATAGACGGTCAAGCAGAGGAGTAAACTATTCTGCCATAGTCCAATTTCGAGTGCACTAAGGCACGATAGAGGTGGAGAAGGACCACTCTGTCTGCTCCCCAGGAGGTACCATTCAGGACACAGAGGGTGTTGAGGGATCGCAGACAGCGAGCCGAAAGAAAGGAAACGTGGGAGGCCAGCACAGTTTTCTGTCAAACATAAGACCCAAGAATTTAGCGACGTCCGCGAACGGAAGATTGACAGGGCCTAGATGTAAGGAAGGCGGAAGAAACTCCGTACAATGCCAAAAACTGACACAAACGGTCTTACTGGGAGAAAAGCAGAAGCTGGTTTCGATGCTCCAAGAGTGGAGGCGATCGAGACATCCTTGAAGACGTCGTTCAAGAAGGCTGGTCCGTTGAGAGCTGTAGAAGATTGCAAAATCGTCCACAAAGAGGGAGCCCAAGACATCATGAAGGAGACAATCCATAATTGGATTTATGGCAATGGCAAACAGTACAACACTTAGCACGGAGCCCTGGGGTACCCCGTTTTCTTGGGAGAAGGTACGGGAGAGAGTAGTGTTCACCCGCACTTTAAATGTGCGCGCTGCCATAAATTCACGAAGAAACAGGGGCAGCCGACCCCGAAAGCCCCAAGAGAACAGTGTACGGAGGATGCCTGTCCTCTGACAGGTTTCATATGCTCTCTCCAGATCAAAAAATATCGCTACTGTTTGGCGTTTCAGGAGAAAATTGTTCATGATATAAGTGGAGAGAGCAACAAGATGGTCAACTGCAGAACGATGCTTTCAGAAACTGCACTGGGCAGGTGTTAAAAGACTGCGGGATTCCAGCCACAAGGCTAAACGGCAATTCACCATATGCTCCAAAACCTTACATACACTATTCGTGAGAGAAATGGGGCGATAGCTAGAGAGGAGATGTTTGTCCTTTCCAGGTTTTGGAACAGGGACGACGATAGCTTCCCGCCATCGTCTGGGAAAATTACTGTCGGTCCAAATTCGATTATAAAGGTGAAGGAGGTAACACAGACTATGGTATGATAAATGCAGCAACATTTGTATGTGGATACCATCTGGTCCTGGGGCGTAAGAGCGAGAAGAAGAGAGTGCATGTTTGAGTTCCCGCACGGAGAAAACAGTATTGTAGCTTTCACGATTTTGAGAGGAGAAGGGAAGAGGTTGCACTTCCACTGCACGTTTCTTCGGGAGAAACGCTCACGGGTAATTTGAAGAGCTCGAAATCTCAGCAAAGGGTTGACCCAATGAGTTAGAAATGGCGTGGTGTCCACTAATTTATCAAGCGCGACAGTGAGCCCAGAGACCAGGGAGAAACTAGGCGCTCCAGATAACTGCCGAATCCGACTCCAAACTTCCGAGGAGGGAGTGAAGGTGTTAAATGAGCTAGTAAAGAAGTCCCACCTTGCCTTCTTGCTATCGCGGATGATGCGACGCCATCTCACACGGAACTGCTTATAGCGAATGCAGTTGGCCAATGTAGGATGGTGTCTGAAAACGCGAAGAGCATGTCGGTGCTCACGTATTGCATCACGGCACGCCTCGTTCCACCAAGGAACTGGGGGGCGCCGGGGCAATTTGGAGGTGCGAGGTATTGAACGTTCCGCAGCTGTAAGAATAACTTCTGTAATAGGAGTGACCTCACCGTCGACGCTAGGAAAGTGACGGCCATCTAATGTCGCTAGACAAAAGAAGTGTCCAATCGGCTTGGGCAAACTTCCAGCGTCTCGGACGCATATATGGCAGTGTGGCTGCAATCGAAGGACACATGGAAAGTGGTCACTCGAGTGTGTATCAGCAAGAGCGAACCATTCGAAGCGCCGAGCTAGCGGAACAGTACCGACCAAAAGATCCAAATGAGAAATTTGTCGTGGAGGCAGACAAAAACGTAGGGTCCCCAGTGTTCACGCAAATAAGATCTGCTTGGTGGAAGACGTCTATCAATAGTGAGATGTGCAGACAAGGATGCGAAGATCCCCAAAGCGGTTGGTGGGCATTGAAGTCCCCAACCAGCAAATAGGGGGGCGGAAGCTGACCAAGAAGATGGAGATCAGCTCGTGCCATTGGTGTGGACGATGGAATGTAGACAGTACAAAGAGAAAAGGCGTATCCAGAAAGGGAGAGACAGACAGCGACAACTGGGAAGGAAGTGTTTAAGGGGATTGGGTGATAATGGAGGGTATCATGGAGCAGACTCATGAGTGCTCCATGTGCTGGCGTGCCTTCAACAGAGGGAAGATCAAATCGGACTGACTGAAAATGGGGGAAAACAAAGCGGTCGTGGGGACGCAGCTTTGTTTCCTGAAGACAGAAGATGACCGGCGAGTAGGATTGTAAGAGGATCGACAATTCATTGCGATTGGCTCGAAACCGTGGATATTCCAATGGATAATGGACATAGGGTGGACAGAAAATGGAAGAATGGGACCAAGGTTGCCCTCAACTCAACGACTGCTCAGAGTTTGCGACCGACAGTGAGGAACGGCATTCAGCCGAAGGCATAAGAGACTGATCCATAGGTTGTTCAGGAGCAGCTCCTGCCACCAGCAATTGGTCGGTTGATCGGCCACCAGCAGTGTGCCTCGGCGACACAGAAGTCGGCCGAGGGCGGTTACTGCCAGGCGGTGCTGTAGATGAGAGACACCGTGGCGGAGAAGGAGAGGAACTGGGTTTCTTATTAGCCTTTTTGGAGACAGAACGTTGAGGCGAAGGAGGAACCAATGGTTGTGAAATTGTGGCACATAAAAAAAATCTTTTTTTGGAAGTCCGGGTGCCTGATTTTGGGGCTCGAGATTTAGCAGAACCCGATGAAGGGTGAGCCATAGAGTGAGCAGGTGAGAGTGGGGAGGTTGAACGGGCGATCTCTGCGCTTGCCGATCTGACGACTGTGGCACTAAAGGGGAGATCACAAGTCTGAGTGGCTGCCTCCTTTGTTGGCCGAGGAGAGGCAAGGACAGTGCTGTATTTACCTGTGTGAGGCACAGTGGGCTTTCGACTGGCGAATAACTTTCGAGCAGCAAAGGTCGACACCATTTCCTTCACTCTGATTTCCTGAATGAGCCATTCGTCTTTAAAAATGGGGCAATCTCTAGAGGAAGCAGTGTGGTCACCCATACAGTTGATGCAATGAGGGGATGGAGGTGGACAAGCACCCTCATGGGCATCCTTGCCACATGTAACATTTTGCTGGATTGGAACAGGACTGGCTGGTATGATTGAACGGCTGACACCGATAGCAACACGTAGGGTTTGGGACGTAAGGGCGAACGGAAATGATCTCATAGCCCGCTTTTATGTTCGATGGGAGTTGAACTCCGTAAAATGTCAAGAAGACAGTATGGGTTGGAACAATGTTCTTGTCAACCCTTTTCACGACTATGAACAGCCGTTACGCCCTGGTCAGACAGGTAGTACTGAATTTCTTCGTCAGACAATCCATTGAGGGAGCGTGTATTAACGACTCCACGCGAGGAATTTAAAGTGCGGGAAGGTGTGGAGCAGTGAAGTACGCAGCAATTTTTGTGCCTGGAGGGCACTGACTGTTTCTAACAACAAGGTGCCATTCCGTAATCTGGAACAAGACTTTACAGGACCTGCAACTGCGTCGACACCTTTCTGAAAAATGAAAGGGTTGACCGTGGAGAAGTCTTTACCTTCGTCAGACCGAGAAACAAGGAACTGTGGCAACGATGGAAGAACTGTCTGTGGCTGAGACTCATTGAACTTACACTTGTGAGCAGACACAGTAAATGAGGAAACCATTGCGGCAGTATCCCCCATGATTACCGGTGTCTCCGATGGTGCGCTCCTTCCTTGTGGGGGCCCTCTCGGAGGGCACTCCCGCTTTAGGTGATTGTTCACACCTTAGGTCACACCTCCCGAGAAACGGACAGAGGGACCAAACGGCACTATCGGAAGGTATCAGCTCGAGTAATCACCCCTCCCTGGGCGGGGAATTACGCATTACCCCGTCACCGGCTACGCATGGGAATGCTTGGGTCGGCCTTCAGACATGCACTGGGAGGAAAAAAGAGAAAGGGGAGAAAAATGGAAAGGGAAAGGAAAGAAGAGGTCTCAAATGCCGCAGTGGAGAAAAGGGTAAAGAGAAGAGCTAATGAAGAGAGGACGACAAAGGAAGGACAAAGACTTGCCAGCAGAGAAAGCGAAGAAGAGAGACTGTTTTATATTTTCGAGCGTCCGTCTCCGGACGTAGGCACAAAACATACTCCCAGAGGGGGAGAAAGGGAAGGAAAGAGGTGGAAGAAAGGGAGGGGGGGTGTGTGTGGGGAGGGGGAGGGGGGGGGAGCGAAGATGGGGGGATGGGGAAGGATGCGGAAAAGGAAGGTATGCAGCCCGGAAAGGAAGGAGGGCCACATTAGCTTGGGGTCCCGTGCTCGCTACGCACGTATCCACAAAAGAGTTGTGGACCCCCTGGAGGGGGGGGGGAGGGGGGTGAAAGAGCAGGTAAGATGAGGACCATGTGCACCAACAAGCCTCGACAACTGCAGCCCAATCTGGGTAGAGGCAGCAACAGTGTGTTCTGACAAACCCTCAATGGGCCAGTAGGATTAAGTGGCCCTCCCTTAAAGAGAGCTGTGAAAGCCTGCTTCACAAATAAAACGTTAAACTAAATCAGCCACTGAGGCACCATGTAACACCAGGGGTACAAGTCAGTGAGATTAAGAGCCCATCGCAGGGCGGCTAGGTTGGGACAGTCCAGCAAAATGTGGACCATCGCCAAATGGGAGCCACAATGAGCATGGGGTGGGTCCTTACTGTGGAGGAGATGATCACAAGTCAGCAAAGTATGGCCGATGCGGAGTTTGCAGAGGACAGTAGGGTTCTTGAGAGAGCCCTGCATAGAGGACCTCCACTGAGTCATAATCTCCTTTATCACACGTAGTTAGTTTTGTTTTGTTTTAGGGCACAAAAACAACTACGATTATATGCACCCCAAGTCAGAACCGTAGAACACAAAGACTACACGCTAAGTCCAATTGACAGAAGGAAAGGCAGTTAAAAACAGGGTCTCTTTCTTGGACCCCAATGATATCCATTATTTACATGATTAACAATGAACAATACAAGATTAAAAATTCAATTAACAATTATGTTTATATACCATAGAAACATGAAGGACCTGAACTAAAGATTAAATGTCCTTCACCATATTGCTATGACACATAAAAAGTAAAACGCCGTCAATAGACCACGCATCATTCGCTAAAATGGCTTGAAACTCTGACGGCACACACAAATTAGAATGTACATGGTTAAAAGAAGGGCATTCCATCAGGAAAAGGCAAACTATTAAATGTTGATGAGAATGAGCACAAAGTGAGGGGGGATCATCACTTAACAAATGACGATGACTAAAACGAGAAGGCCAAGAGGAGGTTGGCCAAGCTGCTAGGAGAGGTTTAATTCCCCGGGTCTTGTTCCCATGAAGGGAAGACCAGTGATGATACCGAAGTGACGCCACCTGCTCCACCTGCTGAAAGGCTGCAACACAGATCATTAGAGGGAACGGAAGAACAAGTGGGCCGAAGTACGAGGACTGCAGCCTTGGCAGCAGTGTCAGTGCCTCGTACCCCATCAGACCAACATAAACATCACAATGGCTTCATCAAGAGTGAGCAAGTGAAAGCTTTCCTGGACCCACTGCACTAATTGAGGCATGGTGTACAGCACACAGAGGCTCTGTAGGGCAAAAAGCTTGAGACAATGACACAATTGAGAAGCCTATGTTGCCGGATAAACTGTGTGTCCTGATACAGAGTGAAGAGCTCCACTGTAAATACTGAGCAGTGTTCCAGAAGATGATACTGAAAATCGGCGGAGCCAATGATGAAGTCACACGTGACACCACGGTCAGCCCGAGAGCCATCAGTGCACATAAAGTACTACCACAAAGTTCTGTGCGAAGGTCAAGAAACATACAATGACAGAGCGAGTCTGCGGTAGTGTCCTTAGGAAGCAAATCAAGTCCAAGGTGAATATGGGCTGCTGCCACAAAACCAAGGTCGGGAAAGTGGCACGTAGGACGAAGTTAAACTGCTGCAGCAACAGCCTAAAGTGAACTCCAGGGGGTAGCAGAGAAGTGTGAAGTGCCCCATACTGGCAGTCACAGAAGTCATCAAAGAAGGAGGCATAGAATGGTGGCCAGGCATGGCAGAGAAACTGCATGCATATCTGTTGAGGAGAGTATCACATCAGTATGACACCGGTAGTTCGGCAGCGTCTCCTTAAAGACTCAACTGGGCTAGTGTAAAAGGCGCCAATGACCAAACGGATGCCATGACGGTGGATCTAATTGAGACAGCATAAGGTGGATGGGCATGCAGACGCATAAACGAAACACCCATAGTCTAGTTTCGAACAGACAAGGGATCGGTACAAACAGAGGAGGGTGATCTGATCTGCTCCCGAGGAAGTACCGCTCAGGACCTCTACGTCACAGTAACAGGGTACAGCGCACCGGCAGCCAGGTAAGACACGTGGGAGTACCAAGAAAGTTTCTTATGGAGCATGATCTACCATATCTTCATTCGCCGTCGGCGTTGTCGTTGTTACCGTGAGACACCGTTATACCAAGAGGAAAGGCGCGTCGATCTTAGAGCATGAGATATGATGACCTTAAGACATTGACAACACACAACGGTCACGGTAGCACCTGATTCCAGAATAGCTGCAGTAGTTAAGATCTACGAACTATCCCCTGTTGACCAGGTCCCCAAAACTTAACTCGTAACGAGATCCCTTCAAAGCAAATTGTCATAACGATCATCTATAAAGGCTTCGTACAACGAGAAGAAATGTTACGGTTGATGGAATAATAACAGATACGACCAAACTGTCTTGTCTTTCTGCTTTATTTAACATAACTTCGTTCACAGTTTCATTTCGCATTCACCACTCATTCACCGAAACCCTTTGATGAACAGTTTTGGTTGCTTAACACCAACAGTAAATGATAATGATACAGCTTTTCTCCTTTTTATAAATTGAAGCCTGCTCTCCGTGATATAATAAGAAAAAAACCGGTCTCAATACCGCGTCCCTTGTGAGATGCGAATAGACTTATCCCGGAATTGACCGCCCTGTAGGTGTACTCAATTTAATGACCACACTTCGCTGTCCGCTATTTCGCGTAACTGAATGTCCATTTGTTAGTCTGACTATACACTGTAGCTATTTAAAATTCGCCCCTATATTTTTCACAACGCACAATTAGCACTTCGTTACTTATTTGTTTTCTAAGAGTAAACGAAAAAAAAGACGCCGTATAATCGGCTTAGTCGACATAAAGCAAAACACCTTAATATGCCCAATTTCACCTCTTCTTATAGGATCAGCTACCTTACTCATTAATTTACTACACATTGTTTCCAATAACACTAAACAGGTATCGCCGTTATATTTTAATTGTATTCAAAAGCATGTTACTACTATTATGACCAACCAAATCGTCACAAATCACGCGGCGTGCGTTTTTAATGATCACTTTACGCTATTCAATTTCCGTTACAGCTATCTTGACTCGTAATGTTACAATGAGCCCTAGCAGGGTGTATACAGGGACAAGGAAAAAAAATTCTCAGATTATTCCCGAATTTCTCCCGGATATCCCGTTTAAAAAATATGCTTTTTCCCGGGTGAAAATACCCTTTTTCTGTGCTAAGTGATGGTAGGTTTTCCGTAGATTTTCCCTCGGAACTGTAAAACTCATCAATCCTTTGAAATGTTAACGTTTTATACAATCGCATAGAACTTCCGGAAAAAAAGAAAAGACAGGGCAAAGAAGTTTTGGAGAGACTTCTAATAAAAAATGAGCGAGAGAAGTTTTGGAAAGACTTTTTATTTGCAGCAACATATACGCTGCATATTTTCGTATTACGAAAGTATAAATTCGAATTGCACCAAACGTTCCGGAGCGTTGAAACATAGGTTGCGATGTCCTTTTGTAAGCGAGTCATGCCTCAAGCCACGAGATCTCGTCAGCCAATGACAGCAGCTATTCAGAGCACAGGACACATGTTATGGTCAGCCTATAGCAAGATCACTGGTTACATGGCGCGAACACACAAGAGGAAAAGTTAACGGTTTACATTAATATACACAGTACCGTATATCTACAAGAAAAGCTAAGCTTTCACATATAATATTGGTCTCTAAGATTAACACGCTACCATAGAAGCTACGCTTTCACATGTAATATTGATATTTTTTTGCGTGTGTTATACTTTAAGATACATCACACAAATGTGCCAGTAAATTTAAAATTATGACATAAATGCCTCGGCTCGAAATTCTTGTAAGTGGCTGGTCCTCAAACTGTTCAGTTTCGAATGCTCTGTGATTTAGATATCCATCCCACTTTCTCACACGTAACATAATTCATCTTGCGTAAAAAGAAATTTACTTTGAAAGTAACGCTTTTCTAACGACCGTTCGCAATATTGTTAGAAATAGGTTCGATTTACCAGTTGCCAGAGAGCGCCAGAAAACGCATTATTGTGTGTGTGCAACTGCAGTGGTGTAGGAAGCCCGCATGTTCATGTGTATAAAGCACTAAGAGAGCTTACATTACACCAAAAAAGAAACAGGGCATCAGAGGATACTCCAAAGAGCATCGAAATTTCCTAAACTATACTAAAATGCATAATTCGGCTTGAAGTGCAAATTGGCTTTTTCCAGATTCACAATGAAGTATGTTCCATCTGATATTAAGCTTTTCAGTGTGGTTTTTGGGATGTAAATTTTCTTGGAGTACCAGTACTCTACGATCTCATTTTTGGTTCTTTATTATGGCATAATGCCATATATGGCAGAAGATAACTTGCACTTGAAATTCAGCGAACAGTTGCAACTAGCCTATACTGTAGAATGAAACACTTCGTTTCAAATAAAATGACTGCCACGGCGGAAAGATTAATAAAGCCAAATTTCTTTAGCAAACTTGCAAAAATAGCTTCCCTGTTCTGCAAGGCGATTAATGCTTGACAGCTACTAACTTTGAAATAAAATCAAATCAGAAAACTGAAATTAATAATATATTTTTGCCCTCCATAATTATGTGAACGTATTTTAATTCACTTGATAGCTACCGGCCACAGAAATCCGTTTTGTTTTCATTTGACGTGGGAGCTGTACACGAAGAGAAGCAGCGAAATCACTTAACGTAAAAACGGGTCACGTGGAGGTTAACCCCCTCCCCACTACAACACAGACAACTCTGCAAGCATGAATCTGGCAGCTAGGGCGCGCGAGAAAAATTTTTCTCGTTTGCATCTGGCTGCTTGCTGCTAATACCTGTACAGCCAACAGCCAAACTTCAAGTAGCGGGAGAAGGTACTGCTTATACGCGAGTCAAATGCGCATGCGCAACAGACCGGTGGCAACTGGTCAAACGAACCTAATGTGAACAGTTGCGACGTCATGCTCATAGCAAGCAATTTATTGTTACGAAGAATTACAGTCTACGCCCTACGGCTTTTGACGTATTTTTGCTATTTGCAGACGCTTGTGTGTGCATGGTTTTTTGTTGTAAATTGCTTAGGTATTGGTATGACAGTGTCGTCATGCCAGCATCTGGGAAACTTGTCCTCTGCCCAGATGTGATTGTATGTATGAAGTGCTTGAGAGCAAGAGGAAGGTGCTGCAATATCTGAATGTTAACATTGTCCAGCCCTGGAGTGGTGGATCAGGATGAAGTGAGAGCATGAGCCAGCTCCTTCATAGTAAAAGAAAGCATTGTAGCACTCACAGTTCTGAGAAGAGAATTGTTGTCCAAGCCTCCTCCACTCGCTTCCAATGCAGGAAAGCAAGGTGACAGTGGGTGGAGCTTGAAATCACAAAATAGCAGCCCAAGGTGTTGGAAATACCAATAAGGTCCACTATATCACCTGCTACAGTCAGGCCAGAAATTGGGTTGGCTTGTTTAAAAGAGGGTAGAAGGGACCAAACTACGAGGTCATCAGTCCCTTGTTCCTAATAAAACAATGCCATAAGTGTGAGAATAAAACAGACGAGACATACCACACAAAATGGAAAGAAAGGAAAACCACAAGAACCAACACTAAAAGGAACAAAAAACAAAGGTAAACTAGAAACAGAAGAGAGTAAAACGAGAAAGCAGATTACAGTGGCTGACCGACCACGAGAATAAAAAGGAAAAGCCAGCCACTCTGCAACAAACTAAAACCTCAACCCTAAAAACTCTAGGGTGGAGTACACAAAGGGACAAAGAACATGCACTAAAACTTAGATCCAATGATAAAACCCACCCTCACGAATAAAACGCAAAACTAAATCAGCCAATGAGGTGTTGTCAGATAAAATGAGCGGCAATGGGTCCAGTAATCCAAGATTTTGTCACTGTGCAGTCAAAGTGGGACAGTGCACCAGAATATGGGCCACTGTCACAACTGGGCGCCGCACCGACACTGAGGTCGGTCGTCACGGAGCAGGAGGTAACTGTGGTTCACCCAAGTGTGGTCAACGCGGAGCCGGCAGAGGACAACTGATTCCCTGTGAGAGGCCTGCATGGAAGACTTCCACACATTCGTAGTCTCCTTAATGGCTCTGAGCACTATGGGACTTAACTTCTGAGGTCATCAGACCCAGTCTCCTTAATGACACGCAGTTTGTTGTGCGTACTGTTATGTCATTCCGTCTTACACTGCAGGGTAAGTCAGAATGCAGGTCAGGTTCAGCGATGCCCATCTGCAGAAATGGTTTCCGCGTAGCCTGTTTGGCCAGCCCGTCAGCAAGTACGCTGCCTGGGATGCCGACATGTCCTGGTTTCCACACAAACACCACTCACTCAACAACAGGATCGGTCGAGAGCATAGATGGACTCCTGGATGGACACCATCATGATGGCAAGGGTGGCACTGGTCGATAGCTAGTAGGCTACTTAAGGAGTCAGAACACAGAAGAAACGATTCCTCGGGGCATAAACGGATAAACTGAAGTGCACAAGATATGGCCACCAGATCTGCAGTGAATACACTGCAGCCATTGGGCAAGGAATACTGTTCAATATGGCATCTGTGAACAAAGGCATAGCCAACATTACCATCAGCCGTCAAGCCATTGGTGTAAACCACTTCAGAGCCCCAGAACACTTCCAGAATAAAGAGGAAGTGACAGCGGAGAGCTGCAGGGTTAACGGAGTCCTTAGGGCCACACAAAAGGTCCAGTCGAAGCTTCAGCCTACAGCTGCACCACAGAGGTGTACGTGAATGGACCTCGAGGAGTGGTGGTACAGGCAAGGACTCCTGTCAGTATCAATAGCACGCAAACCGCAATCGTTAGCCCTAATCTGGGCAGCCTATGCGGGAGGTGAATCGCCATGGTTGGGAAAAGAAGACTTTAATTAGGATGTTCAGGAGAGCTACGAATGTGTGTGCAACATAGCTGGCGAGCAGTTAAGCACATCTGATCTGCATTGGAGGGAACCCAGCCTCCACCAGTACGCTGGTTACCGGACTTGTCCTAAAAGCTCCTGTCGCTAGTTTAACTCCGCAATGGTGGAACGGGTCAAGCAAACGCAATGCTGAGGGTGCCGCCACACCATAAATCACACTCCCGTAGTCAAGGCGGGATTGAACAAGGGCTCTGTACAGCTGCAGCAGCGTGGTGTGATCTGCACCCCAGTTGGTGTTTTTTTTTTTTTTTTGTGGTTTTAGGGCGCACAACTTCAATGGTCATTAGCGCCCTGACTACTCTAAAAATGCACCGCGAGCCACAAGTTGACAACAACAACTAAAAGGAAAAACACAATAAAAGACAGACTGACAGGCATAGGATTAAAAAACTTCGTCAAATGTCCTGAGCGAGGTGTGTCAAATTGATAAAACAAAGAACACGAGCAGCTGCTCGTGGGTCATCCGCTAAAATGTCATCGAAAGTATTAGGCAGGTTAAGATCGAGGCACAGTTGGTTAAGATCGGGACAGGACATTAAAATGTGTCTAACCGTCAGCAAGTGCCCACATGGGCAGAACGGCGCCGGCGCAGCCGTCAGCAGATGGCGATGGCTGAACCGGCAGTGTCCAATCCTTAACCTTGCTAAAACGACCTCCTCCCGCCGAGAAGGGCGTGAGGAGGACGTCCAAGCCACGGGAAGAGGTTTTAAGGCCCGAAGCTTGTTGTCGGTAAGTGCAGCCCAATCGGCATGCCACAGCGACACAACGCGCCGACAAATGACCCTGCTAAAATCGGACGAAGGGACACAACAAGAAGCTGTCCGAGGCTGGAGGACCGCAGCCTTGGCAGCGGCATCTGCAGCTTCGTTCCCAGGGATACCGACATGGCCAGGAACCCACATAAAGCTAACCGGCGGACCGACGTCCACCAGCCGCTGAAGAGAGCGTTGGATCCGGTGTACGAAAGGGTGAACCGGGTACGGATCACTGAGGCTCTGGATGGCGCTCAGGGAATCTGAGCAGATGACATAAGCAGAATGTCGGTGGCGGCAGATGTAAAGAACAGCCTGGTAGAGGGCAAAGAGCTCAGCTGTGAAGACCGAACAATGGTCATGGAGCCGATATTGGAAACTTTGTGCCCCGACTATAAAGGAACACCCGACCCCGTCATTGGTCTTAGAGCCATCTGTATAAATGAAAGTCATGGTGAAGAACTTCGAACGAAGTTCCAAAAAACGGGAGTGGTAGACCGAACTGGGGGTGACCTCTTTTGGGAGCGAGCTGAGGTCAAGGTGAACGCGGACCTGAGCCTGGAGCCAAGGTGGCGTGTGGCTCTCGCCCACTCGAAAGGTTGCAGGGAGTGAAAAATGAAGGTGTTGAAGGAGGCGACGAAAGCGAACTCCAGGGGGTAGCAGGGCAGAGACATACAACCTATATTGACGGTCAAGAGAGTCGTCAAAAAAGGAACGATAAGACGGATGGTCGGGCATTGACAGTAGCCGACAGGCATACCGACAAAGCAGTATATCGCGCCGGTAAGTGAGTGGCAATTCGCCAGCGTCAGCATGAAGACTCTCTACGGGACTGGTATAAAATGCTCCGATCGCAAGTCGTAAACCCCGATGTTGTATGGAGTTGAGGCGGCGTAAGATGGATGGCCGTGCAGAGGAGTATACGAAGCTCCCATAATCCAGCTTGGAGCGGACGATCGACCGATATAGACGAAGTAGGACGGTTCGATCCGCTCCCCACGACATACCACTGAGAACACGGAGGACATTTAAAGAACGGGTACAACGGGCGGCCAAATATGACACATGTGGAGACCAGCTAAGTTTCCTGTCAAAGGTAAGGCCTAAAAATTTGGTTGTCTCCACGATTGGGAGAGCAACGGGACCAAGTCGTAAGGACGGTGGGAGAAACTCTTTGTAGCGCCAGAAGTTAATACAGACCGTCTTCTCGGCAGAAAAACGGAAGCCATTGGCGACACTCCAGGAGTAAAGACGGTCAAGAGAACGCTGAAGACAGCGCTCCAGGACACGTGTACGCTGCGCGCTGCAATAGATGGTAAAATCGTCCACAAAAAGAGAGCCTGATACATCAGCTGGGAGGCAATCCATTATTGGATTGATCGCGATGGCGAACAGAGCGACGCTCAAAACTGAGCCCTGTGGCACCCCATTCTCCTGGCGAAAGGTGTCGGACAGGACAGAACCCACACGTACCCTGAACTGTCGATCCATTAAAAAGGAACGAATAAAAAGAGGGAGGCGACCGCGAAGGCCCCATGTATGCATGGTGCGGAGAATGCCCGCCCTCCAACAGGTGTCGTAAGCCTTCTCTAAATCAAAGAACACAGCCGCGGTCGGGCGCTTCCGCAAGAAGTTATTCATAATGAAGGTCGACAAGGTAACCAGATGGTCAACAGCAGAGCGGCGCCTACGAAATCCACATTGGACATTGGTAAGTAGGCGTCGAGACTCAAGCAGCCAAACCAATCGAGAGTTAACCATTCGCTCCATCACTTTACAGACACAGCTGGTAAGTGAGATAGGTCGATAACTGGAAGGCAAGTGCTTGTCCTTCCCCGGCTTAGGAATCGGGACAACAATAGACTCGCGCCAGCATGCGGGAACATGTCCCTCAATCCAGATGCGATTGTATGTACGAAGAAGAAAACCTTTACCCGCAGGAGAAAGGTTCTTCAGCATCTGAATATGAATAGAATCAGGCCCTGGAGCGGAGGACCGTGATCGGCCAAGTGCGGTTTCGAGTTCCCGCATGGTGAATGGGGCATTATAACTTTCACAATTCGAGGAGCAAAAGTCAGGTGGCCCAGCCTCCTCTGCCTGTTTGCGGGGGAGGAAGGCAGGGTGGTAATGAGCGGAGCTCGAAACCTCGGCGAAAAAGCGGCCGAAGGCATTGGAGACAGCCTCAGGGGCCACAAGGACTTCATTCGCGACCTTCAAGCCAGAAACTGGGGAGTGGACCTTAGTGCCAGATAGCCGGCGCAGGCTACCCCAGACAACAGAAGAAGGAGTAAAACTGTTGAAGGTGCTTGTGAAAGCAGCCCAGCTGGCTTTCTTGCTTTCGTTAATAATACGACGACACTGAGCACGTAATCGTTTATAATTAATACAATTCGCCACTGTAGGGTGGCGTTTAAAGGTGCGTAAAGCACGTCGACGAGCACGTAAAGCGTCTCTACATGCTGCGGTCCACCAGGGGACCGGTACGCGACGTGGAGAAGAAGTAGGGTGAGGGATGGAATATTCAGCAGCAGCGAGAATGACTTCCGTGAGGTGTGCGACCTGACGATCGCAGCTTGTGAAGGTTTGATCCTGAAAGGTCGCCCTGGAAGAAAAGAGCCCCCAGTCTGCCTTGGAGATGGTCCAACTAGAGGAGCACGGAGAGGGAGTATGCTGCAGGAGATGGATAACACACGGGAAGTGGTCGCTCGAATAAGTATCAGCAAGTGCATACCACTCAAACCGGCGTGCAAGTTGGGGAGTACAAATAGAGAGGTCTAAATGGGAATAGGTATGAGATGTGTCCGAAAGAAAAGTAGGGGCGCCAGTATTAAGGCAGACAAGATTGAGCTGGTTGAAAAGGTCTGCTAACAAGGAGCCCCTCGGGCAGGAGGCTGGAGAACCCCAAAGGGGATGGTGGGCATTGAAGTCTCCAGTTAACAAAAACGGTGCAGGTAGCTGAGCAATAAGTTGCATCATGTCTGCCCTGGTAACGGCAGATGACGAGGGAGTGTAAACGGTACAAAAGGAAAACGTAAAAGTGGGGAGAGTAATGCGGATGGCGACTGCCTGCAGGCCGGTGTGCAACGTGATGGGATCGTAGTAAATATCATCCCGGACCAGCAACATAACCCCTCCATGAGCTGGGATTCCTACCATAGGGGGTAGGTCAAAACGCACAGAGGTGTAGTGTGCCAAGGCAATGTGATCGCATGGGCGTAGCTTCATTTCCTGGAAGGCTACGACGAGCGGACGATGCAAGCGGAGCAGCAACTTCAAGTCCTCTCGGTTGGAGCGAATGCTGCGAATATTCCAGTGAATAAGTGCCATCGTAAGAAAAGGAAGATGAGAGAAGGGGTCACCTCGAAGGCCGCTTAGGGCCTGGCTTCGAGCGAGCACTGCCGCCGCTATCAGTAGGCGGACAGTCATCGTCCATTGGGTCTATAGGGTCATCGGCCATCTCGGGAGGATGGCCGGGAGGGGGAGCTTCCTCCGCCGGTGAACGGCCAGATGTACGGCTACCGGCGATGCGGCCAGGCGAAACGGATGACGACCTGGGGCGGCAACCGCTGGGTGGCGCAGGAGAAGAGATGCGCCGTGGCGGAGAAGGAGAACTGTGCTTCCTATGCGCCTTTTTAGAAGGACGTTTGGTGGAAGTACCGGTCGAAGGCTGGGAGGTCGAGGGACGGAGGAAGTCTGCACGGGATGGTTCCTTCTTGAAGGACCGTGCATCTGACTTCGGGGTCTTCGACTTAGCAGAAGCTGAGGAAGTGGCTGGTGTCTGTGGTGTGATGGGAGGAAGAGGAGACGTCGACCGCGCGATCTTAGCACTGGCCGAACGGACGACCGTGGTGCTGAAGGTCAGATCGCATGTCTGGGTTGCGACCTCCCGGGTAGTCCGAGGAGAGGCGAGGACAGTACTATATTTCCCCGCTGGGAGCAGCGTGGGCTTCCTACTAGCCAATAGCTTGCGAGCAGCCGAGGTGGACACTTTCTCTTTGACACGAATTTCTTGGATGCAACGTTCGTCCTTATAGACAGGACAGTCGCGGGAGGATGCGGCATGGTCACCCTGACAGTTCACACAATGAGGAGACGGAGGTGGACAGTCACCCTCATGGACATCCCTGCCACAAGTGACACATTTAGCCGCATTGGAACAAGACTGTCGAGTGCGATTGAAACGCTGACACTGGTAGCAGCGCGTAGGTGTCGGGACATAGGGGCGAACAGAAATAACCTCGTAGCCCGCCTTGATGCGCGATGGCAGCTTAACACTATCGAAGGTCAAGAAGAGTGTCCGGGTCGGTACAAGGTCATTGTTGACCTTTTTCATGACCCGATGGACAGCCGTCACGCCCTGCTCAGCGAGGAAAGATTGAAGCTCCTCGTCAGTCAATCCGTCGAGGGAGCTAGTATACACTACACCACGAGACGAATTCAAAGTTCGGTGGGCCTCCACCCGGACAGGGAACGTGTACAGGAGGGTGGCCCGAAGCAGTTTTTGTGCCTGAAAGGCACTCTCAGTTTCGAGTAATAAGGTGCCGTTACGCAACCTGGTACAAGATTTGACAGATCCGGCTATGGCATCAACGCCCTTCTGAATAACAAAAGGGTTGACAGAGGAAAAATCCTTTCCGTCCTCAGTGCGAGAAACTACGAGGAACTGTGGGGCAGGCGGTAGTACTTTTGTCACTGTTGGCTGGTCACGTTTCCGTTTTTGGGTCGAAGTCTAAAGCGATGGAGTAGAATCCATTGCGGAGGAATCCCCCATGATTGCCAGCGTCTCCGATGGCGCGCTCCTTCCTTGTGGGGACCCTCTCAGAGGGCACTCCCGCCTTAGGTGAATGTTTACACCTCAGGTCACACCTCCCGAGAAACAGACGGAGGGACCAATCGGCATGGTCAGAAGGTATCAGCTCAGGCAATCACCCCTCCCCGGGCCTGGCCTTTACCAGGGGGTACGCGCGTGCCTTACATGTCTACCCAGGGCGGGGACTTACGCGTTACCCCGTCACCGGCTACGCGTGCGAACGCGTGGGTCGGCCTTCAGACACGCACAGGGAGGAAGGAAGAAGAGGAAAAAGAAGAGAGAGAGGGAGAAAGAGGACAGACTGTCTCAAACGCCGAGGCGGAGACCAGAGAAGGCAAGGAGAAGAAGGCAATGAGAAAAAGGCAATGAGAAGGCAAGGAGAAAAAGGCAATGAGAAGGCAAGGAGAAAAAGGCAATGAGAAGGCAAGGAGAAAAAGGCAATGAGAAGGCAAGGAGAAAAAGGCAATGAGAAGGCAAGGAGAAGTCAAGGAGAAGTCAAGGGAAAGAGTAAGGAAGACAGTGAGGTGGAGAAGAGCAAAGAAAGGGACCAACAAAAGGAAGGAAGAAACGAGAAGTGAAAATCAAAAAGACCACGATTATAGGTCGTGAAACCGTCCGTCTCCGGACGCAGGCGCTAACTACCCCCGTGAGGGGGATGGACTCCTTTTAGTCGCCTCTTACGACAGGCAGGAATACCTCGGGCCTATTCTAATCCCCGGACCCGCAGGGGGGGCCAGTTGGTGTTGCTCAGGCAGCGGAGGGCATTGAGGTGCTGCCAACACTTCCATTTAAGCTGACAAAGATGAGGAAGCCAAGTCGCACTAGCGTCGAAAACCAGACCTAAGAATCTATATGCTCCTATTGTGAGGTAAAGTGCTGGCTCCGGATGAATGGTACAGCGCTGACAGAAATGCATGACACACGTCTTCATGGCGGAAAACTGGAAGCCATGGGCTAGAGCCCATGACCGCCTAGTGGATAGCTCCCTATAGGTGACACTCAGCAACACCAGTACTGGAGCAGCCGTACGAAATGCATAACTTGTCTGAATACAGAGAAGGTGAGACGGAGGGCCCGACAGCTGCTGCTAGACCGTTAATGGCCATTAAAAATAGAGAAACACTCAATACAAAGACCTGTGGGACTCCATTCTTCTGGATATCGATGGAAGTATGGGCGGCACCAACTTTGACACGGAAAGCAGGGAGTGACAAAGTTTTGGATAAAAATATGGAGCAGGCCCTGGAGATCCCACTCACAATGTGGCAAGGATATGATGTCGCCAGGTCGTGTCATACGCTTTTCGTAAGTAAAAAAAGATGGCAACCAGGTGTTGGCGTCTGGAAAAGGATATTCCAATGGCAGATTCGAGGGACACAAAATTATCAGTGGTAGAGCGACCCTAGCAGAAGTCGCCCTGACATGGAGCCAGTAGGCCACGTGACTCCAGGACCACGGTTGGGTTACCGCCGACACACCATACGTTCCAGCAGCTTACAAAGAACACTGGTGAGGTTGATGGACCGAAAGCTATCCAAGCGGGTTTTCTCCAGGTTTGAGCACCGAAATAATGGTGCTCTCTTGCCATTGCGATAGAAAGATGCCATTGCACCAGATCCAGTTGAAGACTATGAGGATATGTCGCTTGTAGTCAGATGAGAGATGTTTAATCATCTGGCTGTGGATCCAATCAGGCCCAGGAGGTGCACCGGGGCAATGTGCATGGGCACTGAGGAGCTCCCACTTTGTAAATGGGGTGTTACAGGATTCACTGTGGCACGTAGTGAATGAGAGGACTTCCCCTTCCAGCGACCATTTGAGGGGGCAGAAGGCTGGGGGTAATTCTCCGATGCAGAGGCTCAAGCAAAGTGACTGGCAATCGCGTTTGCGTCAGTGGAGAACACGTCATTTATGGTAACACCGGGAACACCTGTTGGGGTATGGTACCCAAAAATACGTCTGACCTTTGCCCAGACTTGGGAAGGTGACGTATAGCACCCAATGGTCAAGACATATCTCGACCAACACTCCTGCTTCCATCATTTGATAAGTTGGCGAACACAAGCAAGGAGCCGTTTAAAGGCTATGAGGTGCTCCAGGGAAGGGTGCTGCAGTAGAGCTCGCTGACATTCCTTAATTGCTTCAGCAGCTCCTGGCAACCACTAAGGGATCGCCTTACACCAGGGCACCCTAAAGAGCGAGGGATCGGTTTTTCTGCCACAGAAACAATTGTGCTAGTCTCCTGCTTAACCATCACATCGAAGTTACCATGTGGGAGAGGTTCAACGGTGGCAGCAGAGGTGAAAGTTCCCCAGTCCGCCTTGTTTAAAGCCCATATGGGCAGGCAGCCGTGGGCTTCACACCGGGGCAGTGACAACAAAATGAGGAAGTGATCACTACCACACAGGTAGTCATGTGCTCTCCAGTGGATAGCTGGGAGAAATGTGTGGCGGCCCCAGTATTTAAAAGGCAGAGGCTGAATTGCGCCAATAAAGTTTTGACATCTCTGCCTTGGCCAGTAAGAATGGTACCACCCCACAAGGGGTTATGGGCATTAAAATCTTCCAGAAGTAAGAAGGGTTTAGGGAGTTGATCAATCAGCGTAGCTAATACATTCAGGGGTACGGCACCATCTGGAGGAAGATATACATTGCTGACAGTTATTTACTGTGTTGTCCTTATCCTGACAGCACAGCTTCAAGAGGGGTTTGAAGGGACACAGTGTCACTACAGACTGAGTTTAGGACATAAATGCCAACTCCACCTGACACACAATTATAGTCGCTATGATTCCTGTAATATCCCTTTTAGCCACGGAGGAGGGCAGGGGTCCGCATTGCTGGGAACCAGGTTTCCTGGAGGGCAATGCAGGTAACAGGTGTAAAGCTTAACAGTTGCCGCAGCTCAGCCAGGCGGTGGAAAAAACCACCGCAATTCCACTGGAGGATGACATAGTGAGACTGGGAAGGCATGGAACATTCAATGAGGCAGTTTACGCCTCAGGTTCACCGGCTACCACCGACTTTTTGCTTGAGCAGTCTATATCCACTGTGTCTGAGGGTCTGGCGAGATATAGGTCCTCAGTGGATGTCAGAATCACCACCCCATCCTCAGACGCAGAGCTTGTAAATAGCAGTGGTGTGGGTGCCACCTTGGTCTTATGGGTCTCTCTCTCTCTCTCTCTCTCTCTCTCTCTCTCTCTCTCTCACTGCTCCTTGGGTTTCCCTGGCTGGGAGTACTTCACTGGCTCAGTCTCCGGGAATGGGGAGGAATGCGAAGCCCTATGACCAGCTGCTTTTGAGCTCTTCAGCCACTGGTAGGTGTCATTTTTCCCACTAGCTAAAACCTGGGAAGGGAGTGACCCAAGGGGGCCTTTCCTAGTGACAGAAGCCGAAGAAGACATGCTTCCTTGGCTTAGAAGTGGGGATGGACTCCAAATGGTTGGGGGGGGAGGGGGGTGCTCCCGAAGTAGGTGGTGTGGGAGCAACATGGAGGGATGCCCCCCCCCCCCCAACATCAGGGGGGCAGGTGTAGTCTTCCAGCTCTGAGAGGTGACTGGGGTTGGCAGAGCTGATTGTGCCAGAACTGTTGTAGTGGCAGCAAAGACAATGTCATACGTACAGGATGCAGGCATTCAAATCTTCTCTTAGCCTCAGTGTAGGTCATCTGTCCATGGTCTTGTACTCCACGATTTTCCTTTCTTTCTGGAGAACCCTGCAGTCAGGCAAGCAAGGTGAATGGTGCTCTCCACAGTTGACACAGATGGGAGGCGGGGCACATGGAGTATTTGTAATGTGATGGGCATCCGCAATCTTTCACGTGACGCTGGAAGTACAGCAGGAAGACATACGACCGAACTTCCAGCACTTAAAGCAACGCATTGGGGGAGGGATAAAGGGCTTTACATCACACCGGTAGACCATCACCTTGACCATCTCAGGTAATGTATCACCCTCAAAGGCCAAGATGAAGGCACCGGAGGCAACCTGATTATCCCTCTGACTCCAGTGGACATGCCGAACTAAATGTACACTTCGCCGCTCTAAACTGGCATGCAGCTCATCGTCAGACTGCAAAAGAAGGTCCCTGTGAAATATGATACCCTGGACCATATTTAAGCTCTTATGGGGCGTGATGGTTACAGGAACATCCCCCAGCTTGTCACAAGCGAGTAATGTCCGTGACTTGGACGAGGATGCTGTTTTGATCAAGACTGACCCAGATCTCATTTTGGACAAGCCCTCCACCTCCCCAAACTTGTCCTCTAAATGCTCAACAAAAAACTGAGGCTTCATCATCATGGAAGATTCCCTACCAGCTCTCGAACATACAAGGTACCAGGGCAAATAAGATCAGCTGCCATCCTTAGCCTGACGTTCCTCCCAAGGTGTGGCCAGGATGGGGAACAATTTGGGTTCGTACTTCTGGGCATTGAATTGAGCTCGTGATCGCTTAGAGACTGCTGGTGTTTCACCACTGGCAAGAGATGGACTATGCTTCATTGCGTGTCATCCGTCCTGATGCCACCCATTCCGACCATGGGCCTTCTCATAGGTGCCACCCAGCCACAGCAAAGGCCACCTGGCAAGATGGCCATTGCTGGGAGTCCCGATGCCCCAAGGGGATGGGCATCTGCCCCTTGACATACGTAGGGAGTTAACAGTGCAGGCATCAGCAGAGCAATCCCAGTGTGGTCAGGGGGCTACAACCAACAGCCAACATCCACAGCCAACATCCACAGCCAACATCCACAGCCAACATCCACAGCCAACATCCACCATCACAACGTACTGGCTACCGTGCTGGATATCAGGTGAAAAGAAGTCCATGGTCATTGTCGACCCAGAAAGCGACACTGCATAGTGCTTGGTGGAAAACCCAGGAAGGTTCCTCGCTCAAGAAATGTGATGACGAGAAAGTGGGCAAAAGATCTCAATGCACGACAGACACGACGCACCATGTAAGACACCCTTCCCCACTTGGCTCGCTCTTCGCGAAAATCACAAAGGCCAAAACTTGTGAAACTCCTTTTAGTCACCTCTTACGACAAGCAGGAATACCTCGGGTCTATTCTCACCACCGGACCCGCAGGAAGGCAGAAATTGGGGGGTGGAGAGTAAACAGCTGATGTTCAGAGAGGGTAAACAGGAAGCCGATTATGATCATAATCCCTGATCTGGGCTCCTGTTACGGGAGATGGATTACTGTGTTTGGAAAAGAGGAGATGGTAGTTTGGATGCTTAGGGGACCTGCAAATGTGGTTAACATAATTGACAAGCAGTCATCGCCACCTGATCCGCAATGGAGGGAATCTAGCCTCTACAAGTAAGCTGTTCATAGGATTAGTTCAAAAGGCTCCTGTCGCAAGTTGAACGCCACAGTGATTTATCAGACCCAGCATCCACAATGCTGAGGGAGATAACAAACCATATGCTGGACTCCCATAATCGAGGGGGACTTATCAGTGCTTTGTAAAGCTGCATAAGAGTAGTGCAATCTACACGCCAGCTGGTGTTACTCAGGCAACGAAGTTTGACATGACGATCTACGACCGCCACATTGAATAGTGGGTCATCAAGGTAAAATTCTGGTTGGGGGTGAATGGTACGATGTCAACAGAAGTGAATGACTCAAGTCAATATGCCTTTCGTGTTTTAAAATAGCTGGAGGAGCTAAAACCACAGGTGATGGCCTATGCCTGCACCTTTCGTATGGTGCCTTATAATCTACATTCAGTGACACCCACACCAGAGGAGCAACAGTAGAGGCAAAAGTTGTCAGCATACAAGGGAGGTGATACTGAGGACCTCACAGCTGCTGCTAGACCATGGACAGCTACAAGAAAGGGAGGGGCACTCAATACAGAGTCCTGTGGGACTCTCTCTTGGGTATTTGGGGGGGGGGGGGGGGGGGGGGGTGGTACTGTGGGAAGCACCAACCCAAAAAGCAGAACAGAGTGTGGCAGGAAGTTCTGGATGAAAATCTGAAGCAGACTCCCAAGACTCCACTCTTGCAAGGTAGCAAGGATGTGATGTCTTAAGTCTTTTGCAGGTCAAAGAAGACAGCTATAATGTGGGTATGTCAGGTAAAACCTGTTCGGATGGCAGAATCCAAGTAAACCAGATTTATCAGTAGGGTAACTGCCTTGGCGAAACCACCGTGAGACAACACCCCATGACTCAAGAGGCCAACACAGTGTTGTCACAATGTGATGAAGCAACTTTAAGAGAACATTGGTGACACTTATTGGGCAATACCTGCCCATCTCTAGAGGGTGCTTACACAGTTTCAATACTGGGACAATGATGCTTTTTCACTACTGCAATGGGAACTCACCCTCAATGTAGGTGCAGTTAAAGATGGCAAGGAAATGCGCTTACCATGCACCAGTAGGTGTTTTATCATGCTGCCCAGCTCTGATGCTGTATCACGGCAGTGGGCTAGGACACTGACAAATTCCCACTCAATGAAGGGAGCATTATATGGCTCCAGGTAGCATGTAGGGAAAGATAATTTCTTTTGCTCCTCCAGCTATTTTAAAACATGAAAGGCATGTTGATAATTTGTAGGCTCTTAGACTTTAGCATAGTGCAGAGCAAAACATTCAATGACAGCATCTTCATCAGCATAGACAGTGCAATCCTAAGTAATACCAGATACACCACCAGGCATCAGGTACCCGAAGAGATGTCTGATCTTAGCCCAAACCTAGTAACGGGAAGAACACTGTCCGATGGTTGAAATGTACCATTCCCAACATTCTCGCTTCTATCTTTTTATTAAGTTGTGCACCCGGGCGTTGGAGAGCCTGCCCTACAACCTCGAACAGCCTCTGCAACTTCCGATGACCACCAAGGTACTGTCTTCTGTCGTGGTGGGTCTGAGGAACAGGGGACCACTAGATCATCTGCCGAAAGAATGGCTGTAGTTGTATTCGGGACTGTCTCATCAATATCTCCAAACAGAAGGGAGCCAAGGTCAACAGCAGAGGTGAAAGCACCCCAGTCAGCACTGTGGAGAGTGCATCTGGGCAGGCACCCAGCGGACGGATAGGAAGATCAGCACATGGTCACCAAAATACAGGTCACCATGGACCCTCCATCAGAAGGATGGGAGAAGATAGGAGCTGCAAATGGAAAGGTCAATGGCCAAAAAGTTATCTGTGTGCCACACTGAAGTGTTAGGGGGTACTAGTATTCAAGGAAGAATGCCAAATTGTGCCAGTAAATGTTCAAGGACTTTATGACGGTCAGTGATCATAGTTCCACACCACAAAGGGTTATGGGCATTGAAATCACCTAAGAGTATGAAAGGTGGAGGGAGCTGAGAAACCAATGCAAACAGTATATTCGGAGACTTCACCATTGGGAGGGAGGTAAACGTTGCAGATGGTAATATCCTGAAATGTCCTTACACCAACAGCCACAGCCTACAAACTTGCTGTACAGTGTGTCCATTTCAGGCTTATATGTATATATGCCGTTTCTGAGCACCAGCAAATTGAGAATCACTGGAATACCCATTGTTAACTGTGTGATTCGTTCCAATAAAATAATGAGAAACATCATATTCGTGGCAAAAGAATTATTGTAACTTGCATATTATGAGAGTAGGCTATTTGAAGGCAGCTACACACTGAAGATCCACCCAAAACGCATTGTTCTTTGTACAATTTGTTATAATTAAATTTCAATTAGTAACATAGCCACGATTAAGGTTTCCAGCAAGGGTAAGATAATATGATTAGTTACTGAGGGTCAGATGTTGGTTTAGCGTAGTGAGCAGCGTCAATGTCCCTTCATAAATGTTTGAATGGGCGGTGGTTCGCATCTTGATATTGCCAATTTTTTTCCTAACATTGGCGATTTTTATTAGGTTCTGATACTTTATTATTAGTTTAATATAAGTATACACTATAATATTTAATGTTGTGTAAATATAAGTTCACCTCTTTTTGAGGGGTGACTTTGTTCAATTGGCTTAATTGAAAGGACAGCTTGCGCTATTTGTATAAAGATATTTTGCTCCTTTTTCTTTTACGCTTCATAATTCACATGTTGCAAAGTTTCTGCTACTGGGCAGGAACAGTGATCAAGTAAGACTGACCTTGAGTTTTACTAAAATGTGGGAATGATGAAATAATGTTTATCTTATGCGGAAAAGTATTCCACATTTGTACTGCACTGTTTGTAATGGAACTTATACAAGCCTCTGTCCTTATTGATTGGACACGGTACTTTCCTTTTCGTAGGCGATGGACGAAATGTGCGTTTTAATAGAGATAATGTGGGAATTTTACGCTCACCCGTTGAGTAAACAGTGTGATTTACGAACTAGAAACATCTCTCAACTGCCGCTGGAGTGCATTGCTATCGCGCATACAACGTTGGGACCCACGTACCGTATCCACGAGTCGCATCGTTCCTGAGTGATCAGCCACACGTTGAACTTGGCACGCTCAACGTTAGCGTTCTAGACAGCGTGGTCCATGTGCCGACGGCTTTAGGGTCACCTGCTACAACTGGTTAAGGGTTATGGCATCAACATACATAGGCAAAGAGTTCCGTTGTATGTTGCGAACTGGGGCGTCATGGGCTGCCAGATTCTCCACCTCAGCCACAGGAGTGGAACAGGCAGGATCTGGTGGAATGGGGGGGCACTGGAATGTCATTCTTGCATACATTCTCTTGTCTTACCTCTCCTTAGAGGATTTTGATGATTGCGAGGGCTTCTCTGAATCAATTGCAGGTACAGAGGCTGATCACGAAGCTCTGCGGCCAGTTGTCTGTTGTTCCTTCAGCCACTGGCTAGTGTCCGGATGTCGACCAGTGGAACCGTTGGAACGTAGTGTCCCGAATAAGCCTGAGGAAGATGATTTGTCTCTGGCTGGGATGTGGGGACCAATGTCCCTGGTGCACAGGAAGCCACTTATCCCAAAGTGTGTGTGGGAGAAGCAGCAAGAGGGGAGCCCCCAACCATCAGGGGGGCAGGCACGGGTGAGCAGCCCTGAGGACCCTCTACAGGCGGTGTAATGGGCAGGAGTACCGCCCCCAAAGAGGGCGATGTTGTTGTTGCGTGTGACATTGTTGGACATGCTAGGTGCAAAAGCTCGTACTTCTTTCCCTCTCAGTGGGCGAGTCTGCCCAGAGAGTATTTTATTCTCTCTCTGGAAAACAGTGCAATTTGATCAGCAGGGAGAATGGTGCTTTCAACAGTTGACACAGATGGGGTCAGGGGCACAAGGATCATTCACATGTAGCGCTCGTCCACAATCTCAACATATGGGGCTAGCACTGCAATGCGAAGACATGTATCTGAATTTCAGGCACTTGCATCACTGCACTGGGGCAGGGAGAGGGAGCATACAGTTTCACAGCACATCGGTATACCAGCACCTTTAAGTTTTCAAGCAATGAATCACCCTCAAAGGCCAATATTAAGGCACATGTAGCAATGCTATTGTCATTTGGCCTTCCTATATACTTGACAGATGAAGTGTACACTGAATTGCTCCAAGGTGGTGCGTAGCTCATCATCATCTGATTGTAAGTGCAGGTCTCTGTGGAAAATGATGCCCTGAACCAAATTTAGACTTATGGGGAGTGACTGTTGCCAGTATGTCACCCATCTTGTTACAAGCGAGCAACAGCCGTGACTGGGCAGGGGATGCCATTTTGATCAAAACTGACCCACTTTTCATTTTACAGGTGGCTGCCACTTGCCCAACCTTACCTTCTAAGTTCTCAACAAAAAATAACTGCTTTGTGGCAAGAAGGAATCGGCATCAATTCTCAAACAAATGAAGCATTGCTCTGCTTGCCGCGAAGCCTTACATTCCTCCCACGGCATAGTGAGCGAAGAAAACATTTTAGGGTCATCTCTCTCTGCATTGAAAGAGGAATGTCCTTTCATGGAGACTGCTGGAACTGTATGGCAAGCAGCAGGAGATAACTTCATTCGCTTCCTTTGCAGCTCATCCGCCAGGGAGCCGTTCACTCTCAATGGGGCCTCTCCCCATGGGCACCACCCAGCCTCAGCAATGGCCACCGGGCCATAATCTGTTGCTCAGACTCCCTGTGCCCCAGTCATTACAGGCACATGCCCCATGCTATATACTGAGAGTTTTCAGCTCCAGCACCAACAGTGCGATCCCTGCGTGGCCTGGGGGCTACTGTGGTGGAGGTACTTGACGACCCCCCTCCCCAACAGGATGACTACTGTGTTGGGTTTTGGCTGTATTACCATATTAAAGGGAATGGTGCACAGATGGAAAGGCACAAAGGTGGAACATACACTGCCCTAGATGACCTCCTTGCACAATCCACACTTCAGGAGAATTTTGAAAATTGATGGTACGCCAAAACCAACAACAGGGACCATGTGTTTGTTTAATGAAAAGTTTTAGGATATGCTGGAAGTGGAAACTTGGGGTCCAGTCATAAATCAGCCCCAAGCTGGGTCAGCACCATGAAAACCAACGGAGAGAGGAGGGGGGGGGGGGGGGGGGGGACGGATAGTGGAAGTAATGCTGCAAAGGCTGGAGCCCCATAATAACTGGTCATGTACTCACAACTGCTAGGAATAATGCTGCCTGGGCCAAAGAGACTCCTCCTTACACAGTCAAGTTAGAAAGGAGCCCACCTCATGTAATAATATGGGCAGCAAGACATCACATTTGCTTCGCCCATACTTTTTTGTAGGGACTGAACGGCAAGTTATTTACCTATGCAGCAGACATGATTCCTACCAAAGTTTGATGCAAAGGGCCTCACAAAAATCATACAGTTGCAGCAAGAGAGAGCCTCCTCACTATGCTCTTGCAGTGCGCAAGTTCCTAAGTGAACACTTTCTAGAATGGTGGATAGGTCGTGGTTCACCAGCAACACCTGCATATGTTATCTTCATGTAGGTCACACTACAAGACCAGCATTTCACACTATGGAAATGAGCGTTTGGCGTCATTGGCCAGGAGGCCCCTTATGGAGCAGATCCAGCCGCCTTGGTGCAGGTCTCATTACATTCGACGCCGCATTGGGCGACCTGCACGCCGGATGGGGATGAAATGATGAAGACAACACAACACCCAGCCCCTGAGGGGAGAAAATCCCCGACCCAGCCAGGAATTTAACCCGGGCCCTTAGGACGGCAATCCGTAACGCTGTCCACTCAGCTGTTGGGACGAACATTTCACACTAGGAAACCAAACATGCTCAAAAATATGCCGAGAACATGGAGATGTATAGAACTGTGTTTACAGCACAGTGGGGAACATACCAATATATTTGACACTTAAAAGTAAGTACTAGTGCTAAAACAAAACAAATCAATTAGCATTAAATACTAGGGGCACACGGACTTGTCGCACACCCTAAGATCTTGACTCTACAATCATTTAAGTCAACAAAATTGCTACAGTGAACACCACCCCCAACCCTTGCCAACCAGTAGACTAATCTGTCACATAGCCCAGTGTCAAATTTAGGTTGGAAGATGACAATGAGGAGGTGAGGCCAACAAATATAAATACAAAATAAATGTTTTTAACATAGTTAAATGCAGTGTAGCCATGTTCAACTCACTTTTCATTATAAAGATTAAAACTGTAATGTAAATTCAAAACACCTATACATAATGGTTACTTCTTGTAGAAGTATTTTGGTGTGAATTATGTACATGTATCTCACAAAAACTAGCCTATAAAAAACAGCAAGGGTACACTACTAAACTTTTAAGCAACATATACACATGCTTTCTGATGACAAGCATTAAACAGTAATGTTTGTAACTAATGAAGCAAGTAACAATTTTCATACAGTAGCACACAGACAGCTATGACTAAGAATCTAGCAAATTTCTTGACTGTGCCAGTTTCACTTTACCAGTGACTGCCCAGTGTTTATGCATGTTAATGGGCATAACTTGGTAAAATTACATCAGCACTTTTGTATGCTGCTGTAAGTATAGAATTGTGAGCAGTGACTATATGTAAACCTTGAACTTGTTATAAACTTTCATGACAAATCCTCTATCAGCAGCTTTGTCAAACAGATGCTAATTAAATACAAGTGCAATGGGCTCAATATATACAAGGGTTGGAACTTTAATAATGGCAACTATTTATTTACAGCTCGTACAAAATAGATAGGTGTTTCAAAGTTTTACTGACCCTCAAAGTAGCCACCAGCATTGTGTATAACCTGTTGCCAGAGATGTGGAAGTCGTAGGATACTCTTAGCAGTGCCAGTTGTGTTGACAATTGAGCAGCGCAGTCTATTGCCCAACGAATTTGTAGTAGTTCTGAAGCAAATGCCGTGAAGTGTTTCCTTCAGTTTAGAAATAAAATTGAACTCACGAGGTCTTAAGTAGGGGAGTGCAGTAGGTGGTATAGCACTTAGCCCCATCAGTAACAGCTTGCACTGTATGTGCTTCAGCATGGTCTTGCAAAATGATGGTCAGGTCCTGCAGAAAGTGTCATCACTTCCATCTCTATGCTGTTCATTTTTGGAACACAACCTACGACCAGCTTCGAGACAGAAGTGATGACACTTTCTGCAGGACCTGACCATCATTTAGCACGTACAGAGCAAGCTATTATTGATTTGTTTAACTGACGAGGCAGCTAAGTACTATACCACATACTGCACTCCCCTGACTTAAGCCGTTGTGAGATCAACTCTACTTGTAAACTGAAGGAAACACTTCGCGGCATTCGCTTAAGAACTGCTACAAATTCGTCCGCGCCGCTCGAGCTGTCAACACAACTGGCACTACTAAGAGCATCCTACGACTTTCACATTGCTGACAACGGTTTATACACAATGCTGGTGACTACTTTGAAGGTCAGCAAAACTTAGAAACACGTCTCTATTTTGTACAAAGTGTAAATAAACAGTTGCCACTATTTAAGTTCCAACCCTCGTATTATCTAATTCCATTTGCTACTAGCTATAGTTCAACAGACACCTAGTTAAACAGCAAATCGGTAAAACAATTCTTCATGGTTATACCACGATAGCAGTTTGAAGCAATTATCCGCAGCTCCAATTTCTTAGAAAATTTATCAATGAAATCCGGGACACAAAACTACTCACAAAAAGATAGAACTGACAACAAAATTTACTAGGCATCTGACCTATACTCACCATTAGAGACATTAATTCTTTCTGTAGTCTGAAAAAGAGAGAAGCATCACATCATCAGTTTTCAGGTTGATCTATGAACTGAGTTAGAAATAAGGAGGATTCTGCCTTAAAATATTATTATCCACAACACCAACAAAATAAACAGAAATACATTACCTCTTACTAACTGCATGATTATCTCTTGAGATTGTTTGCGATTCTTCATTTGCTTTCGCAAGTGTCCTACTGTCATCTACAAGACGATTGGTCTCTTGTGCCATCCCTTAACGTACGTTGCTTTCAAAACCAATATAAATGTGGCACCACAGTTTTTAAAACTACTCACAGCCAATAAGATATCTGGAACAGAGCGCTCACTGTGTTCATAATGCAAAGTTTATCTGGGGAAGAACAAACAATCACAACGGCGGCAGCAAGGAGGTTCGGCAACACAAACAGCGAGATACAGATGAAAAATACTGTTTGGCTCGAACATTCTAAAGGCAGTTAACAGGTGGCCAAAAAATGACAAGTACAAGTAACTTAAGAATAATATAATTCAACTGTGGGTCCAAAAAAGGTTCATAAAATCTGACAAAAAATAAAGGGGACTGCACAAGCTCAATATTTATTGACAATACTAGTTTGTCAAACTTTCAATATATTGAAGCGACCTCACACTATCAAAAATAATGACAGAAATTATCATTTGACGACACTAGTTTACACGGTTAAGATGTCGAAGACCCTAAAGAAAGCGTGTACTACAATTCTATTACTTCTAGTTGGCAAGCAACGGCAAACAACGAAAAAGAGGAAATGAGTGCGAGATCATTATTAGTGTTGATACGAGCTAAAATAGGGAAGCAAAATACGTTAACGAGGGAGACAGTCGCATTCGGCAAGAGATAGGCACATCTTAGAGATGTTTCTGGCGACAGACAGGTCATTCTAATGCTCGAAATTTAGTTCTGCACAATTAGTAAAATTCTATGGAAACCTATGAAGCAAATATATCTCCACGGCAAAGACCTTTTCAGGAAATTAACGTTAAACATTTCTTTTTTTATGCTTTGTGATAATTTGGTGTATATGGAAGTGGATGGTTCACTCTAGCTATCGTCCGATGTGAGAATGCCTCTCTACCTGGATTGGAATCGTTCGCCGACCGAGATGTCATCGCTTACAAGATCTGGCATTGTGGAATAGATGCTAAGTCTAAAATTTGGACTTCTTGTTGTGCTATCTGTCAGACAGGGGGGAAGCAAATTATTATTTGTGGGGACTTCAATGTAGATTCTCTGAAAGAGGGTAATAGGAAAAATGACCTTGAAGTATTACTCGATTCTTGCAATTTGACACCCGTTATTGATTTTCCTACTCGGGTGGTAAAGGATAGCAGCTCACTGATAGATAACTTCTTTATAGACCAAGATAAGTTTAACCAGATAAATGTTCAGCCTGTTGAGAATGGTCTTTCTGATCATGGTGCACAGCTAGTTACAATATATGACAGCTCCATTCAGCAGTACTAAACAGTCCTCCAAAGTAGTACGTTCAGTCAACGATTAAACAATTGCAAATTTCAGGGAAAGCCTACAGCAGTTAGACTGGGATGAGGTGTACTGTGAACCTGATGCCAATTTAAAATGTAATTTATTTCATGACACTTTTGTAAATGCATTTGAGAACTGCTTCCCCAAGAAAATAGTTAAATATACTCGTAAGAAACCATGTAACAAACCATTGCTTACTAAGGGTATAAAAATATCATGTAACCGGAAAAGGGAAATGTATCTGACAGCAAGAAAGAGTAGTGACCCAAAAACTATCAAACATTATAAAAACTACTGTGCTATATTAAGAAAAGTTATTAAAAAATCCAGAAGTATGTGTATCATGTCTGAAATCAGCAACTCTGATAATAAAATTAAAACAATTTGGAATATTATTAAAAGAGAAACAGGTCAACCAAGAGCACAGGAAGACAGTATTACCATCAAATCGAATGAAAACTTTACGAACAAAAGGTCAGAAGTTGAAAATATTTTTAATAATCATTTTCTAAATGTTGTGGATATCGTAGGATCCATGTGTTCATTAGAAGATGCTAGGCTGTTAATGGAAGAGGCCATACCTACGCGATTGGATACAATTGAAATCGCACCCACTTCTCCCTCTGAAATTAGGAAAATAATAAATTTGCTTAAAAGCAAAAACTCACATGGAATTAATGGCATTTCCAGGAAAATACTAAAAGCTTGTTCTCAACAGATAAGTAAGATTCTCAGCCACCTATGTAATAGCTCTCTGGAACAGGGCATTTTCACTGATTGACTGAAATATGATATTGTTATACTTTTGCATAAAAAAGGGGATAGATCTGGTGTCAACAATTACCGTCCAATATCCCTTCTAACAGCTTTATCCAAACTTTTTGAGAAAGTAATGTATTCAAGAGTAGCTTCACTTATCTGTAAAAATGAAGTACCAACAAAATGTCAGTTTGGTTTCCAGAAAGGTTTTTCAACAGAAAATGCCATATATGCTTTCACCAATCAAATTTTGAATGATCTGAATAACCGAACACCACCCATTGGGATTTTTTGTGATCTCTCAAAGGCTTTTGATTGTGTAAATCATGTAATTCTGCTAGACAAGCTCAAGTATTGTGGCATGAGTGGGACAGTGCACAAATGGTTTAATTCGTACCTAACTGGAAGAGTGCAGAAAGTTGAAATAAGCAGTACTCATAATATGCAAAGATCAGCAAATTCCTCAAACTGGGGAACTATCAAGAATGGGGTTCCACAAGGATCGGTCTTGGGTCCTTTGTCGTTCTTAATATATGTTAATGACTTGCCATTCTATATTCATGAAGAGTCAAAGTTAGCTCTCTTTACTGATGATACAAGTACAGTAATCACACGTGACAAACAAGAATTAACTGATGAAATTGTCAACAATGTCTTTCAGAAAATTACTAAGTGGTTCCTTGTAAACGGACTCTCACTGAATTTTGATAAGACACAGTACATACAGTTCCGTACAGTAAATGGTATGACGCCATTAATAAATGTAGACCTTAATCAGAAGCATATAGCTAAGGTAGAATATTCAAAATTTTTAGGTGTGTCCATTGATGAAAGATTAAATTGGAAGAAACACATTGATGAGCTGCTGAAACGTTTGAGTTCAGCTACTTATGCAATAAGGGTCATTGCAAATTTTGGTGATAAACATCTAAGTAAATTAGCCTACTACGCCTATTTTCACTCATTGCTTGCATATGGCATCATATTTTGGGGTAATTCATCACTGAGGAATAAAGTGTTTATTGCACAAAAGTGTGTAATCAGAATAATAGCTGGAGTCCACCAAAGATCATCCTGCAGACAATTATTTAAGGATCTAGGGATATTCACAGTAGCTTCTCAGTATATATACTCTCTTATGAAATTTGTTATTAACAACCAAACCCAATTCAAAAGTAATAGCAGTGTGCATAACTACAATACTTGGAGAAAGGATGATCTTCACTATTCAAGATTAAATCTAACTTTAGCACAGAAAGGAGTGAATTATACTGCCACGAAAGTCTTTGGTCACTTACCAAATAGTGTCAAAAGTCTGACAGATAACCAACAAGTATTTAAGAAGAAATTAAAAGAAATCCTGAATGACAACCCCTTCTAGTCCATAGAGGAATTTTTAGATATAAATTAAGAAAAAAAGTTGTTAAATTAACTTAATTATGTCATGTATTGGAAAATTTGACTCGTTCCACATCATTACGAAATATCGTACTCATGATCCATGGAACTAGTATTAATCTAATCTAATCTAATCTGACACGCACTTCAGAGATCTCTTACTATTCACTGCAGATATATGACGTATTTTTCGAAACGCGTACGTTTTTCAAAACTGCTGTGTAACACAACAATCCATATTATATTATAAAATTAAAGAAGTAAGCGACGCCATAGGAAATCCTCCGTTTACTATCCGAAAGTGGCATATACAATTATTACCCTTGCATAGGTCTATTAAAATTCTTTTGTGTTACAAGACTTGTTGAGAATTGAATCTAAGGTATGATATGCAACGGCAAATCGAAAAAAAATAAACAGTGCACATTAACACCTCGTTGCTGGTTCCTGAAGCTCTGTCACCATCTGAATGGAGAATATTGTCAAACAGTCAATAATTGACCGCACACATTAAGTATGTATTGACAATGCATGAACTAGAATCAGAATACCAGGTCACCAATTTTTTTTAAACCTAGTGCTTGTCTGGAGCAGGTGACAGAGGATTTAGGATCACTTTGCAAAGATTTCACTAAGGAAGACACCGTGGTTATAGTGGGTGGGATGTGGCCAAAACTGCATCAGCATCGAAACACACTAGTGTGCTGAGTTTCTATCTGTTCTTGGGCACCATGACTAACCTCATTTGAACTCTTCTGTCAAGAGAGTTAATTTGGAGTTGGAACAGCTGCTTATGTCACCACATTGATGTGGTTCCTGTTGATTCTCTCAATAGGGGTGATTATACTAGGCATGGCCTATACCTCAACAGGAAAGGGAAGGGTAAACTTGCTGGGAAAGTAGCAGGAAAGTTAAAGGAGGGAGGCACTGTCATGAGTGATAAAATACGAGTGGTTATAGGGTTCAGAAAAGACGTTTTTTAGGGTAGGGATGACAGAAAGAAAACAAATTTTAGGAGAGGTTAGGACTGAGACAAGGTTTCAGTTTGAGAAAGAAACCAAAAAACATAATTCTTTGTTACATCAGCATAAACAGCTATTAGTTAAGAATTTCCAACAGTCAGTAGATATTTCAACTGTAACCAATTTTAACTCAGTCAATGTGAAATGTCAGCTATCTTTATTGCATCAAAATATTCGAGGACTGAGAAATAAAATTAATGAATTAATTATCTGCATAGATGAATTAGAGTCCTCAAACCCAGCTGACATAATCTGCCTCTCTGAACATCATGTGACCACTGGTATAGAACTTTTAAGTGTTACAGGGTTTAGGTTAGCATCTCACTTTTGTAGAGCAGAAATTAAGAAAGAAGGAGTTGCCACATTCATCAGGAACTGTCATAAATGTAAGAACATTGACTTTCATAAATTTTGCCTAGAACAGCATATGGAAGCATGTGCAACAGAAGTAGAATTTCACAAAAACTCCTTCATAATATTAAGTGTATATCGAGCATCTGCTGATAACTTTAATCTGTTCATAAACCACCTTGAAGCTGTACTGGCCCATTTAACAACCAAAAATAAAGAAATAGTTGTTGCTGGTGATTTCAATGTAGATTACCTCAAAAACTCTCCCAATAAGAACTTATTTGAGTTAGTAACACTATCATTCAACTTAATTCCCACTGTAAAGTTCCCCACTATGGTAGCCAATTGCTCACAAACAGCCATTGATAATATATTTATAGAAAAGTCCAATGAACAAAATTATGTTATAAAACCAATAGTCAATGGCCTATCACGCCATGACATGCAGTTCTTTCTGTTAAATGTTAATACTGAACAGGTGTTGAGTGGCAAATTCGAAGGCGAATTTCTCCGAAGGGTGGAGGAATGTTGAGTGGTACTTAAGTAAATAAATTAGTGAAATCAAAGTGAAGTAGAAATTAGAATACAAATGAAAAACTTGGTTTAGTTTAGAGAGTTACATACTGGCAAACAGTGGGCAGAACAGCAGAGCAGGAGAGACAATGACCGTGAAGTCAGCAAGTTCCACATAAGCGGACGCTGTCGATTCAGCCGTCAGGGCATCGCCCGACTGACTCACGTGTTTCTCAGTTGTCACATGTGAGCAAAGGCCCTCGCCTGCATTCCAAGAAGCAATGACCGACGTTAAGAAGACTCTTTGAGAAGCTTTTCAACGTGACAGAAGAGGCAATGACCAGCTCACGTGTTTCTCAGTTGTCACGTGATCAAAGGCCCTCGCCTACATTCCAAGAGCCAATGACCGACGTTAAGAAGATTCTTGGAGAAGCTTTTCAACGTGACAGACGAGGCAATGACCATGAGTCGTTCACCTCCAGTGAACTGAAGTGAATAAATACGCGAGACGTAGTGGGCCCGACAGACGAAGGAAGAAGAGAAGAGTAGCAGTAGTTTTCAGTCAGTTTCGGTGCTGAAGACCGTCATGCAAGAAGAGACTACATCATGCACAGACGCACCAAGTCCGCCGCTGTAATAGAATAGCAAGCAGCAGCCTCAGCGCCAGAAGACAGAAGTTAAAAGGTATTTGAAGTCTGATTTTTATGTACCCGGGTGACTCGTGAGGACGGGAAGGAGACGGCCTCACATCAGCAGTCACCTGTGAGCTGGGATGAAGATCTGACAGCCGAAGACTGGCAAGCGGGAGTCCGTTGTTCGAGTCCGGGACACTGGCCTTCCCGCGCCGTGCTGCTTCGCTGGCTGATGCACGACACACGCGGCCACTTAGAGAAGAGAAACACTGGGACGCCACATCCAAGGTATCACCATCCGATGCACGACTTCGCTCGCAATAATTAAACGGGCCACCTCACGCTGCGCGTCTCCAGTCAGCGGGGCGAGACGGTGACACGAGATACACACTGCCATGCGTAATCAGACGCCGCCGCTGCTGCAGCAGAAGGCTTTGCAAACGACACAGCTGCCGCTCTCTGAGCCAGAACATCGAGTAAGGAAACAGTTGTACAAATCTTCAATTAAAGTTATCTTATGTAAAAATGCTGTTTCATTCTACCTCATACCCGAGCCAAGGAAGAACCCACCCTGCCCACATGTTGTTAAGAAAGAAAAATTAATTTATTTAGTATTTTCACCCTGACATAATGCTTTAGAATCAAATGCCCTTTGCAGTAATGCTCATTCTGACAATTGACTAGCATCAAAAGAGAAAACCCAGTTACACAGGATATAAAATCTGTTAAATTTGAGCTCAAGAGGTTAATCAATAAGGCAAAAATTGATTATTTTCGTACACTTCTCAGAGATGTTCACTGGACTGATGTTTACAGTGCTCATGGCACAAATGAAAAATACAACATTTTTGCTAATAAAGTGCTTACCTTATTTGAACACTGTTTTCCCCCAAAACTAACCAAGGTTAGAGCAAAGTCTACAAAGAAGCCATGGATTACTCAAGGAATAGGGATATCTTGTAAAACAAAAAGGAAACTGTATCTGTAAATCCGAAACAGTTCTGATGTTGATGCTATAGCACATTGGAAGAAATACTGCAAAATATTAAAGACTGTAATATGGACATCAAAGCAAATATATTACATGGAAAAGATAGTCATATCAGATAACAAAATAAAGACAATATGGGATATAGTGAAGGTGGAGACCGGTAGAACCAGACATGAAGAGGGACAAATAGCATTAAGAGTAAATGATACATTGGTGACAGATGTATGTAGTGTTGTAGAAGTTTTTAACAAACATTTTATAACTGTTGCTGAAAAGATAGGGTCAAGTAACTTCCATAATATGAATTTGACCCTAACTATCCCAGCAGAAATAATGTCCACCATAAAGTCTTTAAAATCAAAAACATCTAGTGGGTATGATGAAATATCAAAGAAGTTAATTAAAGAATGTGATTCTGAGTTAAGTAACATATTAAGCTATCTGTGTAACCAGTCGTTTATCAGTGGAATATTTCCTGAATGGTTGAAATATGCTGAAGTTAAGCCACTGTTTAAGAAGGGAGATAAAGAAATAGCATCAAATTTCCGTCCAATTTCACTTTTGCCAGCATTCTCAAAACTTTTAGAAAAAGTAATGTACAAACGGCTTTCTAACAATCTTATCTCAAATAACATACTGTCGAAGTAACAGTTCGGATTTCTGAAGGGTTCTGATATTGAGAAGGCTATCTACACTTACAGTGAAAATGTGCTTAATTCATTAGACAGAAAATTACAGGCAACTGGTATATTTTGCGATCTGTCAAAGGCAATTGACTGTGTAAATCACAATATCCTTTTAAGCAAGTTAGAATATTATGGTGTAAAAGGAAATGCTGCAAAATGGTTCAAATCTTATATCTCTGGCAGGAAACAAAGGGTGTTATTAGGAAAGAGACATGTATTAAGCTATCAGGCATCATCCAACTGGGAAGTAATTACATGTTGGGTCCCACAAGGTTCCAATTTAGGGCCCTTACTTTTTCTTGTGCATATCAATGACCTTTCGTCAGTAACTTTACCAGATGCCAAGTTCGTTTTTTTTGCTTATGATTCAAACATTGCAATAAATAGCAAATCAAGTGTAGTCTTAGAAAGATCGGCGAATAAAATATTTGTGGACATTAATCACTGGTTCCTAGCCAATTCTTTGTCACTAAACATTGAAAAAACACAACACATGCAGTTCAGAACTTGTAAGCGTTGTCCCCCGAATGTATGCCTAGCATATGATGACAAGCATATAGAATAAGTGGACATTGTGTAAGACGACGTGGTCTCCTGACCTTCATTGCTTACATATTCCGCCATCACAATCATATTCTACACATCAAGACGCTTCATTCGAACTGAAACTCGATAAGATAAAGTCAATGTTGTATGAATTCATGTAAACGATATACAAATAACAAGTAAATCGGAAATGCGCACCGAGGTTGAAATACTCGAGGCTGGCGTACACACACGCATTCAACACACGACGGTCACAAAAGCTTTTAGTTTGGGAGAGGCAAACCGCACGCCAAGAGGCCGGTCCCTTCAGAGGATGAGTCACCCTATCTACGTCGGCCGGCGACCGCCTGTAGAGCAGGCAGCATTTGCCCGAGTGAAAGGGAGAACGACCCCATGTGCGGCTTAGAAGCAAACTCCGCTACATTATGTGGGAGTGCCCAGCCTACGCATTCTTTACAAACATAGCACACAGTTTCAGAGGTTTTCACAGGGAGACAGCAGACGCCAAACGCCGATGCTACAGATTTCCGGATTGATCGCCTTAAACGAAACGTCATTCTCCCGTTTTAGAAGAGCAATGCTGATTGGCAGACGATATTCCTGACTCCTTGAGATGAAGGGGTAATGGAAGAGACCAAAAGATATACCCCTTCACGTCTGGCGTGGAGAGGGCCATTCCGTTGTCGCTCTTGGAGCGAGAACACGTAACGAGAGCGTGTGCGTTAGTACATGTACTCAAAGAGCGGGGAACAAGTCTCTCCTCAGTACTTCACTGGGAGAGCACCTCTGTCGAGAGCGAATCGGAGTGCAACTCTATATTGAGTCCTTGCGATTAAGCGTTGTTCACTGTGTTGGCCACCACACTTACTGTGTGGTGTGAACGGACAGAGCTATAGTTAAAGGCCTGCGAGCGAATTTTTGAGTGGCATCGCTGTGGACTTGTTATCTGACCGGCGTACCACGCCAATAGTTAGACTAGGGCCGAATAGGAGTCCTTGACTTCATCAAGTCGTAGGGAGAGTTTGATGGACGAAGGTCAATCCAGATAGATTGAGAGTTATCTTATTTGTGAGCAGCGAGTGGCACAGACAGCAGTCATCGCAGCTTATGGTATTGTGCGCTACAGTGCTTGCGTACCCCATATTTCCTCCACAACAGTACGCTTCACTGCATTTCACGCGACAGCCTTGATTGTACCTAGCAACATTCTAATGGATAATTACTCAAGTTGAGTAGGTGTGGCTTTCAGCCATTCTGCCAAGTCAATAACAATCTTAAAAAATGGTTCAAGTGGCTCTGAGCACTATGGGACTTACCATCTATGGTCATCAATCCCCTAGAACTTAGAACTACTTAAACCTAACTAACCTAAGGACATCACACAACACCCAGTCATCACGAGGCAGAGAAAATCCCTGACCCCGCCGGGAATCGAACCCGGGAACCCGGGTGTGGGAAGCGATAACGCTACCGCATGACCACGAGCTGCGGACTAACAATCTTAAACTTTGTATAGAAATTTCATTAGCGAATCCTATCCTTAAGAGGTAACTTCACATTCCGAAAAGAACCCAGAAATAACTTGTTCAGTTCATAACTAAAAGTTCCATTGTGATTTCTCAGAATTTTTGCAAAAAAATAATAATTTTCGTTTGTTTCATGTTTTTCTTACACTAACTAGCACTACTCCAGTACCCAAGTATCCCACTAGTTACATAAGAAATTTTGTGAATTTTTGTGTCATTTCCTTATAGCAGACGACTCCAGAAGATATATATTGCTGAAAGTTTTTCAGGCATTTCTCTTTAGAACGTTAGGAGCGTCTGTCTGACTTCTGTAGTAGTGTGGGGGTGGAAATTGCATCTTGCAGGAGCCACAAGGTAAAGGGTACATCTCAGATTAATCCATTGCACAGAATGACAGAATAGCAACCACACGTCACTCACAATTGTTAAATTCTTGGGATTACAGCTTGATAATAAATTCAACTGGGAGGAGCACACCACAAAACTGCTGAAGCATCTAAGCAAATCTTTGTTTGTAATGTGAATTCTGTCAGACATAGGGGATATAAAAATGAAAAAGTTGACATAATATGGTTACTTTCAGTCCATAATGTCATATGGGATTATTTTTTGGGGTAATTTGTCAAGCCAAGCTAAAGTTTTCTAGGCACAAAAACGTGCAGTAAGAGTTATATGTGGTGTGAACTCAAGAACATGGTGCAGAAGCCTGTTTAGGGAACTGGGGATACTAACTACTGCTTCCCAATATATTTATTCCTTAATGAAATTTGTCATTAAAAATATATCACTACTTCAAACCAACAGCTCAATTCATGGACTCAATACTAGAAATAAGAATAATCTTCACAAGGATTTAAAGTCACTTACTCTTGTACAAAAAGGTGTGCATTATTCAGGAACACACATTTTCAATAACTTACCAGCAGCCATAAAAATCTTAACAACCAATGAAATTCACTTTAAGAGAAGCCTAAAGGATTTATTGGTGGCCAACTCCTTCTACTCCAATGATGAATTTCTCAGTAGAACCAGCTGATTTGTGTGTGTGTGTGTGTGTGTGTGTGTGTGTGTGTGTGTGTGTGTGTGTGTAAGTACAATATAACTTCTCAACGATATCAGTGCAGTAATGTGTTCATTGTAAATAAGTGTGTAATTCTATTACATGTTTATCACCTTATAAATAAATAAAACTTTTTTATTTTAAATTCAGTGCATTAGTGTTTGTAAAATAATTTTTTCATATCGTGTTCAGTAAAAAAATGACGATCATTCCACTTGGGACCTGTGGAAGGTACATCAGCTTATTTGTTTCAGTTGTAAATGTGTGTCATGTATTATTTTTTTTTGACATGTTCTACATCCTGGAGAACCTCCTCACTATGGATCAATTGGAATGAAAGTAAATCTAATCCAATCTAAACAATACTGGGAATATTTTGAGATCCATCAATACTGCTCATCAGTATTTTTAGGATTGAAAATAATTCAAAGTGCGCCTTCAGACAGTCAATATATGGAAAATTTGACAATATTATTGAACGTGTGAGGTTCCTTCAAATTGTGTACATCTCTGACACATATTCAGTAAAGTGATTGAAGAAAGAAATTAGTTGCTCTTATATCATAAAAACATTTCTGGTCTCAAATCAATTCAGATGGCGTATGCCATACTGGTGAGACATAGCCAATTGCCAAAACTCGCGTTAGAACCTGAACATACATTAAAGTTTTCTGTAGTTTTCCAAAATTCTCTTAGGTAAATGGCAGGATGAAAAAGATAGGATAGATTTAATTCCTCATCCCTGTATGGTTTGATCTTAGAACCAGCTGTAATGACCTACATGCCAATATGATGACGATCTTTATTTTTCTTCTTTCTCCACTCAGTCTCAAAAGAGAGACAAGATTATTAATGAACTGATAAGTTTGCGATTTTCGTTACATCAATCTGTAATCGTCGTTCTATTACACTTAACTTACTGCATCACTTAGGGAAGTTTGTATTTTCTTAATCTTCAATGTATTCGTATGTGATTTAAGTAGATTAGGTTGTTCCTAAACCACTGTATATAAGTTTTAGTGAAAAAATTATTTAAATGGTTTCATTATAAGGCTGCAATAGCATGAATGACTACAGGTGTTATAAAGACTGATAATGAAAGTAGGAAAAGATTTTTGCTTAGCGAGAGTGACAGGATACAGACTGCTGAACAGCTGTTTAGTCAACATCACATATTCAGTGCGCAGGACAAGAAGTGGAGCACAAACAGAAAAAATTCAAAAGCATCGTTCAATGTGCCTTACACAAGTATTGTTGTGAGAAAGGCGTTAAGGGGTATAAAAGATCCACTGTGGTTTACAAACCATATTAAAAAGTTGACACGTAAGCAAAGAGGGCTTCATCACAGATTCAAGGGAAGTCAAGGCCTAACTGACAAACAACAGTTGAAATAAACGAAAATGAGCCTAAGAAGAGCAATGAGAGAAGGGTTCATTGACTTGAAAGTAAAATTTTTCCTGCTGATCTGACTGGAGACCCTAAGAGTTTTGGTCTTCTGCAAATCACCTATTCAGTCACTGAGTGACCATATTGGCACCAAACCTCAAGATGACAGAGAAATGACCGAAATACTATGTTCGCATTTCCAAAATTTTTGCGCTATGGGAGATCATAATGTGGTCCCTCCTTTCAGTTAATGTATGAACTTCGAAATGGTAGATATTGTGACAGGCTTAAATGATCGCAGAATAGAAAAATAACTATAATCTATTAGTGGTGAAAAACTTCTGGACCAGATGAGATGTCTGTAAGATTATGCAAAAAACTTTTTCTCCTTCTATCAGCAGTTTATCGTAGGTCGCTGCAGCAACAAAGCGTTCCCAGCTACAGGAAAAAGTTCATCCCATTTCTGTATTCAAAATGAACAGTAGGAGAGATGTGCCTAATTATAGGCCCATATCACTGACATCACCCTGTTGATAAATCATGGTCACGTAATATGACATTTTTGGAGAACGAAAATTTCCTTTATAAAAGTCAACATGGGTTCTACAAACAGAGATCTTGCGAAAGTCATCCAAGTCTGTTCCTCCATGAGATCCATAGCACTGTAGACGTCAGCACTCAGGATGATGCCATGTTCCTTGACTTGATGAAGGCATCTGACATAGTGCTGCACTTTGTTTAGTGAAAAAGAACGATCTTTCCGAGTACTGGACCAGATTTGCGACTTCCTGCGTATAGAACTCAATATGTCGTTCTAAGTAGAACAAAATTGATAGATGCAAAGGAAATTTCAGAGTGCCTCAAGGAAACGCGACAGGACTGTTACTGTTTTCAGAGATGCACAGGGAATTTTAGAGTGCCCCAAGGAAATGCGACAGGACCGTATTTGTTTCCAGTATATAATTGGTGTCCAGAAAGTAAGGAAGAATTTGATTTTTGAGCCATTTTGTCATATGACGATTGGTAGCTGTGGTTTTTTTCATGTTTGTTATCTGCAATCATTCCCATTCAGAACCTGATATGTTTTGTGTGGTGAGCGTTGTTGTTTGATGTTTATCTTCATCGTGGAGCAGATGACAACTGTGCCAAGTATCCAAGTGATAAAAAGTTATTACAAAAACAATGAAAGTCCCATGGCAACCGTTTGTGAACTGCATGTGACACACAGATGTAATGCTGCTCCAACCGAATCATCAGTTCGGAAGTTGATCCGAAACTTCGAGACCACGGGTTCTGTTTCGATCATTAAGAAAACTGGTTGACCACGATCTGTGCCAACACAAGAAAACATTGTTGTTGTGTGTGAAAATGTGACTGTAAGCTGCAGAAAATCGGTTTACCGACCAGCTCAACAGTTGAGTTTATCACTAAGTTCACAACATGAAATCCTTTCTCAAGATCTGAAAATGCATTCATTCAAGGTTCAACTTACATGCAGATCATGAAAAGAGGCATTGATTTGCTCAATGGGTCTTGGCTCAACAAGTGGAGAACAAGAACTTCACAAATAGAATAATTTTCACACATGAGGAGCACTTCCACCTCAGTGGGTACGTCAACAAACTGAACTGCAGAATTTGGGGTAATGAAAATCCGCGAGTGACTGTGGAAGATGAGATGTGTCCACAATGCACAACTGTGTGGTGTGCGTTCTGCTCAGGAGGAGTGATTGGCCTGTACTTTTTTTGAAACTGATGAGCGAGCTGCTGTCACTGTGAATAGTGACCGTTACCAAAACACGCTTTCTGACTGGTTTTCCCTCTTATTGATGAAAATGAAGATTTTTGGTTTCAACAAGATGATGACATATCACACATCCTGTGAAACGACTGCTCTGCTGAGTAAAAAGTTTGCTCAAAAAGTTATCTCTTTGCGTAGCAATCAGGAATGACCTGCCGGATCATGCAGTAACATTTTTTTGTGGGCTTTTGAAATTAAAAATTTACATGAACAAATCGCAAGATTAAATTACAAGGTGCAATTTTTGGAAAAGTGTAGATGTACACCAATAACCTAACTTAGTATTATTTTGTCAAAACCACAGCTTCACTATGAATTTTCTTATTGTTCCATTGTTGTCGACCAAGATTATATTGGGTGTAAACTTTTTGAATGAGTATAAAGCAATTTTAAACTTTCACAACGCTGAAATAAATTTAGAGAAAGAAGGTAAGTCAATAGCTTTGAAATTTTAAGATTGGCTTTCAGACCATGACAAGGAAATCAATTGGCTTTACCTTTTGTCAGATCTTAGTTTGGGACTTTCGACGGAATTTGACACTAAAGATCACTTTGCAAATACTGACAGGGATGATATTGATAATGTATTAAATACTAAAATTTTAATTCAGAAAAAATTCAAACAATTGAGAACTGTAATTATACTGACAGGCAGGCATTTTCAACATTTTACAAGCACATTCTAAGTTTTCACTCGCAAAACAGGAACAATTAAAAGATTTCAATACCAATTTCGTGTTCATGAATGTACTAAATTTTTCATCAAACTGTACATAATTCTGCACATTATAAGGGCCATGTTAGAACGGAAATACAATCTATTCTTGACAATGACTTTATTGAACCAGCAGTAAGCTCATACAATAATCCATTACAAGTTGTTGAGAAGAAAAACGGATCGATTAGGCTTGTCTTAGATTCCAGACAAATAAACACTATGATCATTCCTGAAACAAATAGGCCACAAACGTTGGAAGAACCTCTTGAAAATGTCAATGGCATAAAAGTGTTGTCTTCTATTGATCTCGGATCCAGCTATTATCAAATTGAACTTCATCCAGAATGCAGAAAATATACGACTTTTCTTTGTTTTGGAGTATGTTATCAATTTCGGAAACTTTCTTTTGGTTTGAACATTTCTTCGGCAACATTCATTTGTGTGCTAAATTCCATATTACCTGAGTTCTTAAAAAGACACATCACCACCTCATACATGGACGATATTTTAATAGCAGAAGCCTCTTTGGAATAACATCATCGTATCATCAACAGTGTATTACGTATTTTTGCAGAATCTGGGTTTACAGTTAACTTGGAAAAATCTGAATTCGGTAGGACAAAGGTGAAGTTTTTGGCGGACGTTATTTCTTCTGAAGGCATCCAGCTGTATCATGAAATCAGGGAAGCAATCAGAGCCATTCCAGTTCCATCCACAAGAAGACAAGTTCTTAGTTTTCTGGGTCTCGTGAATTTCTACTGTCGTTTAGTGAATATGCAAATTCTAGTTAACACCAAAACTTTGTTCTCTCACCGGCAAAAACACTATTTGGAACTGGAAGAAACGCTATTTGGAACTGGGACGAACACGCACAGTTTGAAAGAAGTGCTACTTAAAGCGCCAATCTTAGCTCAACCATATCTGACACAAGATTTCTACCTTAGCATGGATTCCTCTAAAATTGGTCTTGGTGCCCTATTATTTCAAGAAGTCATACAAAATAACAATACTGTTCAGAAAACTATCGCTTTTGCTACACATGTGCTACAAAATCCGAGAAAAATTATTCTGTCACTGAATTTGACAAATTTCGTTTCTTTCTTTCTGGAAAACACGTAAAAGGTTATAGTGATCATCGAGCATTACAATTTCTTATGTCATCAAAATTAAATCATGACAGGTTGAAACGTTGGGCATTATTTCTGCAAGAATTCCACTTCACAATAATCTACATTCCTGGCAAGGAAAACATTGTTGCGGACGCACTGCCACGTGAACCGGCTGGCCTTGAAGAGAAGCCAACCTTGAGAAAAATTTCAGTATTCTTTACATTCAAAAAGTAGCCTTTGAAAACTTTATCACTCCATCTTTAAAGGACATTGCTTATGAACAAGACAATGATCTGATTTGGAAAGATATCAGAAGCAAATGGCATGAAAAGATACACACGCAGATTTGTCATTATTATCTGGTTAGAAACAACAAACTCTTCAAACGTTGCTCTGTTGATGATAAGCTATGGGTAGTTTGTATTCTTGACGATTTTGTTATAAGCTCATCTGGTACACTCATTTCAGCTATGCACATTTTGGTCCACGAAAATGTTATGATACTCTTTAGAACACTTGTTATTTTTACAACATGGAAAAGAGAATTGGAGAGTCTTGTCTGTTTGTAAACTTTGTCAAAAAGCTAAACCATCTACCATCTCACATCGTACTCCATTGTTTCCCATTATTCCTACTAGATTAAAAGAATTTGCTGCTGTTGATCTTTTGGGGTCTCTAGTCAAACCATTGAAAGGATTTTCGTATGTTCTCGTTGCTGCTGAACTTACTTCAAAATTTGTTTCTTTCACATGGTGACGTAAAGCCACTGGACAGCCTGTATCCAACGCCTTTGTTAAAAATTTCTTACGTGAAGTTGGGCATGTTGCCAAAGTCATTTCCGATGATGGACCACAATTCAGATCTCCTTTTTGGTCACGCATGCGTCGGAATCGTAAAATTAAGCCCGATTACATTCTACTCTAAACGTTGTAACCCGTCTGAACGCATTACGAAAGAAATTAATAAGCTTTGCAGACTTTATTGTCACAGGAAGCATCAATATTGGGACAGATATTTACACTTATTTCAAAACATACTGAATTAAATGCCTTATGACTCCACTGCTTTACCACCTATTCTTGCACGGAAGAATGAAGAACAACCGAACAGGATCAAGAGTGGTTGTACCTCTTCCGAATATATGTAAACTTCGACATAAAGACATAACTGATTTGGCTATTAAAAATATAAAATCTGCTGCAGACAAAATTAAAGAGGAAACATTTGAGTCACAAATTCTTTCTGATTTACAATGGACCTTACAAGATCCGGTGTAAGCCGCATGGTAATTGCATTGAAGTTGAAACTCTGAGTACTAAGAAAAGTAAAGGATTGCACCACATTTCTCATGTAAAACCGTTTATTGAGAAATAATTTGCTTTCTGACTTAGAGTTGTTATCAGGTTTTTCACTTCACATTACTATTATGCTTTGTCACATATAGAAACTGTTTACATACAGCGATGTTTTGAAGTTAACTAGCTAATCAAGAACCTATGGAATTTATTAAGACAGTAATTTTACGAGTTCACTTTTATAGGGAACACTCACATTCACACAGAAGGAATTAATTTTGTCCTGTATCTTGACACTGTTCAATATAATGTAGTGATTCATTTAGGAATTCATCACAATATGCACATTTCAATCATGGCACTGTTAATCACACATGTGTCCGTAGCATGCTTTGTGTATATTCGGAGAATGAGAATACACTTTCTCTCTCGCGACACACTGCGAAGCCAACGTTGCATTGTTTTTGTGTGGCACGGCTGACTCTACAGTCAGTCACATAATATTTTACCCACAAAGATGCTCCGAATCGAATATTAGAGGTGACGAGTTCCTTTTAACTCCTAATATTGGAAACAGACTTAACGTCCATAGCGTTGCTGTTACCTTCGACACTACATAAGTGTTCTTAAAGTTTCTTGATCACAGTTTATCACTGTTCACTAAATAAATAAGTGTCCCCTAGACTTTTATGCAGTTATTTTAAGACACAGATCAACTTTCTGATTGCTGTGAGTACATGTCCATAGTACTTACACACAGTCTATATGCGAACGACACCTTTCATGAAAAGAGGTCCAGTACATTTGCACATATTTTCGCATTACAATAACTGAAAAACAAGATCAAAATTTTATCCAGTTACGTAAACATAATACAGTATAAAACTTTAGGAATCTGCTACATTGTTGTGATCATTATATCATTCTCGAACAATCGAGATAACAATATATTTCCATTTCATGGCAAATAGACATATATTATCATCTCTTGGGACAGAGATCCATGTTTGACTTCTTTTAACTGGAATATCCCTGATAAGTCATTTTATATAACTTCATACTGAAATGTGTACATTAATTAGTACACAGTGAGATACTATTCGAGAGGTGGCTGACATGATCACACAACTCACACATGACCAACACTCGTTGCATGTATGGGACTATATGACTCTATCTCATTTAAAATATTTTATGCATATCATTGATATGTATGCTACATTAAAAAAATAATAAACTTTATTACATCTAATACAATAATATTTAAATGAACTTTTATGAAGATACTGATTTCTTTTATTAAAATGTGTTTATCATGGAGGTTCTTTACTCCTTGCACAAATAATTTAGGAATATTATATTGTGACACTTGACGTGTAAGTCTACAAACTAACAAACATATAATATCATTGCATTACTAAAACTAAATATCACATTTATTAATGTTCGGTGCATTAGCACCTCTTATTAGTCCTTTCTAAATACAAACATTTTATTGCAAATATTTTTTCATGTCTTTATGGCAATATAGCCCCTTCCTCTTAATCCAGGGAACCGAGTAAGCTGCTCTACAACAGGTCTTGTGCGGGAATATATTCATTTTATACTGATAATCGTTTATGATACCAGGTTGTTCAACGAATACTTCATGATATTCAGACATTAATTCGGTCAATTGCTTAGCCTCAGAAGTATTAATGCAAGTTGTCTCCTTTATTTTTACTTGTATTGTTGCCACGATGTCATTCACATTGCTGGGTACATCGTTATTTCGGTTTTGACTACATATCTGCGGGTGCTCTTGGCTCAACATTAACATCTTCTGTTTACTGACAGAAAGGTGTACCTTTTGCATTAATGGAAGGTTTGCGCCGAACTCCCGATTCAACATCAAAGTTATCGGTCGCTGTTGGTGATTAAGATCACATGTCCTCTGGGCAAGATTAATTATACCTTCCTTTTGAAGGAACTCAAGTCCAAGTACCACTGGTACGGATAAGTTATCTATCAATAGGAACGTGCATGTCAAGCGATCATTTCCTAAGGTAACTTTCGCCTGTGTCTGGAATTTTATGCTTTGTGTCTTATTTCCCAATGCTCCAATAACCTTGCAATTTGCAACGGGTACGGTCGGTAATTTTCCTAGTTGCGAAACGTTCTTGAAAAATTGCATATTCATTACAGATACATTTTCACCTGTATAGGACGGAATTGTAGTTGGTATCCCATTTATACTCCCGGTGACACTTGCCTGAATTATTTCCTTTTCTAACTTATCAGAAATGACAGGTTCATGATGTAGCTCATCTTCTAAATTATTTCCATCCTGATATAGAATCATGTTTATATTGTGCTTCTTCAACCTACTGCCTTCCTTGTTGCCCTCGGTCGCCTGGCGAAGGCCTACAGGGACCGCAATTAGTTTGTTGGCTTTTGTGAATTTTGTTTGGTATCAGACGGTACCTCTGTCATTTTCACATTTTGTGAATTTTCTGTTGTATTGGAGGTGGCCTGCTTGTATCCCACCATGGTGGATATTGGCTGTTTGACATCAGAATAGCTTGGATGTAGTTTACCGGCTGGTCTGTATTAGAAGAACCTAGCGATGGCTGCCAATGGCATGATCCTGGTTGCTGCCAATATTCGTTACATTCGCGCATATTCTTTGGCTTATCTTCGTACGGACTGTCTGGTCTGTGGTCATTCCGTCTTTTTCGGTTATTAATATCACTATGAAAATTTGAATTCTGATTGTGATGTTCCCTTGGGTTACCATTCAGCTGTTGGTATTCTTCGGCTTTCCTATAATCCTTGTTATTATTATCGTTGCAACCACAATCTTGGTTGTATTGGTTTCTATTACTGTTATTGTCGTAATTGCTGTTTCCATAAGATTTATTTTTATTTTGTCTAGGACTAGCTTCGCCCATATTTCCCATGTTTGAAATCCATGAATTCTTTCCATTCGGACTGTTTGTATTGCTGGTGACATCAGACGTTTTTCTGGCGTCCTCCTGCACAAGATGCAAGGAATCGATTACAAACAGAAATTCTTTTAAGTCGGTGTCTGCAACATTGAACAGTTTCTCTCTAACAGGGATTGGTAGTCTGGCTTTTAGTACTCATAAGAAATCTCTAGTGGTAACTGGCTCATCCCAGTATCTGGTCATCTCAACATATTTTTCAAAATATTTCCTTAATGAACCTGATTTGGTTTTACAAGTTTCTGCGGCATTTAATGCCCATAATGACGCATCACCAGAGATATGTTATACCACAAATTGTATCTTTTGTTCTACTGACCATGATTTTGGGAGAACACTTTTGAAATTATGGATAAATACAACAGGGAGTACGTTTCTTTTGCTTTCTTCAATGAAGATCTGAAACTGTCGATGCTTGATGAGACTCTCTTCATGCATCAGAGTTGTTAGTTGCATTGAACTGCTATCATTTGCAGGTGTCGCATTTACCTTTTTACAAGTACACACTCCTGCATTATCATGATTGTTTCTTGTTGTCATGCATTGCTGTGGCAAAATCATTTGATTACCAAAGTCTGGTTTCCTTTGCGTTACAACAAGATTCGGTGTAGAATGTTCTGTGTATGTTTGCCTGTCAGCATCATTGTTGTTATTGCTGCATACTGACAGATTTTGTGGGTTACGGTTTTCAGGATACATCGGTCTGGCTATCTCGGTTTTGACTTGCCTATGAATTTCAGAAGGAATATCTTCCTGCAATGTTTCGACAGCTGTGGCTAGAGCTTTGAATCTATTTTCAAGTTTATCTTCATCAGTTTGAAGGCTGCTAACCTGAACTAGAATTCTCACTAATTGTTCGATTGTGAATTTCACTGCATCGATCTCTTGTTTCACATGATTAGTAATTGCACTATCCCATTCATTTAAAGTTTGATTGATCTGGCGGACAATTTCCTCATCTCTTTTAAGAAATACGTTGTTGCTATTTTCAACTAATTTCCTTTCCCTTTCTTCGTCTTTAATTTCATGTTCCGGTCTCTCTCTAGCCCTTTCTTCCCACTGCTGGATAGTAAATTTTTTGAATAATGATGTTAACATATCCTGTAACGGCATAGCTTGTGCGTTGTGCACTTGTGCCCCTGGCCCAGTACAAATAGTATCTCTATTTTCTAACTGATTGACTGGTGGAGTGCCAGTTTGCTTCAGCAGCTCTTCAGTTTCGGTACGTGTCAGAACATCATCTACAAAATTGTCATCCATAATTAAATTCTCTAATGACTGAGTAGGAGTGTGAACAGATTGTTCTACTGGAGGATCTGATACCATTTCTGCCTCTGTATCCTTACTAGTTTAAACCAGTTTCCTTGGCCTAACCATTTTATACACAATATAACACAACATGTCTATGTATATCACTGAAACATATACATCAACACAAAATAATCTTATAACTAACACACATATACATACATACACACACACATATTAACACTAAAAACTCTTTAGATCTGTGTAGAGAATCTTTTGCAACTTTATTACATTTAGCAGTAACTTTCTCATAGCCGGTTTATTGAATCTCTACTACTTATGCTACTTATGGCTGCTGGTGTTGAATCTAAGTTGAATGCAAAGTATGTTGCCTGTGTGTGACTGCAACTTTTAAAAGCAAACATGAACCCCTGTTCCTACCTTTGTTCTCCTCTGGAGTGGTCAGCAGTGCTCTATGTGATTCGTCTGTCACACCAGCTCCAGTATTAGTAGTACAGCAACTCGGTGGACAGATATCAATGATCGTGAAAAACGATACATACAAATAATTATTAAGTTGTTGTGGCAATTTATACCTGTAATAAATTACAAATTTTTTGTGTTATTATTTCATTTAAATGAACAAATGTGCATTGGTAGCCCCTGTTCGGGCACCAGTGTGGCGGTTTTTGCGTATCATCAACATGGACAAATGCAATGAATATGGATGATATGATACTCTATGGTATTCTGCAGTTTGAATTCACCCTGTTTTTTTAGCAGTTGCATTGATTTGATTTTGTAAATGATACTGACAATATTATACACATGTATAATGCATTATTCATACTACAGCTGCTGCTGAATAATTATTTTGTTCAAATTACACAAGAATTCCACCTGATGTAGTGTAATAATGTTGACTGTAAGTTGTGTTCATATCACTAAAATTACAGATCGTACATCACAGCTTTTATAATTTTTATCTTCGATGGATTTAATAATTCTTAGCAAATTGATCATGAAAAGGAACCACAGAATACCACCCGCACACAACACTGACGCATGCAACCAGAAATATTTTTCTCTGTGATTTGTGCGTAGTTTAATGTTGGCCTCATACATCAGCAATGAAATCTTGTTCAACAATAAATACCATCAGCACTGTTCTTAGAAAATGCAGTCTGATTCGATTAATTTTTTCTTTTATAAATAGAGTTTAGTACCACCGGTCCATATTTATTTCCTATACATCGGAATATTGTTTGCAGTTTTAAGTAATTTAAATTTGCCACGGTGATAAAAGTTAAGATGGCGGCCAACAAAAGATAGAGAGGATTTCCTTTTTAATTAAGATTTTCCTTTCCTCAATAAATAATTAATCATTTAAATTGATGCCATCAATAAAAAAATTATTAAATTGTTTTGCTAATTAGTTTAACACAAACCCATGCTATTTTCATAGCAACTAACAATGGCTGTGCTCATTGCAGCTATGATAAAACAATTAATACAAAATCATAATTAAAAGAGGAAGTGATTTTTCAATAATTAATCATAAATAGTTTTAACGCATTTGGCTCTATTTTTTTTTACCAGTAAAGGAACATAAAAGTACAATAATTTTACATTAAATGTTTTTCATTCAACAGACTTCAAATCAATTTGCGTCTTGCGTCAGCAACGTACATCAGAAGAAGATGACAAAAGGGTACAAAAGAAAAGAAAAGAATGACATAGATTAACAAAGAATGTGAGATAAATATTGTCTCTGTTCTACATAATTATCATCTTTTTAAGAAATAATTACATAAGTGAATGAGTATTATTGAGTTACATAATTTTCCACGCGTTCATATTCCACTCGTAATAAAAAAATGTATATATCGTTGATGTTATAGTTTGTTTGACAGCTTTATGATTATACTATGACGCTACATATGAGTGACATAGTTTTCATTACTGCTTTTATGCTGTATCTGTTCTACGTCTGCACGCTTTTCAGCGTTCTTCTGAAAAGTAAAACGTGTTTTGGTAATAACTTTTGTGGCAGGGCACTTATTTTCGTAACGCAACTATGTGTTACGGTATAGTACTTTCAAGGTCACGGCAATGGATGTAATAACTACGGCGTTTATACGCATAGCACTTTACTTTTGAATATGACAAAATTGTTCAAATGGCTCTGAGCACTATGGGACTTAACAGCTATGGTCATCAGTCCCATAGAACTTAGAACTACTTAAACCTAACTAACCTAAGGACAGCACACAACACCCAGCCATCACAAGGCATAGAAAATCCCTGACCCCGCCGGGAATCGAACCCGGGAACCCGGGCGTGGGAAGCGAGAACGCTACCACACGACCACGAGATGTGGGCTGAATATGACAAGGTAAGTACATTGATGTTTGGAGAACTTTGTTAATAGACGACGATAACTACATCATTTGGTACATTTTTGCTGTTATGCGATGACAGAAATTTTCTTACAACAAGAAGCATAGTTTAGCGCTGCAGGACACACATTTGAGTGATTACTTTTTGTACTTGGAACATTTTTTGAAATATTTTTGAACTACAATAATACAGAGAAGTTTTTTGGTGATACATTTCATTCCGCAGTTTTAATCTGTAACATCTGAGGTATAATTACATTATCCCTTATGAGGGTACGCCTACTTTGTGTACCATTCCTGTGGCAAGTGCAAGGAGTCCTAGCTAATATGGTATTTGCTTATACAATTTTATACATCGGTACCATATTTCCCTAACACAGAATTATACAGCTATCTGGTCATTTAACTGAGAGAAATAAATATTTTACTACGTCATTGACACATATTTACATAATTACACAGTTCGATTACTTTGCATTTATGAAATTGTACCGGTACTTTGTCTGTACTTTGTGAACTGTTCATATATTTTCGGAACCAATGTGATACTATGAGAGATTTGAGTGCTGTATATTGATGGGATCATGAGTTTTGAAGTACATTTGAGGTATAGGACACTGCTGAAACGAGCAGAGAACTTTTTTTTTTAAATTTTGAGATTATTGGAGGAAGCTACGAAGATTTTGAGATGTGATTGATGTGGTTATGACGATATTTTTAAGACGACAATGTGTATTACGATGTCGAGATATGGTTATGATCATTACGAAAAGTTAGTATATATGAAGGGTTTATTTCAATAGTGGTACAAGTCCATTTTTGTTCATTCTGAGATACAGAGTCCTAAAGTTAAATGAGCGCTGCTGCAGTTGAGATACAGATTTTTCAGCACTCATTTAACTTTAGAACTCTCTGTCTCAGATGAAATAAAATGGACTTATACCACTATTGAAATAAGCCCTTCATATGTGGATGTGAATACCAGAATGCCAACGGAAATTTCTAGACTTGATTTTTATGAGATTTCGTTTCTACACGCTTCTCCTGCAATTTTTCAATCTGTGAATTTTTTTATTTATGTCAAACTGTCATTGTAGTGGAAACTGCTGCTGTAAATGTTTTGGAAAGGAGTGTATGTGACCTTGACATAATGCTCTGCTGTGCCCAGCTGTGCGCTAGCTGGAAAAACCCATTGTTGTATTGCCTTTCAAATTTAATGGTGTCGCTTAAGCGACTTTTAAGTTTACGACACACCCGCATGTGCTCGCACAGCTGTAGAAAAGAGAGGCTGTTGAGCTCGCTATTGATATTTCTTTGCAGAACGCACCACAAACCCGACAACTATTACTTGGAGACATATGATTACACTTTGGAGGTTGTACTTTGCGCTACTTTCTGAAATGTTTATGAAGTGATGAGAAATATCCTTATGTCTACACACCTGATTATGACAAGTATCTTTCTACGAGAGTTTAAAGAATTTTTACTAACTTATGAAATGCCATATGGCTGGTGAATGGTGTTTTTGTGCTTTGCTTTGTATACGTATTTGCTTATTCTGGTATCTAGCTGCGCTGCAGTATCGGTTAAAACTCAATACATATGCTAATGTAAACACTTTCTGTCAACAGATCCATTAAATAATAATTTTGTGATCCATGTTCTTAAGAAAAAGAGCACTTGGAAAGGAAAGAACAATAAGGAGAAGGGACTAGTAACAGGAATCACATACATAATTTTCTTTTCAAGGACTTGGTAATTTTTTGGTAGAATTAGTTGTTGTGGTGCACAGTAAGATGTGACATAGACATTAAGATATGAATAGACATTTCCCTTATCTGCATTGCTGTCTTTACTGTATTAGTTTTTCTGCTTGTGCTTTATCATGTTTAGGTATAAGCTATTGCATTTGCTGCTGCTATTTGTCAGGCAATATCCTACTGAATTTTACATTGTATTACTGTGCTAAGCCAGTTTTACCACTGATTTATTTTTCTTGTTTGCTGCGTATTGCCTTATATTAATGTTGCATTTACATTGCTAATACAGATATGCTGTTGTTTGCTTAGCCGATTTGCATTATTTGTCACTGTTGTTTGTGTTAATTGTTTTGTGCTGCTGCATTGCCTCATTCTCTAGTTTATGTATTTGAACTCAATAGATTTAAGTTAGTTTAAGAGAGGGGGTGCTATATAAGAAAATGAGTTGTGATGAAATGCATTGAGAAGCTCTGAGAAAAGATTTCGCCAAAGAGTACTGTACAATAAGGAACAATTATTTTCAAAAAGGAAATGAACAGATTTAAGTAGGTATTATATCTCTTAAAAAAATAATGTAACTATTTATTTAGAGGAAACATTCTCCTAGTAAATTTGTTTGTCCTTTGATTTATCGTGATCTGTTACTGATTTTTAGTTAAGTTAGTTTTTAGATTTAGCTTTCCAAAAAATACAAAAGAGATATAATAAGCAAAATAATGAATTTCTTAGGTTGCCATTTACGTATTTTATCTGGTTATACCGAGCGCCAGGCTCCCTACAAATTACTGTAAATGCAATAGCGTAGTATTACTCAGTTCCAGTTGACTGTCACAGAAAATAGACAAGTTTTAATAAAATTATTTCACTGGATTCCTTCAATTAATCTCACTAAATATTTTAACATAATTTCTTCCGCTATGGCTATCAGACATTGTGCTGTGAAAGAACATTTTTAAATGTATCGCATAATGGCGGCTAATTGTTAACAGTCAGAGATCACTGTTACTCGCTCCACAGCAGCTAGAAACATGCTAAATAATTTTCATTAAATATTCTTTTCATAAGATAAATGTAGCGTAAGTTCTTGAAATAACACATGGAGATCACTTTATACTAATATATTTTTACTAGGACACAGTTTACACCATTAAATATTAGCAATTACGTTATGACAGAAACAAATGCTAGCACAGCACAATAGCTTGCGTACCTTATTCCAGCTAACACCAGAAAGAACAGAACAAAACAGACTAGACAGAAGAATGAGCATTGCATTGTATCTTACAAAGATAATCACATTATAATCTCATACAATAAAAATAATGTCTTTTCTGCATTTGTCGATCTATATTGTATATTTTTACAGTTAGTGTTATTACCTTTCGCAGATAAATCAATGTTTGTAATTCATTTTGAGTCACATACAGTCATTTTTATTTATGTTTCACATCGATAATGGTGAATATTGCAAAAGGGACACTACATAGAGTATAGTGACGACAGGTTTAGGTTGGACTTTCTTGCAAACAAATGATGAGGTAAGAAATATATTAATGTATAAATACAGATAGATAGGACGTTTTTTGCGAACAAATGTTGAAATAAAAAGAGAGATCTGTAGGAATTAAATGAAGTTTTGGTTGGAAATGAAGTAGCACAAGTACTGCAGTACCAAATGTTACACTGAAAACAGACCCTGTCCTTTCCTTTTGTGTTATTCCACTATGTTTATGTGTACCCTTGTGTGTCCGTGTTCTTGCTGTATCTGTGTGTTTACCTTATAAGATAAATTTGGTAGATTTTTTTTCCTTCTAGTACTAATCTGTATTCACTATGAAGAGGAATTCTGTTATCTTCAAATTTAATCCGTATTTGTAGTGTATTCTTTACTCTGGAAAAATGTTCAGACATTATTTATTTTGTTGTTTTCTTTTAATGTTGAAGTGTCAAGTTAATGTTTCTAAGGATATTCTCATTCTTCATTTACTTACTTATGTCATAATTCCTGTCATACTCTTGTATATGTTTATATTTATTCTTTTTGTAACTCCTATATTACTACAAATGTTATATGCATTATCATGTTCTCTACTGTAATGATGTTTTCTTTACCTTTGTAATTGTATTCTCATGCTGTAAAATTGTAATCGTGTAGACACCAGTTGGTCAAGTTAAGTAAATAGTAGGGATTATTTAACTGCACACATTTGTCTGTTGGTCATACTATATGCATAAAATCTCAGAGGTGCTTGCACATGTGTTGATAGATCAGCAAGGGACTGGTTAACAGCACTGCTGGTTCTAAGGATATTGCAAAAAAAGTAGTGAGCGCACAAGTGGTGGTTCATGAACTTCCTATATTATCCTCAAGACTCTTCAATTGTGATGGTGCACCAACACAGTCGAAATGGATGGCTGCTGGCCATCTCTACAAGGTCTATAGTGGGCCTGCAACTTTGGTGGCCCATCACTACCATAATTTCTACAAGGAATACAGTGGGTCTGCACCTTTGGTGGCCCACTACTATCATAATCTCTACAAGGAATACTGTGGGTCTGTTCTGTGGTGACCTACCTATTCTACCAGTATTCTTCAAGATTTCGACTGCCTCTGCTATGGGTCTGCTCTGTTGTGGCCCATTATGAAACTTCATGTCAAGAGTCAGCACTGTGTCTCCATTGGGAGAACAACACTTCTTCAAGACTGCATGGTGATCCCCTACTTGTGTGTGCATTTTGTTTTACTGCACAGACTTTTTGCATAAAACTGTCATAGACTACTCTTCTGATGAATGATTAGGACCATCTTTAGGGACTGTGAGGAGAATTTTTGCTTCATTCATGAACACTATGTTACTAATTGTGTGCATCTGATCTGTTTGTTATTGTTAATATAAAAATGTTACTAAATTAATATTGGCCACTGCCCAAAACACTTTCTAAAATTTTTTGACAGGAGCAGGAGGGCTATGTAAGCAGCCTGTTTATATGTTTGTATGTTGGCAGGACTTTAGACTGCACTAATATCACTGACAGCGCTGTGCGCCCTCTGTAAGAGACTCTGTGGGTGGTTGGACTCACAGTTAGAAGTTAATTAGTAGTGATGGAGGTTAGAAGCAGTGTTAACGTGAGCGGACGGTCTGGATGCGTGTCTGTCACAGAGATTTGATATTGGTTGGACATGGATTGTAAAATGTGTGTAATGGTATTATTGACGATTATATAATTTTTGGGACTGGATGTCACGGACGATTATACACTCCTAGAAATTGAAATGAGAACACCGTGAATTCATTGTCCCAGGAAGGGGAAACTTTATTGACACATTCCTGGGGTCAGATACATCACATGATCACACTGACAGAAGCACAGGCACATAGGCACAGGCAACAAAGCATGCACAATGTCGGCACTAGTACAGTGTATATCCACCTTTCGCAGCAATGCAGGCTGCTATTCGCCCATGGAGACGATCGTAGAGATGCTGGATGTAGTCCTGTGGAACGGCTTGCCATGCCATTTCCACCTGGAGCCTCAGTTGGACCAGCGTTCGTGCTGGACGTGCAGACCGCGTGAGACGACGCTTCATCCAGTCCCAAACATGCTCAATGGGGGACAGATCCAGAGATCTTGCTGGCCAGGGTAGTTGACTTACACCTTCTAGAGCACGTTGGGTGGCACGGGATACATGCGGACGTGCATTGTCCTGTTGGAACAGCAAGTTCCCTTGCCGGTCTAGGAATGGTAGAACGATGGGTTCGATGACGGTTTGGATGTACCGTGTACTATTCAGTGTCCCCTCGACGATCATCAGTGGTGTACGGCCAGTGTAGGAGATCGCTCCCCACACCATGATGCCGGGTGTTGGCCCTGTGTGCCTCGGTCGTATGCAGTCCTGATTGTGGCGCTCACCTGCACGGCGCCAAACACGCATACGACCATCATTGGCACCAAGGCAGAAGCGACTCTCATCGCTGAAGACGACACGTCTCCATTCGTCCCTCCATTCACGCCTGTCGCGACACCACTGGAGGCGGGCTGCACGATGTTGGGGCGTGAGCGGAAGACGGCCTAACGGTGTGCGGGACCGTAGCCCAGCTTCATGGAGATGGTTGCGAATGGTCCTCGCCGATACCCCAGGAGCAACAGTGTCCCTAATTTGCTGGGAAGTGGCGGTGCGGTCCCCTACGGCACTGCGTAGGATCCTACGGTCTTGGCGTGCATCCGTGCGTCGCTGCGGTCCGGTCCCAGGTCGACGGGCATGTGCACCTTCCGCCGACCACTGGCGGCAACATTGATGTACTGTGGAGACCTCACGCCCCACGTGTTGAGCAATTCGGCGGTACGTCCACCCGGCCTCCCGCATGCCCACTATACGCCCTCGCTCAAAGTCCGTCAACTGCACATACGGTTCACGTCCACGCTGTCGCGGCATGCTACCAGTGTTAAAGACTGCGATGGAGCTCCGTATGCCACGGCAAACTGGCTGACACTGACGGCGGCGGTGCACAAATGCTGCGCAGCTAGCGCCATTCGACGGCCAACACCGTGGTTCCTGGTGTGTCCGCTGTGCTGTGCGTGTGATCATTGCTTGTACAGCCCTCTCGCAGTGTCCGGAGCAAGTATGGTGGGTCTGACACACCGGTGTCAATGTGTTCTTTTTTCCATTTCCAGGAGTGTATAATTTTTGGAACTGGATTTCAGATGATTATGATAAAATCTGTTAAATACATTGTTTCCTCTGCAACAAAATCTTTCCTTTGCTAACCACATGCCTATTACTAGTTAGAACCTACAGTAGTTCGAATCTTTTTATTTAGCTGGCTGTGAACCTGCTGTATGTACTGTAGTTCGTGTCATGAAGATATTCTGTGAGTTAAGTGACTTATGAAATGTATGGGTTATTGTTAGGATTTCTTCTAATTCAGGGCCATTCTTTTGTGTTAATTAATAGTCAGATTGCGTTATCTTTGTATATTATGAGTCATAAATGAATAGAGTAAGTTTGCTTCAATTCCCTCCTTTTTGGGGGCCTAGCGACGTTGTTGTCGCAAAACAGCCACGAAGTAGGCTGATTTTGCTCATGGCTGGACAATTTCCTATCGTATGCAGCACTACTGAAGTTAAATGGTGATGCATGCACCTATGCTGAGTCAGTGAAAAATGCGCAAAGATCTAAATTCCTGGAAAAAGATTTAGCAAACCAGTATTCTGATAAGCAGGTTGTTACTGTAACAAACTGTCCACCCGTAGGCGAAGGTTCAGGGAGGGCTACCTCATGCAAAATGTGTATCCCTGGTTGGGATACAGCTCATAACGTATACCATGAAATTCCTACCAGAAATGGAAAACCAATTGCACATAAATTGTTCCGAATTCTGTATCAATTACCGTCTGTTGTGGAAGAAACGATCCAGCACCAAATTGATGAAGTAATTACTCAAGCATCTGTCACCCCCTGGTCAAGTTCAATTGTCGTTGTACCTAATAAACCAAATAATGGTGAGAAAACCTATCGCTTATGGGTAGGCATCAGAGCAGTAAACAAGGTTATGACCTCTACTCCTTGCCATTTCTTGACGAAATGTTGGCCAGAATAGGGAACAGTAAGATTTTTACTGATCTTGATATGTGCTCACTCTAACATCAGAGTCCACTAGCCCCTCAAGTCTGGCAAAATCAGCTTTCATTTTACAGTCTGCCATGTATGAGCTTTTTTTTAGATCGCTTTTGGGCTAAGAAATGCACCCACTTCATTTTGGAGATTTTTTGATTAGCTGTTGTATGAATTGAAACCTGTTTGCTTTACTTACATGACATTACAGCGATCTCTCAAACCATCAAAGACCACATAGAAGACTAAGAAATGTATTGACAAAGTTATAGAATGCTAATTTAACCATCAAATGGATGATTTTTTATTGAGAAATTAATTTTTAAGTCCTTAAGAATATCATGGAAAGGGAAAAATTCCTATTGTTGTAAATTATAAAGCCTGAGCAACACAGTCTTATTTATGAACTTTATATTTTCTCAGGAACAGATTTTCTTTGTAACTTCACATAAACTTCAAAGAGATTATATAAAAAACAAGAATATTTTAGAAAATAACGAGGAATAACACATTACAGTTGATGCTAAAACATTTTTGCTTTTATCTCAACAATTCCTCCAAAAGCTCGAGCAGCTTTATTCACAGTATAACACTGAATAAGTGTTATACTGGACAAGCTGCTTTTGAGAGATACATAAGACATCCAATTGCCTCACAACAGGGGACAGAGGGCGAAACTGCTTCATCTTGATAATTTCCTTCATATCCAATGGGAGTTGAAATCATGTTGGATTTCTGCAATTCGAAATCTTTTCAATATTTGTCTCGCCTATTTTTCTTGGCTTATCATAATCATTCCATCTGAATTTTGCTTTATTTTTACGCCAAGGGAATCGTCGAGGGTCCTCATCGTTATATCAAATTCACATTATTAAATGGCAAGAAAAACTGTAATTTCTTCTTTCTCACTGCCAACAATCAGACCGTCATCAACATAAAATGTTACATAAATTCTAGTTCCACTGTATTTATGAGGAAACAAACAACCCACATCATTCATGACTCCCATAAAACGTTTGTTCCAGTGGTGTGGTTCTTGTCTGAGTCCATAGAGAATACATTTCAAGAGACACACTCGATGTGTATTACCTTTGAAGCTTTCTGTTTGTTCTGCATACACTTCATCTTGAAATATTCTATTCAAAAATGCAGTCTTCACATCAAATTGCTTCTACACCATCTTCTATGAAGCAACTACTGTTAGCAAAAATTGAATTGTGTCATAATGTGCAACAGGACTATACGCATCTACATGATCAATGCCAGCTTGCTGAAGATACCATTTAATAACTAATAGGGATCTGAAGGGTGTTGTTCCACCAGCTGCAACTTTTTGACTAGAACCCAGTGATTTTGAAATACTTTGACATTTGTGGAACTCAACTAACACCCAAGCATTGTTTCTCTTTAGTGCTTCTATTTCTTCATTAATAGCTTGCATACATATTTCGTTTTCATTTGAATGCAATACATCAGATAAACAGTTTTGATCTTTATGTTTTCCAACACTAACTTTTGTTAGCATCAAGAAGTCGCCATTTTCTCTTCAGGCTTGTTTTCTCCATTGTCTTCTGTTCCCCAATTTATCTTCATAAGAAAATTCATGGGTTTCAGCTGTCAGGAATTCTGTTAATTCTATATTATTATCATGTGATACTTGACTTCCTTCAGAATTCAAGTCCATTAAATTTTTCTTCACTTTAACTTCCTCTGGAAGCAGAATGGCAAGGAATGTCAAATTTAATATGATCATTATGGAAAATACAGTCTATTTCTGCCTTAAATTGTACATCGTGACTCAAGACCACTCTCCTTTTTGGAAGGCATCCAGCCTCTAAATCTAATAATGCAGCTATTGTAACGAACACCAAATAAACGAGACTGTTTTGGCACAAGTGAACATTTTTATGACACAACAGAATATAATTCACGAAGTACCAATATCAAATGCGTATTAGGCCTACTACAAGCAAAAAGCTTGACGTAAGGAAATAGTTTTACACTTCATTCATAAGCTCCAGTTTCTCAAACATGAGATCGTAAAATAGTAATATGAAATTTTTATGCACATTTGGAGTCGTTATATTCTTCCATAATTTGTGTGATGTTCCCATTTCTTCTCCTTCCTCGTTCTAACAAACAGTGTTCTCATCAATAATTCTGTAACTATTCCTGCCAGTGTCAAAGCTTATTTGTCGATTAACTTCACTAACTCTGCCAGAATCATTGGTTTAGTTATCCTGTGATTGTTCTCCAGTTAGGCGTTGTTACATATTCGTTCAACGCGTTTTCCGCGCTACTTCAGAATAGAACTTAAAGTGGGTGCTAGCCAGGGACCGTACAATTGGCCCTTACTAGTCTGCGATCTGGCCAAATATTTTCTCTCAAAATTTAATTTCCTTGGATACACAGAGAAGATAATACGTAATATTTCTTACCTGTTATTCCTGTTAGCCGTTTATTTCCACTCTGATAGTCTGAATCTATGGATTTCGCTAGTAATTACAGCAACGCTCATCATTTGCAAACCCACTCAACCACATCTTGGCATTCATCTGTTCGGTTTTACGCCGCTCAGCTCATATAGCCCCTTTTGTCTGCAGGAAAGTTTGTTTCTAGAGACGACGAGGATTCCCCTGACAGAGACATCACATACACTATGCACGCATTCACAAATCAACTTATGATTCATTAAGAATTCAACTTCGGGTGTGTTCAAAAATCGACAGGGATGCGTTTCAAAGTCATATGAATAATCGATAGACCAAAGTGCGGTGGATGCCAGGCGCTTTGGGAAACAAGGTTTTTTTCCCTCCCAGATCCGGGCCTGCAACGCATGCATGAATCTGGCAGCTTGGGCGCGCCAGTAAAATTTTTCCTGATAGCATCTAGCTGCTTGCTGCGACTGCTTTCACAGCCAACAGCCACAGTTATGTAACCAGAAGCTGGAGGAGGTACTACTCAACTGTGCATGCGCATGATCCCACTCGAAACGAATCTAATATAAACAGTTGTGATGTCACGCTCATCAGAGGCAATTTGTTGTTACGAAGCATTGCATAGTCTTCCTAAAGCCTTGACACATTTTGCTGTTGGAAGATGCTTGTATGAGCACTGTTTTTTTGATGTATATTGGCGCATTTCCTTTTCAATTTAAGTTTTATTTTCGTTTTTTCTCTCGTTCATGTTTTATTGCTGCAATATTATTCTGCAGTAGAGGAATACAATAATATCCTTTGTTAGAGTATCGGTTCTTAGCAGTCAAAATTACAAAAAATTTAACAGAAAATGAAAACAATGAAAAATTCCCGGAATTCTAAAAAATTCCCGGGTTTTTCCCGGTTTTCTCCCGGACGAAAAAATTCCCGGCTTTTTCCCGGATCTACCGGTTGTCCCGGGTCGTATACACCCTGTAAACTCATACAGGCCCTCAGGGGTGATGAATGCATTTTTTCACGATCAGTAGTTTTCTCACGATCAGCGTCATCTGCTTCAATCTGCCAGTATCCCGAGTACATGTCCATGGTTGAGAAAAACTTAGCCCCCTTCAGACAATCTAGTGAACCGTCAATTCGTGGAATAGGATAAACATCCCTTTTAGTTATCTTAATAAGCTTCCTGTAATCAACACAAAAGCACCTTCTTCCTGACATGAACCACTGGTGTCGACCATGGGCTCTGCGAAGGCTGAATGATGTCATTATTCATCATTTTCTCTACCTCATAGCGAATTATTCGACGTTCCGTTGCTGACACACAGTATGCTCTCTGGATTATTGGTTGATGGTCTCCAGTGCTGATCCGGTGCTTCACTGTTAATTTGTCTAATTTGCTCTTCACCTGTGTATTGAAGGATTCAGAGAACTCTTGAAGAATGGCAAGTAGCTTCTTCTGTTGTTCCTTAGTGAGATCTGGTGATAGTCGAGCTAGAAGATCTTGTCTCGTAGTGGTAGCACCAATTTCCCCCACAGACTCAGCATGAGAGGTTTCTATGAAACTCAGCTGTTCGGCAATTAATTGCTCAGCGTTTGCTACGCACATGCATCTTGGAAGGATCTGCAGTTCTCGGCCACAGTTAACTATCCACAATTCACCAAATCTATTCTTAAACGATATGACAGAGGCTTGGATGACCAAGTTATTCTTCAGTGGTATGCTTCTCTTACATTCCACTACAAGATCCATGGGTTGATGCATGGCATGACAGTTAACTTTCTAGCGCTGACTGCAAGAATGATCACTTCATCCAGCACACAAAGTCTCCACACACTCGGATGTGCATCTTCCTGTCCACAGTATCTCATCTCGTCTGGCATAATCATCGAGCAGCCACAATCTATAAACGCCTGAGAAGCTTTCAAAAAGTCCTATTCAAGAATGACGTCATGACTACACTCTTGTAAGACAATGAATTCTAAGGGCTGTGTATGGCCACTTATACCCACACGAATGGTACATCTTCCTGTAGGTTTTACATATTTCCCATTAGCCACCTTCAGCAGAGAGGTTTTGTTGTCAACGAATATGGTTTTCTGCAACTGGTGACGGTACTTCTCCGAGATGACTGAATATGATGCTCCAGAGTCCACAAGAGCTTGAGCTGGTCTGTCATCCATGAGGATATCGACGTAGTTTCCTATCATTTTTGTAGTGATCGATGTTGGAGGATTTTTCTCTTCAGCAGCCTCACCTCCAAGGAAGATCGCACCCTTTAATTTTCCAGGTTGCGGTGGCAAGGTGATCGGCTGGAGCTTCTAAACGGCGATGGAAGACCTTGATCGGCGTGTTGGAGAGCATCCTCTCCAGCAGCTAGCTTGCGGCGATGGTGACCTATGTCGTCCTGCACCCACATCTTCTTGTTCATGTTCACCATCACAGAGTTGGCTTTGGCTAAGATCAGTCTGCTGTCTTCTGGCACGGGCATCATCAAATATCTGCAGCCTTTCTTGACAATAGTGCACCACATGTCCCGGTCGCCCACAGTGGAAACATACTGGTTGGTTATCCTGGCTCCTCCAGACGTCAGCCTTCCTTGGTGCCCAAACAGGTTCCTCATGAGGCATTGTCGTTCCCACTGGGTCTCGGCTTTTTCACGTTATAAAGGGAAATGAAGGACGAGAGACTGGATTCAATGTCTGTTCCACTTCCTCCCTTGTGGCCTCTTGAAGCGTCTCGGTTTTTTGCTCGCCGTGCAAGCCAAGTGTCTTATGAACTTCCTCTCTCGCTATCTGACGAAGAACACTCGTGAAATCACACGCGTCCTCCATCACAGACATCAATACGATGTTTGGAAGCTGTTCAAACTTCTTGTGTGTAATTCTTTTTCGATACGTTGTCTCGATATACTGGCATCATTTTAATAAGTCATCTGCTTTCAAAACCTCCTTCAGGAGTTGGTTTTGATACATATCCTTCGCAAACCTGTTCATGATATTTGCAACCTTATCTTCCTCCTTCATTCTAGGATCCACTACTTTACACAGCTCCAAGACGTCTTGAATGTAGGATGCTGTAGTTTCTCCTGGAAGCTGTGCCCTGCACTTTAATTTATCTTCAGCCTTGCACTTCTGTTGTTGTGGGTTGCCGAAATAATTGCGCAGTTCTGCCTGGAATACTTCCCAGCTTGTGAACTTCTCCTCGTTGTTCTTATACCATTGCTCGGCAGTGCCCTCCAAGTAGAAAAATACGTTAGCCAAACACACGGTTTCATCCCATTTGTTAAATTTGGCTATACGCTCATATACCTTCGGCCACTTGTTTGGATCTTGGCCATCATCACCAGAGAACCCAGAAGCATGTCTCATGTAGTGGCACACAGTTGCTGTCATCATAACGACCTCTTCTTTTCTGTCTCTGATAGATTGTGATCTGTTGTATATGGCTCGAACTCGGGTTTCTCGCCACATAAACAGCGGCTCTGTTGTGGCCTTATGGGAGCCACTTCGTCATTGATAATGTGCGCTATCACAAGTTCCAATATCCAGTGTCTCCACCAGAATTATGTCATGTAGAAGAAGGTGTAATTAGATGAATGACGAACACTAACTTCACTTAACGAAGAATTACTCAGCACTTGCATATATAAGAGTGCAGAGCGAATGCCTCCGTCCAGAACACATACAGTATATGTACAGCTACAGAACATTCCAGTAAAATGATTCTTGACATTTGTGGATACTTCTAGAATGCACTTGAACTGAATATAGGAATTAAAATTATACAGTCCGAATATAGGAAATAAAATTGTACACTCCAGGTGAGTTTTGAACTCACAACCCCCCCCCCTCCCCCCCTATACAACAGTTTAATATCATAACCACTACACCAAGAAGCTACTCTGCTTCTTCTGTGACAATATCACAAAAACTTGTCTTCAACAAAAAGCCTTCAATACAATAAAAGAATTTAAAATAAGTAATAAAAATGACCTAGTCTAGTAAAGCTACTGTATGATATGACCACTACATTACATGAGCTATTCTGAAAATGTTATTGTCTTATATGTTGTGTTTTATTTTCATAATGCATTTATACTTCATGATTAGCATGTATCAAGCATATCTCATTTGTATTTGTTAAAATGCTTTCTCAAGTTGTGTACTGCTTTTCACATGCTGTTTCTCCATTTGTCATTCTGCATGACACTTTTATATTTAATAATTACTGAAATGTGTTCAGTATAAACAAAATATATTTGTTCAACACATTAGAAATGTATGACTTATTATGTAGCTGTACAATATATGTAAAATGACGACATCAACTGCATGGAAAATGCTTAAAGATGGATCAATAAGTCAAATCAGATTTTAAAGTTTTCTTCTCAGTTTTCATGCAAAAACCTTTCTGTGCAGCTGGTTTCACAAAGCACAAGTGCAAACTTGCTTTAGGAACATAAAGTACATCTTTCCATTCAGCATATTTTTCTGCTGTTTTTCAACCACATTTGTCTTTTCAGTTTTCTGGCCATGAGCCAACACACTTACACCTCTTTTAAGGAACAGAGAATTTTGTATATGACATAAAATATTTCTTATTCACAGGAATATGATTTGTGGCACCATTGTTCCAGTAACAACAGTTGACTTCAACACAATTATCAAACAAGGCGACAAAAATGTGAAAAAAATGCAACATTCTTTTCACCTGCATTCTTTTCTTTTAATACATTTATAACAAGGAAATTTTCATTTTGTACATTCAACATTCTTTTTAAATTTTTCATAATTGTCACTTTTATTTTGCTGAAATTTCTTCTTAGGGCTACTGCAAGCAACAAATGCAGCTGATTCAACCATTCTTTGATCCTGCATTTAATTGTGCACAACTTTTCAATCAAAAGGTTCACACTTGGATTTTCAGATAGAATCATGTCCTACTGGCCTTAAAAAATTCTGTGCATAATGTGGATAAAATCTGAACTGTTGTGACAGTGCCACGAGATTTAAAAGTGCCGTTACGTCAGTACGCAAACACGGCGATAGAGGCGCTCCGCAGCTCGGCTGAGCGCGGGAGCGCCACCTAGCTATGAACGGCGCCGGCCGCATGTCACGGCACGGCAGTTGAGTGACAGATACGGAGTTGGTAGCATGAAACCCACTATTGTTTCTACGTTTGTATATCCACGCAATTTATTAGTGAATTAAAGGTTATAGCACTTTTTGACGACGAGGTCGGATATTTTTTTTTCCAGCGTTGGAGTATTGTGCGTTTGTGTCTGGGCAGACATGGAACAGCTTCTGCAAGCGCTCATTGAACAACAAACGCAGCTGACGGCTGCTATTCAGGCGTTGTTGACGTCGCTTACTCATCGTCTGTCGTCCTCTTCTCCGCCTCCGTTCCCTCCTTACGACGAGGCCGCTGAAGACTGGGAGGATTATGAGAAGCGTTTGCGGCAACACTTCTTGGCTTTCGGCGTTGTCGACGCTCCGATGTGTAAGTCGTTATTTCTATCTTGGATTTCCCCACGGATCTATCAGCTGCTATCTCAGTTAGCCCCTCTGCGGGAACCTGCCTCTCTGTCCTTCCAAGAAATGTGTGACTTATTGTCTAACTATTACCGAAAAAACACCCACGTCGTTGCCGCCCGCGTGGCGTTCCACCGGTGTCGTAAACAGCCCCATCAATCTTACCGGGCTTGGGCGGCGGAACTACACGGTCTGAGTAGGAAATGTCAGTTTGTCACGGACACTCATCATGAGTCTTATGCTGATTCAATGGTTATGGATGCTATTCTACGGCTTGCTCCTGATAAAGAAGTTCGGCAACGTGCCCTACAACTGCCAAACCCGTCATTGTCGGAAGTTCTAAGCATCGCTCAATCCTTCGAAGTGTCTCACACTGCTGGCGCGCAAATAGACGCGTGGTGTGATGTAGGCGCTGTACAGTCAACTTTCGACACGGATAATTTGCCTGTTTCCCAGGAGAACGAAGATGTGGCGGTGGTTCACTCGCGTAAACAACGTCGCGTTGGGCCGCAACGCTCGCAGCGAAAACAGCAACCACAGAAACAGGTTCGTTGAGCCCTTCCTTCTTGTCCACGTTGTTTCGTACAGCATGACAGGGCCGCGTGTCCAAAACGTTGGGCCACGTGTAATTCATGTAGGAAAAAAGGCCACATTGCTTCTGTGTGTCAGTCCCCTAAAATTCCTGTCGACGAGGACGAGGCATCGGACATGGATGTTAACTGTGTGCTGTCTCAAACAAATAAGTTGTTTGTTACTGTTCGTGTTCTGGATAAAGACATTCGCATGCAAGTGGACACTGGCTCTGCGGTAACTCTCATTAATTCTCGCACGTATCTGGAGTTGGGCTCCCCTCCTTTGTCTCCAGTTACGCGAAATCTGAGAACTTATAATAAACAGAAAATTCCTATCGTTGGCCAGTTTGATGCTTTCACTGCCTACAAGTCTGTTGTTCGGCCCCTCACGTTTTATGTGGTGGATCATGCGGGCACTGAAAATCTGTTCGGTTATGATGCTTTCCAGCTGTTTGGGTTCTCCATTGATGATGATGTGCACCTCATATCTGAGGATATTCCGTATCAACAGCTGGATGGATTGTGTTCTGAATTCTCGTCCGTGTTCTCTGCTGGTCTGGGTCGTGCCAAGGATTTTGAAGCCCACATTACTCTTAAACCTACAGCTCGCCCTAAGTTTTTCCGGGCACGCCCTATTCCGATGGCGTTGCGTGCACCTGTCAAGGCTGAGATAGACAGGTTAACAGCTTCAGGGATTCTCCTTCCTGTTACCTCCAGCGAATGGGCATCGCCAATCGTGGTGGTTTCTAAACAAAACGGGAGTCTGCGATTGTGTAGCGATTTTAAAGCCACTGTCAACGCTCAGAGCCTCATTGACACTTATCCTCTTCCCCGTCCTGAGGAGTTATTTACCAAGCTCGCTGGGGGCCAGTTCTTTTCCAAACTTGACTTATCGGAGGCGTACCATCAGTTGCCGTTGGATGCGTCTTCTAAGAAATTTCTTGTCATCAACACTCCTTGTGGGTTGTATCAGTACGAGCGGTTACCATTTGGTTCGCTAGCGCGCCGGCCATTTTTCAGCGGTTTTTGGAACAGCTCACAGCTTCCGTTCCTGGTAGCATCAACTACCTGGATGACATTGTTGTCACGGGGGCCTCCACTGAGGAGCACCTTCGCAATTTGCGTTCATTATTTCGGGTTCTGCATTCAGCTGGAAGTGCAGTCTGGACAAGTCACAGTTCTTCCAACCCTCCATTGTGTATCTTGGTTTCCACTTGTCCCGTGAAGGTATACGTCCTCTACGTCAGCACGTTGCGGCCATTACCGCTCTCCCCCGGCCGTCTACGGTCAAAGAACTTCAGGCGTTTCTAGGCAAGATTGCTTATTATCACAAATTATTTCCATCCGCGGTGGCGGTGGCTCATCCTCTGCATCAGCTGTTACGCACAAACGTTCCTTTCTGTTGGTCCGACTAGTGTGAACAGGCTTTTGTCCGCCTGAAGGCTCATTTGCAGTCGGCGCCTTGTCTTGCCACCTTCTGTCTGGGTCGGCACTTGGTTCTGGCGACTGACGCATCACAGTATGGCCTAGGGGCTGTTCTCGCCCATCGGTATGAGGATGGGTCGGAACGACCCATCGCCTACGCTTCCAAGACCCTCAACGATGCCCAGTGGCGTTACTCTCAAATCGAAAAGGAGGCGCTCGCTATCATTTATGCTCAAAAAAGTTCAGCGTTTTTTTGTATGGTTCTAAGTTTCACCTCATCACCGACCACAAGCCGCTGGTCTCTCTGTTCAGCCCCTCGGCGTCGCTTCCGGATAAGGCAGCTCACTGCCTGTAACGTTGGGCCTTATACTTCTCTCGTTTTCACTATGAGATTCACTATCGCCCCACGGCCCAGCACGCCAACGCTGACGCATTGTTGCATTTGCCGATGGGCCCCGACCTGGTTTTCGATCGAGATGAACTACTGTTTCCACATTGATGAGGAAGAACGTCGTGCGGTCGAGGGTTTTCCGCTTACAGGTTCACAGGTCGCGTCGGCTACTGCGCGGGACCCGGTCCTGCCTCAGGTGATCGGTTTTGTTCAACGGGGTTGGCCGGACAGGACCAAGGGCCGGGCATCGGATCCCCTTCGCAACTACCATGCCTTGCGCCTTCGTCTGTCTGTTCGTGAGGGTGTTGTTCTTCTGGCCATGGATGGCGCATCTCCACGGGTCGTGGTGCCAGCTTCTCTTCGCAAAGATGTTCTCAAACTATTGCATGAAGGCCATTTGGAGATTTCTCGGACTAAGTCCCGGGCCCGCAGGCATGTTTATTGGCCCGGTATCGATTCGGACATCTCCCACATGGTCACTGCGTGTGGTCAGTGTGCTCAACAACTGGCTGCGCCCCGTACAATGCCCTCTCCGTGGCCTGATTCGGCGCAGCCATGGGAACGGGTGCACACTGACTTTGCCGGCCCCTTCCTCGGCACTTATTGGCTACTGTTGATTGACGCCTTCTCGAAGTTTCCGTTTGTGGTTCGATGTCCGTCACCCACCACTGCGGTGACGACGCTGGCTTTGTCCAAGATCTTTGCGCTAGAAGGTCTTCCATCCACGATTGTCACGGACAACGGCCCTCAGTTCTCTTCGCAGGCCTTCCGTGATTTTTGTACTGGACAAGGGATTCATCATGTTACAGCACCGCCCTTCCATCCCCAATCGAATGGGGAGGTCGAGCGCCTTGTCCGCACTTTCAAAAGCCAGATGAAAAAATTCCTTACTGATTTTTCTACCGATGACGATCTGTTCCAATTTCTGAGTTCTTATCGCTTCACGCCTCTGGGTGATCGCAGCCCTGCTGAACTCTTGCATGGCCGCCAACCGCGCACTCTACTTACCTGCTTCACCCTGTCAGGCCTAGTACTGTGTCCCCTAGTGCGGGAAAATACTCGGTGGGTGCCGACGTGTGGGCACAAGGGTATGGATCTCGCCCTAAACGGATTCCAGGGGTGGTCAAGGCTCTTCGCAGCCGCCGGCTTTGTGAAATACGTACGGACGACGGCATGGTTGTTCGCCATTACGACCAGATGCGCCCGTGAGTGGTGGCCACGCCGGTGCCACCGCCCCTTCTTTCGCCTCCACCAGCCCGAGAAGCCAGTCCTGTCGCTGCTGCCGATCTCCCGTGCGTGTCGCTGCAGCCAACATCGCTGCCGCTTCCGAGTACGCTGGAACCGGCCCCAGTCGCGACGCCGCCTTCTCCGGGACCCATCTCGCTGGAGCACACCCCCAGGTCCACGACACCTATGGATGCTGCTCCGGAGTTTTCACCCATCATATCGTCCAGGAGGCACGTTCCACGCACAAGCTACCGTCCTGGACATTTTCGACCATATTCTCGTGTTTCTCCGCGGGATCTTCTCGGGGTCTCCCAAGAGGGCATGGATGTCTCCGCACTGTCCGTGTCTCCAAGGAAGTGAGTGTCTTTTATTCAAGGGGGGAAAAGTGTTGTGACAGTGCCACGAGATTTAAAAGTGCCGCTACATCAGTACGCAAACACGGCGATAGAGGCGCTCCGCAGCTCGGCTGAGCGCGGGAGTGCCACCTAGCTATGAACGGCGCCAGCCGCATGTCACGGCACGGCAGTTGAGTGACAGATACGGAGTTGGTAGTATGAAACCCACTATTGTTTCTACGTTTGTATATCCACGCAATTTATTAGTGAATTAAAGGTTATAACATGAACATTTAAAATTCTTTCAGACATAACAGTTTTATGATGATTTTGCAACTAATCATTCAAATTCATGAAAAACTTTTATAACTTTGCAAAGTATGTACTAATGTCCTCTTTTTCATCATGTTGGCTGCAAAACATGCTTCGATCAACCTGGTCAGCCATTGCATACTATTACAGTCAAGTTGTGCACATAACTTATTCCAAATCTCAGTTCTGTAGGCGCATGTCAACACATTTGGCAATGGATTTTCGTAGTGCACTTGCCAATAAATTTGCTGCTTCTGCATTATATTTCAACCACTGTACCATTATTTTTTTCTGCAGCCACATCTTCCACCAATTCATGTCACTCATAGATACTGCTAACAATGCCTTCAAGAGTATTTGCTCACAACAGCATCAACATATGCCATTTCCATTTTGCCAAATTATAGATACTTTGTATTTTGCAGTCACCAATGTTGGCTGCCATTTTGGTTGGGGAGGAGGAAAGAATACAGGCAAATTCATATTATTTTATGAAAATTAATTCACCAGTGAAAACAAATACTTTGCAGCTGTTCATGCATGTCCTGGCCTCACAAGCTGTTAATATTATTTACAGGGTATTTCAAAAAGGACTTTACAACTTTAAAAATCCATTTAAATTTATTGAAAGCAGATACAGAGGTGGGTTTAGTGTTATTTTGTTGGGAAATGCATAAAGTTTTTTTACCTTAAACTAAAGATGTTGTCTGTGGCTTCTTTAGTTATCCTGCACACATCCCATTGGAAATCAATTTCTTCCCAAACTCACTGTAGCATTGCAGGTGTAACTTTCTCAGTGGCGGCATAAATTCTTGCTCTTAGTTCAGGTAGAGAAGCCAGCACAGGAGGTACAAACATTATATCCTTGATGAAATCCCATTTTAAAAAATCGAGTGGTGTCAGGTCTGGGGAAAGTGGGGGCTATGCAATTGGTACATCACAGCCAATCCATTGACCTGGAAATCAGTCATTGAGAAAATCCCAGACATAAGTCATGTAGTGAGGTGGTGCACCATCTTACATGAAGTAAACATTTCGCTCTCGGTCATCAACATTGATCTGTGGTATCAAAAATTGTTGTAACATATACAGGTACACTATCCTGTTGATGGTTCTCTTATGGAAAAAAAGGGATCTTAGGCTTTATTATTGCTCAATGCACAAAAAACATTCAGTTTATAGCTCTCATGAACATGTTGCAATATTTGATGTGAATTTTCACTGGCACTTAAGTGAAAAGTCGATTCATCAGAAAAGATGATTTTGTCCAAGAAATGTTCATCTTCATGTAATCAATTTAACATATCTCCACAGACGTTCTTGTGAGCAATTTTATCAGTGTCTTTTATTGTTTGTTCAATCATCAATCTGTATGGTTTCAAATGCAAACAGTTCCTCAACATACACCAAAAAGTCATATGAGGGATTTGCAGTTTGCAAGATGAAAGCCAGGTCGATTTTGTTTCAAATACAAATGGTTTCTCAACATACTCCAAAGAGTCACATGTGGGATTTGCAGTTCGCAAGATGCATGCTGGGTCAATTTTGTAGGTCTGTTGACAAAATGTTGTCTTACTTGCTCAACGATATCATCAGATGTGCTTGGATGACCTGATGATTTCCCATGTCTTACTGAGCACACTGTTTCTACAAAACATTTATGCCACTCATAAACTGTAGGCCTGCTAGGCGGATCTTTAGCATACTTGGTACAGAAATTACACTGAACTGTTGTCGCTGACTTCGATTCCTCAAACCAAAACACACAGCTAGCACGCTCGGATCCAGTGAAGGCAGCCATCTTTAACACATTTGCCACTAGTGCTCCTTACAGTGTGATTCAGCACTACTGAACTATGCAAACCAAAACTTGATGTATTTCTCTACAAATTGACACTACAATCACCTCTGTAGGTACTATGGATTAATTTGAGGTGGATGCTCAGGTGAGATACACCAAACACCTTATAATCACTGGATGTGCTGGTCGTGCGGTGACAGGTAGGCCAGCGATTTGCGCGAGGCACAGAGCGACGACGACGATATCTCTAGTGGGCGTAGCAAACACACGAAGCATGTCCAGGTCGATGTCAGGCGAGAGGAGAACACATTTCACCAGGTGGCAGGGAATGGCGGAGGTTGTGTCATGAGCACCGGATGAAGGGAAACATACGACGAACAGTGTGTCATCGCGGAGTGTTATAGAGATGTCGTGAATTATGTCCAGGGGGACAGGCACAACACTTTGAGCAAGGGCATGCTCAAGATGGGAGGGGGAGGGGCATGAGAAACCTCGAGAGGGTGAGGCAGGCAACTGGGGAGAGGTCGAAGGGACCGGAGAAGGGCCCGGCGACAAGGGCATGATTGTAGGTAAGCTCGACGTGGGGAGCATGTGATCACTCGATGGAGTGCGTGAGACCAGAGTAGAGGGCGAGGTCGGAGAAGAGCTCGACGATTGGAGCTGGAAGTCACTCTACTGTATGTCTGACATGGAGGGAGTGGTCGGAGAATCGTGAGCCACGACAGTGAGTGGTGTGGTCATGGCCTAAAGGGGGGTAGAAGCGGGCTCGACATGAGCAGGCTTAAGTCTGTTGAGAGAGAGACTGTAACAGCTGAATCTTTTATCTGGATGTCATAGGTGTTGGCTGTGCGCCGGAGAACTCGGTACGGGCTGGTATATTGGGGTTGAAGGGGAGCACGGACAGTGTCATCTCAGAGCATGACATGCTCTCAACTGTTAAGAGATTTCGGGACTTCAACCTTAGGGCGGGAATGGCTGGCGGGCGGAGGGATGTGGAGGCTGATGAAGTGGCGTCTGACGCGGTCCATGAAGGAAGGCAAGTCAGACTGAGGGAGAGAAGTGGAAGGGCTCAGAAGTTCACCAGGGAGAACAATGTTCTGGCTGTATATGAACTCTACTATTGTGCCTTTGAGTTCTTCCTTATAGATTGCATGAATGCCGAGTAGCACAAGGGGAAGGGCCTCTGTCCAAAGAGAGTTGTGGCTTCGAAGAGCCACCTTGAAAGTGCGGTGCCAGCACTCAACTAGCCCATTACTTTGCGGGTGATATGCTGTGGTATGGATGCGCCGGATGCCGTAAATGTTACAAATCTCATTGAACAGGGCCAACTCAAATTGTCTGCCCTGGTCAGTCGTGATGATAGCTGGACATCCAAAACGCGATACCCATCACTCGACGAAAGCTCGAGCAACAGTTTCTGCAGTGATATTGGGGAGAGGGACAGCCTCGACCCAGCGAGTTGTTCAGTTGATAGATGAGAGAACATAACGAAAGCCGTTAGAGGGGGGGGGGGGGGGGAGAGTGCCAACAATGTCAATGTGAATATGCTGAAAACGCCCAGGAGGGATCGAAAAGGCACTGGGGGGGGGGGGGTGGTTAAGTGTGCTTGTGTACTTTGCAGCATTGGCACGCGACGCAGGAGCGTGCCCATTGCTCGCGATCCTTGTTGACATTTCTCCACACAAAGCGCTGCACTACGAAGCGGGCGGACGCACGAACACCGGAGTGGGCTAAATTATGCAGTGCGTTGAAAACAGCTTGACAGAGCATGGTTGGGATGAGGGGGCGTAACGTGCCCGTACTGTTGTCACACCAGATCTCACCAGAAATGCCAGGGAAGGTGGTGTGGACGAAGTGTAGTGAAGAGGTAGAGTCTGAAATTAGGTTTTGTGTGTCTTCGTCAGTGGGTTGGAGGTTAGGCAGGTCAGAGAGGGCTAACAGCAAATGAACGGCATCGACTGGTGAAAGGAAATCAGCAACTATATTGTCGGCACCCTGACACAGCTTTGTAAAACGTTCGGAAGAACAGGATGAGTTGAATTCGTCAGGGCACTGCCTGAAACGAGCTGTTGTTGCTGCAGTATTCCAGGAGAGTGTGTCTCCAGGGTATGTGGTGATGACGGCTGGTCGGGTGGCAGCGTGAAGGTGATGCGTTGTGGCTGAGCGTGATCCATCATGATGCGGAAGGCCGACACGAGTGAGACACCCTAATGTGTCAATTGCGATTGTGTAAGTTCGACTGGAGCCGGCACGGGGGCGACAGGTGAGAAAAAGTTCAAATTTTGAAAACGCGTGCCAGTCCACAGAAAACTTGACGTGCGATCAGAGTTGGAGCCACTTGTGTTGCAGGGAGGCTGTGGAGGTGCGGGTTGTCCAAAAGCACAGAGAGGAAAATGATGTCGAACGTTGGGCAAAATGTGTGAAGGTTCACTGTTCAGTCACTTCACTCAAAATGGTGTGCAGAAAAGGTGAATGTCGTGGTACAAAACACTGAGGCGTAGCAGTAGGACGGAGATGGAGGTCAGGCACAGATAACAAGCCACTGTTCCTGTTGCAGGCCGAGGTATTGAAGCAGGAAGGCATGTGCTGATGCTGAACCGAGGCAGGCGCGGGTGTGGTCGGATGCTGAGGAGGTTGACCTGTGAACAAAGCAGTTCCGACCACTTGGCAGAAATCCATGTGGCACTGCACGGATTGTGGTGTGGCAAACCATTGCCCTGGTGGTGGTAGGTTATCCAACGGAGCATTTGCAGAAATCGGCATTGATCCCGCACTGCACAGAGATCCGTAAGAGGTGACCGCACCGTCGATGAGGGAGGACACATGCTGCGGGAACAAAGGCGTCTGTTAGCCGGAGTCATGCACACTCCTTACTGTGCTTATTGTTGCAGGCATGAAAACATCTGGCAAAATCGGTGTAATCGACGAGTGAGAGGCATCGTGTTGCACTCCTGGCGGGTGTACATTGTCTGCAACACAATGCATGTTGATCACAAAATCCGGCATTAGGCGTTGAGCCAAAGCCATTGTTCGAATGTTGTGTTGATGTAATACATGCGAAAATAACCGATGCGGAGGCCGCGGACACAATAAAATGGCAAAAACGGAATACGTCGCAACTCGGGGTCACCAGTGAGGGGGGTGCTCGGGTGAGATACACCAAACAACACCTTATAATCAGGAGTTCATTTATTTACCTCTTCACACAAGTAAGGCTTACAGAGAACTGGATGGTGGGACTACACAAAGATAATGTTTTGCTAGGTTCAAAGATGATGCTCAGATCGATACTGGCGTCATTCTCAATGGCACCACAAATTTATATGAATTTTTAAAGCTGTAAAGTCCTTTTGGAAACACCCTGTATTTAAAACAGACTGCAAAACATTTAAAAAGCTTGGTTTCTCAGAGATACACTCACAACATAGTACCACACACTTTCAGTTTTACCAGTCCAGAGATTCCATTCCACTTGCATAACAAAGATATGAAACTCACATTACACAGATATGGCAATACACTTCTTTTCAGTGTTAACATTCTCAAATTGCAATGAACTGTTGACAACAATTTTCATCAGTTAATAAATGTACTGTGATGCTGTAATTAATATTCCCAATCACAATATGGACAGGATAGATTGCTACTCACCATGTAGAAGAGGCATTAAGTTACAAACAGGCACAATCAAAAGAATGCTAGAAGTATTTAAACTTTTGGATGAAGCCACTTGGCTTGTATATCTGCAATAGACCCAAACGTGAGATCTGTCACATACACTGTCCCACTATCACCTATTCCAGTACTGTTGCAGCATTCCACTTAACTTTTGTTTTTGTTGAACTCAGTTTTGAATAATTTTGAAGCCTCATAGCTTGTTGAACAGAAATAATATTCTGAGAACTAATATCAGGTAGGAGAGATTCAAATTATGTAAACTGCACATGAAACAGGTTTTAAAGATGGATTATCCCAACATATTTGTATTATATTACAATGGAAACTCCACATAGGAATATCAACAATATAGAAAAAGATAGATTGCTACTTACCGTAAAGATGACACATTAAGTTGCAAACGGGCACAATTAAAAGACACTTACACAAAGCTTTCAGAAGACACTTACACAAAGCTTTCGGCCACAACCTGCATGAGAAAAAGAGAAACAAGCAAGGAAACCTCTCACACACAACTGCCAACTCTGGCAGCTCAAGCCAGAATGCAGCTGTCTACATCTATATCTGAACTCTGTAAACCACTGTGAGATGCATGGCAGAGGGTATGCCACATAAATTTACTGCATCCAACAAGTTTTGAACCCACAGCCTCCTACACATGAACCTACTCATCTATCCATTATAACACAATATCCATATATCATGTGTGACGGAAGCAGCAATTTGGAGGGGGTATGGAAGGGGTACAGACAGTAGTGTAAGGCTGAGAAGACAGTGAAATGCTCTCTGGCATAGAGTGCAAGGACTAGAATGCCAATAAGCACAGTGTCAGGAGGTTATTGGACAGGGAAGTAGGGAAAAAAGGAACAAAAAGGAGAGACATGGAGGAAGACGGGCGGATACATTGGCAGAAAGCTGCAAATAAACAGGTGGGAGATGAGAATGGTGAGGAAATGATGGACAGAGGAGGTGGAAACTGTTTGGTGGAAGGTGTGGGGACAGCACGTTACTGTAGTTTCAGGCCAGGATAATTGCAGCAGCTGAGAATGTGTTGTAAGGATAACACCTATCTGTGCAGTTCAGAAAGCTGATGGGACAGGGGAGGATCCAGATGGCTCGGTTAGTAAAACAGCCTTTGAAACCAAGCATGTTATGCTTAGCTGAATGTTGTGCCACAGAGTGGTCTACATTGTTCTTGACAACAAATAGCAGTGGCTGTTCATCCTGGTGGACAGCTGGTTGGTAGTCATACCAATGTAAAATGGTTTCGGCAGAACTGATAAATGACACGGCTGCTTTTACAGGTGGTCTAGTCCATGATAGAGTAGGATAAACCTGTGACAGGATTGGAATGGGAAATGCTGGGTGGGTGGATTGGGCAAGTCTTGCATCTGGTTCTTCCATGGGGATATGATTCTTGTGATAAGGGGTTGTGATTGGAAATGGCGTCTGAATGGACTAGGATGTTGTGGAGTTTGTGTGGGTGACACAACTCTACTTTAGGAGGGCTGGAACGGATCTCTCTCACTTCAAGGCTTGATGATGGGTGATCATAGCCCTGGCAAAGGATGTGGTCCAGTTGTTCTAGTCCCACATAATACTGGGCAATGGAGGTGGCACTACTTTATGGCTGGATTTTGGGGTTGGTGGAAGAATGGGGGATGTGATGGTAAATGGCATGGGAGATGTGTTTGTGGACTACATCTGGGGGATAGTACTTGTTTGTCACAGCCTTGGTGAGACCATCAGCATACCATCCCCAGGTGGCCAGGCTGTATGGGAGGGATTTTTTTGTGTGAAAGGGATGACATATGTGGAAATGTAGGAATGTAGGTACTGTTGGTGGTTGGTGGATTTAATGTGGATGGAAGTGCAGATGGAGCCATCACAGAGGAGGTGGTCAACATCTAGGAAGGTGGCATGCTGGGTTGAGGAGGAACAGGTGAAGTGGATGGGAGAGAAGGTGTTGAGGGTGTGAAGTAATGAAGGTAGTGTCTTGGACCTGAGTCCAGATCATGAAGATATTTCAATGTACCTTAACAAGACTAAGGGTTTGGCATTTTGGGAGGCTAGGAAGGTCTCCTCCAGATGGTCCATAAACAGGTTTACATGGAGGGTTCCATATGGGTGCTCACTGCCATGCCACAGATTTGTTTGTATATCTTCCTTCCAAAGGAGAAATAGTTGTGGGTTAGGATAAGGTTAGCAAGGTGTATGAGGAATGATGTAGTGGATTTTGAGCTGGGAGACATTTGGATAGGTAGTGTTCAATAGTGGTAACACCATGGACCTGACGGATGTTGGTACATAGGGAGGTGGCATCAACAGTGACGAATAGGGGTCCTGCAGGTAAAGAGGTGTTGTTGGTGGAGAGTTGATATCTTTAATGTGGGAGGCTAGATTATGGGCAACTGGTTGGAGGTGTTGGTCAATAAGAGCCAAAATTCTTTCAGCAGGGGCACAATAACCAGCCACAATGTAGTATCCAGGATGGTTGGGTTTGTGGATTTCCAAACACCATACAGAGGTTCTGGGAAGAACCTAAGGCTTTAAGCAGGAACTGGAGATTGTGCTGGACTTCTGGGATGAGATTACTCTTACAGAGTTTATAGGTGGAGGTATCAGATAGCTGGTGGAGACCTTCTGCCAGGTGGTCACTGCAATTCATAACAACAGTGGTGGAACTTTTGTCTACATGTACAATGATTAGGTCAGGATTTGCTTTGAGGTTGTGTATGGCTATTCTTTCTTCTGCTGGAAGGTATTCTGAAAAAGGGACCTGGGGAAGGATGGTGAGGCTAGGCTGAAGGTAAGGAATTCCTGGAAGCTAGGTGGGAGGGGGAGGATCATGGTTGGATGGTTGTATGAACTGAGAGAGGCATAGGTCAATGTTGGAATTAGGTTGGTTTCGGTTGGAGGGATTGGCACCAAAGAAGTGCTTTGATTGCAGGGATCGGAAGAAGGACAGTAGGTCTTTGACAATTCAAGTATGATTAAATTTGGGTGGAGGGTTAAATGTGAGGCCTCTGGATAGGATTTTGGTGGAAAGGTTAATAACAGTGTAATGGCTATGTTTTGGCACTGGATTTGGTGGAGTTTTGGTATGGAGTTTTGGGGGATGTGGCTAGTTGAAAAGGTCAGCTACGCAGAGTTTAGGTGCTATGAGAGATGGGTGAGGAGAAACACTGTTGGTAAGATAGCAGTTGGACAGTGATGCCTTGATGTGGCAGTAGGATGTTGGCAGGTTGGATAACTTACGGGGGTGCTGTCTGGAAGGATTCTCCAGGACAGGTGCTGGAGAGAAAGGGACTCAGTTTCAGAGATCTACATCAATACTCTGCAAACTACTATGAGGTGCACTGTAGAGAGTATATCCCATTGTACCAGTTATTTGGGTTTCTTCCTGTACGATTCACATATGGAGCATAGGAAGCACGATTGTTTGAATGCTTTTGTCTGAGCAGTAATTATTCTAATATTATCCTCATGACTCCTATGTGAGCAATACATAGGGGATTGTAGTATATTCCTAGAGTAATCATTTTAAACCAGTTCATGAAACTTTGTTAATATACTTTCTCAGGATAGTTTACCTATACCTTCAGGAGTCTTCCAGTTCATTTCCTGCAGTATCTCTGTGACAGTCTTCTATGGGTTAAACAAACCTGTGACCATTTATGCTGTGCCTCTCTGTATATGTTCAATATCCTCTGTTATCCTATCTTGTACGGGACTCACACACTTGAGTAATATTCTAGAATGTGTCGCACAAGTAATTTGAAAGCAATCTCCTTTGAAGGTTGGTTGCACTTTTTCAGCATTCTGCCAATAAACTGATATCTAGCACCTGCTTTTCCCACAACTGAACCTATGTGATCATTTCATTTCATATCCCTACAAAGTGTTACACCTAGGTATTACAGAGTTGGCCAACTACAACAGTGACTCATTGATATTCTAGTCATAGGATACTATGGTTTTTCATTCTGCGAAGTGCAAAAGTTTACATTTCTGAACATTTAGAGCAAGTTGCCAATCTCTGCACCATGTTTCAATCTTACCAAGATCTGAATGAATATTTATGCAGCTCTTTTAGATAGTACTTCATTATGGATAACTGTATCATCCGCAAAAAGCCTGATTTTCCTTTTAATATTGTCTGGAAGGTCATTAATACACAACATGAACAGGAAGGGTCCCAACACACTTCCATGGGGAACACCCAAAGTTACTTCTACATCTGATGATGACTCTCCATCCAAGATAACACGATGTGTCCTCCCTACCAAAACATTCTCAATCCAGTCACAAATTTTACTTGATATCCCATGTGATTATACTTTTGACAAAAAATGTAGATGCGGTACTGAGTCAAATGCTTTTAAGAAATCAAGAAAATACTGCATCTACACTCCTGGAAATTGAAATAAGAACACCGTGAATTCATTGTCCCAGGAAGGGGAAACTTTATTGACACATTCCTGGGGTCAGATACATCACATGATCACACTGACAGAACCACAGGCACATAGACACATGCAACAGAGCATGCACAATGTCGGCACTAGTACAGTGTACATCCACCTTTCACAGCAATGCAGGCTGCTATTCTCCCATGGAGACGATCGTAGAGATGCTGGATGTAGTCCTGTGGAACGGCTTGCCATGCCATTTCCACCTGGCGCTGGCGCCTCAGTTGGACCAGCGTTCGTGCTGGACGTGCAGACCGCGTGAGACGACGCTTCATCCAGTCCCAAACATGCTCAATGGGGGACAGATCCGGAGATCTTGCTGGCCAGGGTAGTTGACTTACACCTTCTAGAGCACGTTGGGTGGCACGGGATACATGCGGACGTGCATTGTCCTGTTGGAACAGCAAGTTCCCTTGCCGGTCTAGGAATGGTAGAACGATGGGTTCGATGACGGTTTGGATGTACCGTGCACTATTCAGTGTCCCCTCGACGATCACCAGTGGTGTACGGCCAGTGTAGGAGATCGCTCCCCACACCATGATGCTGGGTGTTGGCCCTGTGTGCCTCGGTCGTATGCAGTCCTGATTGTGGCGCTCATCTGCACGGCGCCAAACACGCATACGACCATCATTGGCACCAAGACAGAAGCGACTCTCATCGCTGAAGATGACACGTCTCCATTCGTCCCTCCATTCACGCCTGTCGCGACACCACTGGAGGCGGGCTGCACGATGTTGGGGCGTGAGCAGAAGACGGCCTAACGGTGTACGGGACCGTAGCCCAGCTTCATGGAGACGGTTGCGAATGGTCCTCGCCAATACCCCAGGAGCAACAGTGTCCCTAATTTGCTGGGAAGTGGCGGTGCGGTCCCCTACGGCACTGCGTAGGATCCTACGGTCTTGGCGTGCATCCGTGCGTCGCTGCGGTCCGGTCCCAGGTCGACGGGCACGTGCACCTTCCGCCAACCACTGGCGACAACATTGATGTACTGTGGAGACCTCACGCCCCACATGTTGAGCAATTCGGCGGTACGTCCACCCGGCCTCCCGCATGCCCACTATACGCCCTCGCTCAAAGTCCGTCAACTGCACATACGGTTCACGTCCACGCTGTCGCGGCATGCTACCAGTGTTAAAGACTGCGATGGAGCTCCGTATGCCACGGCAAACTGGCTGACACTGACGGCGGCGGTGCACAAATGCTGCGTAGCTAGCGCCATTTGACGGCCAACACCGCGGTTCCTGGTGTGTCCGCTGTGCCGTGCGTGTGATCATTGCTTGTACAGCCCTCTCGCAGTGTCCGGAGCAAGTATGGTGGGTCTGACACACCGGTGTCAATGTGTTCTTTTTTCCATTTCCAGGAGTGTATTTGGCTACTTTGATCTGAAGCTTTCAGTATATCATGTGAGAAAAGTGTGATAACCTACCCTTCTTGTAGACTGTGTTTTAGAGACCTCAGCTGTTCCTCCACGCCATAGACACTAATACTTATTTCATTCATCCTTTCAGTGGTACAAGGATTAAACTGGGGCAATTCTACTGGATTTTCCTTTGTAAAGGCACATTCAAAAATGGAGTTAAGTACTTCAGCTTTTGCTTTGCTACCCTCAATTTCAGTACTTGTCTCATTCACTAGGAACTGGACACTAACTTTGCTGCCACTAACAGCCTATGCATACAACCAGAATTTCTTTAGATTTTGTGAATGATCACTTGACAATATTCTGGTATGGTAGTCATTGAAGGCATCATGCATTGCTCTCTTGACAGCCAAACGTGTTTCATTCAGCATCTCTCCATCTGTAGCCCCACACTTTATTTTACACCTATTATGCACTGATCTGTTTCTTCAGAAGTTTCTTTACAGTGAATGTCTACCATGGGGGTACCCTCTCATTGTGAACTGTTCTACGAGTACATATCTATCCCAAGTTCCTCTACATGCTCTTGCCAAGTGCTGAAAGTTTAAAGTTGCTCGTTGAGACATGACACTACTGATTTTTTATCTAATTTAATGAATACACTACCAGTCAAAAGTGTTTCATCATGCATGAAAAAAGCTATATACCTTATTTCAGTGTACAAACACATAGTACAAACTAAGTAGAGCAACAAAAAAGTATTTTCTCTATATTTAATTAAGTGCAGCACAATATGATTTAGATTTTAGCCTCTTCAAATTAATTACCCTTTGCCCTCAGAGGAGACTCATAAACTCTTGGGATTCTAGAGATAATATTTTTTTTTTTGTATTTTTGCAGATACTGCAGTCCCATACATGTGTAAATTACTTCATAAACCTTCAGTATGAGATGACACCCACTTTCCGACCTCTCTGTCAAGTTCATCCCATAAGAGTTCATTGGGGTTCGAGTCAGGTGACTGACTTGGCCAAATCATATTCTTCCATTCCCCACATTTCTCTTTTCTACTGATATATCCTCTACACAATTCAGAAGCATGTTTGGGATTTGTCCTGCTGTAGAATAAACCCTTGAGTAATAAGCCTCTTGTCAGCCTGTTACCTGTGATATCCTTCCTTCTTTAATGTCTGATTAATTCTCCCTAGAACATTGACTTTATCACCTGTGAAACATCCTCACATCACAACCGACACTTCACCATGATTCAGGTTGGCAACACACAATACTCTTCATAGATTCTACACAAAGTAAATGAACAAATATTTGAGGATGGCTTCCAAATATTTCAACTTTAGATTTGTCCATGAATAACACCTTATACCATTGCTGCAAGCTGCAGTTTTTATATTGTTGTGTGCATTGCAAATGTTTCACCCTATTTTCATTGCATAATAAAGGTTTTTTTGGGTACTATACACTCCATTAAACTCTGTTCACCAAGACAGTGTTGCACTGTTGTGAGACAGATTTGAGATGCTTGCATACTATTTACTTCCTTCAGAATATCAGGTGCAGTATGAGTACTCTGATGTTTACTCTGTACACATACGAATTAATCTTCCTTGTATGATTTTACTCAGGTTTTTTCACACCATGAAACACTTACATTTGCAACAGTTTGCTTGAACTGCTGCAAAGTATGCAACATGAAAACTGGGCTACGCTAACTTTTGTTGTTACTTTCATGCTATAACAACCTTACTGATGCAGAGTTCCAATTACAGCACATTTTTCAGTTCCAGTCTCCTCCTTCCATCCCACTAGGGAGTAATATGCTATGAACCTGATCAGATAAACAAACACATTGCTATATGAACATAATGTACTGTAAGCTAATGCAAACCACTTGTTACACAGACAGCTGAAAGAATCAGGCCTATTTGAACAGAACCGTCGTAGGTAAAGGCGCCTCATTGTTGTTGTGGATACTCATCACTGCCCCTCTAGGTGAACTAGCAGTCAAATGCACAGCAGAGGTGCTTCGTCTTTAAATATTTGTACTTATTATCATGATGGGAATATGATGTTGTTGTTGTTGTTGTGGTCTTCAGACCAGAGACTGGTTTGATGCAGCTCTCCATGCTACTCTATCCTGTGCAAGCTTCATCATCTCCCAGTACTGCAACCTACATCCTTCTGAATCTGTTTAGTGTATTCATCTCTCAGTCTCCCTCTATGATTTTTACCTTCCACACTACCCTCCAATATTAAATTGGTGATCCCTTGTTGCCTCAGAATATGTCCTACCAATCGATCTCTTCTTCCAGTCAAGTTGTACCACAAATTTCTCTTCTCTCCAATTCTATTAAATACCTCCTCATTAGTTATGTGATCCACCCATCTAATCTTCAGCATTCTTCTGTAGCACCACATTTCAAAAGCTTCTATTCTCTTCTTGTTTAAACTATTTATCATCCATGTTTCACTTCCATACACGGCTACACTCCATACAAATACTTTCAGAAACGACTTCCTGACACTTAAATCTATACTCAATGTTAACAAGTTTCTCTTCTTCAGTAACGCTTTCCTTGCCATTGCCAGTTACATTTTATATCCTCTCTACTTTGACAATCATCAGTTATTTTGCTCCCCAAGTAAGAAACCTCATTTACTATTTATGAGTCTCATTTCCTAATCTAATTCCGTCAGCATCACCCGATTTAATTCACCTAAATTCCATTATCCTCGTTTTGCTTTTGTTGATGTTCACTTTATATCCTCCTTTCAAGACACTGTCCATTCTGTTCAGCTGCTCTTCTAGGTCCTTTGCTGTCTCTGACAGAATTACAGTGTCATCGGCGAACCTCAAACTCTTTATTTCTTCTCCATGGATTTTAATTCCTACTCCAAATTTTTCTTTTGTTTCCTTTACTGCTTGCTCGATAGACAGATTGAATAACATCGGGGATAGGTTACTACCCTGTCTCACTCCCTTCCCAACCACTGCTTCCCTTTCATGCCCCTCGACTCATATCTGCCATTTGGTTTCTGTACAAATTGTAAATAGCCTTTTGCTCCCTGTATTTTTCCCCAGTCACTTTCCAAATTTGAAAGAGAGTATTCCAGTCACTGTAGGTTTGCCTTTCCGTAATCTATTTTCTAAGATAAGTTGTAGGGTCAGTATTGCCTCACGTGTTCCAACATTTCTACAGAATCCAAACTGATCTTCCCCAAGGTCGGATTCTACCAGTTTTTCCATTGGCTTGTAAAGAATTCGTGTTAGAAATTTGCAGCTGTGGCTTATTAAACTGATAGTTTGGCAATTTTCACATCTGTCAACACCTGCTTTCTTTGGGATTGGAATTATTATATTCTTCTTGAAGTCTGAGGGTATTTCGCCTGTCTCATACATCTTGCTCACCAGATGGTAGAGTTTTGTCAGGACTGGCTCTCCCAAAGCTGTCAGTAGTTCTAATGGATTGCTGTCTACTCTCAGGGCCTTGTTTCAACTAAGGCCTTTCAGTGCTCTGTCAAACTCTTCATGCAGTATCATATCTCCCATTTCATCTTCATCTACATCCTCTTCCATTTCCATAATATTGTCCTCAAGAACATCGCCCCTGTATAGACGCTCTATATACTTTTTCCACCTTTCTGCTTTCCCTTCTTTGCTTAGAAGAGGATTTCCATCTGAGCTCTTGATATTCATACAAGTGGTTCTCTTTTCTCCAAAGTTCCCTTTAATTTTCCTGTAGGCAGTGTTATCTAACCCTTGTGAGATAAGCCTCTACATCCTTACATTTGTCCTCGAGCCATCCCTGCTTAGCCATTTTGCACTTCCTGTCGATCTCATTTTTGAGATGTTTGTATTCCTTTTTGCCTGTTTCGTTTACTGCATTTTTGTATTTTCTCCTTTCATCAATTAAATTCAATATCTCTTCTGTTACCCAAGGATTTCTATTAGCCCTCATCTTTTTACCTACTTGATCCTCTGCTGCCTTCACTACTTCATCCCTCAGAGCTACCCATTCTTTTTCTACTGTATTTCTTTCCCCCATTCCTGTCAATTGTCCCCTTATGCTCTCCCTGAAACTCTGTACAACCTCTGGTTCTTTCAGTTTATCCAGGACCCATCTCCTTAAACTCCCACCTTTTTGCAGTTTCTTCAGTTTTAATCTACAGAACATAACCAATAGATTGTGGTCAGAGTCCACATCTGTCCCTGGAAAGGTCTTAAAATTTAAAACCTGGTTCCTAAATCTCTGTCTTGCCATTATATAATCTGTCTGAAACCTGTCAGTATCTCCAGGCTTCTTCTATGTATACAACCTTTTTTATGATTCTTGAACCAAGTGTTAGCTATGATTAAGTTATGCTCTGTGCAAAATTCTACCAGACAGCTTCCTCTTTCATTCCTTACTCCAATTCCATATTCACCTACTACATTTCCTTCTCTTCCTTTTCCTACCATAGAATTCCAGTCACCCATGACTATTAAATTTTCGTCTCCCTTCACTATCTGAATAATTTCTTTTATCTGATCATACATTTCATCAATCTCTTCATCATCTGCAGAGGTAGTTGGCATATAAACTTGTACTACTGTGGTAGGTGTGGGCTTTATATCTATCTTGGCCACAATAATGCATTCACTGTGCTGTTTGTAGTGGCTTACCTGCATTCCTATTTTTTAAAATTCATTATTAAACCTACTTCTGCATCACCCCTATTTGATTTCGTATTTATAACCCTGTATTCACATGATCAGAAGTCTTGTTCCTCCTGCCATCGAACTTCACTAATTCCCACTATATCTAACTTTAACCTATCCATTTCCCTTTTTAAATTTTCTAACCTACCTGCCTGATTAAGGGATCTTACATTCCACGCTCCGATCCATAGAATGCCAGTTTTCTTTCTCCTGATAACAACGTCCTCCTGAGTAGTCCCCACTGAAGATCCAAATGGTGGACTATTTTACGTCCAGAATATTTTACCAAAGAGGACACCATTATCATTTAGCCATACAGTAAAGCTGCATGCCCTCAGGAAAAATTACGGCTGTAGTTTCCCCTTGCTTTCAGCCATTCGCAGTACCAGCACAGTCAATCATCCAGAATGTTGCCCCTGCAACTACTTAAAAGGCTGCTGCCCCTCTTCAGGAACCACACGTTTGTCTGGCCTCTCAACAGATACCTCTCCGTTGTGGTTGCACCTACGGTACGGCTATCTGTATCACTGAGGCACACAAGCCTCCCCACCAACGGCAAGGTCCGTGGTTCATGATAGGATATTCAAAATGAAATACATGTTTTAACCACAGTTCCATAACTGTGTTAGGTGATTGAAAACTTTTGACTGGTAGCATATATATCTTGCTGTGGTGTATGGAGCAGTGATTGCACAGTGGTAGCATCTTTCAGAGGGAGTAGAGGTTCTTCCGGGATTCTTGTGTCATTGAGGTGTGCTTTTGCAGTACCAGGTTTGTGAGGGTCAGACGCTGGAGTAATCTGAAATGGTGAAGGTTACTGTGAAAGGAGCGGTGGGATCCAGAGAAACTAATTTTTATGGTTAGGTCACATGGGAGGATTCCATGGTTTAGGCAGCACTTGAGAAATAGAATGAAGGATTGGGTTTTAGCCAGGGAAAGGGATACTTTTCTGAACTGATGCAGCAAGATGAAGCAGTGGTCCATTGTGGCAGAAATGGTATTGAGGAAATGGGAATGAAGTGGAAATGGGCAAAATAGGTGTTGATGGTTATGAGAGGAGCTGGATAAGAGAAAAGATGCTTACAAAATATATAAAGACATGTAAAAACACGCACAGATATGCACAATATGCATGAAACCATGTACAAATATGCAAAAATATGTTAAAAACTTACAGAAACATGGGAGACAAGAAATAGATGAGGTACGTGTGTGTGTGTGTTGCGATAAAGGAAGAGAGGGGGAGGGAGGATGAGTTAGATCAAGGGGATCAAGGGTGAAGAGTTCGTACAGCATGGGAAACCATGGAAAATATGACACTTAAGTACGTCAGGATGAAGGGTCAAATAGGATCAATAGCAATAAATATAATTATAGCTACTGGCAGAAAGAATCTGGGGCAGCAGATGCTGCATCAAAAATCTGCGCAGTCACAAAGCCCATGTTGTGTGCGGACAGTCGTTGATACCGTGTGGCTCAGAAGTAGACATGGTCTGGAAGGTGGTGGATAAACAAAGGAAAGAAGAAATGAACGGACACTGAGGGAAAAAAAAAAAAAAATCACAGGGTTGTAAGATGTAAAAAATGTTATTCAGCAAAATCAAACAACGGAACCTCTTCATAGGAATATCACCTTTTTAACATGTCTTCTGTACTATATTATAGGTTGTGCCTAATTCTGGTTTCAGAGTCGACAGTAGATACAGGTAAATGAAAGTGCATCTCATTCTTCCTGACCCTATAAAGAAGGAAAATCATCCAATTATGAAGCACCAACACAGATTTAGTTAAAATTCACAGTGGCAGAATAAATGTATGTTGACAGATATATAATCAGAACAGTGCACATGAATAAGTCAATATAGTAATCACATAATTAATAACACTGCCTCATGAATATTGTTCTTCTTCTTCTTCTTCTTTCTTCACTCTACAGCTCATGATGAGCATTGGCCTCTTCTACAATTTCCTTCCATCTTTCTCGGTCCTTTGCCAATACTCTCCAGTTTCTATAGCCCATCTTCCTAAGATCTTCGATTACTCCATCTTCCCATCTGACTCTTGGTCGACCACATCCTCTCTGCCCTCCTGGCTTTCCTTGTAATATTCTTTTTGGTACTTCTGTATCATTCATGCGAGCCACATGTCCTGCCCACCTCAGTCTGGATGATTTCACTATCCTTGTGATGGGTTTATCTTTGTATGTAGTATATAATTCATGGCTGTATCATCTTCCTCTTTCGCAGGTAGGGCCGACAATTTCTAAGTACCTTTCTTTCAAATGCATCCAGTGTTTCAATATCTTTAGTTGTTAATGTCCAGGCTTCAGAGGCATATGAAAGCACTGGTCGTATAAGTGATTTATACATAGTTAATTTCATGGTACGAGTCAGGAGCCTTGAGGATAGAAGTCTTGTTAGGGCAAAATAAGCTCTGTTGGCCAGTATTAATCTCTGCTTAATTTCAAAGGAGGTATCATTTAGATGTGTAACTGTCGAGCCCAGATACTTGAAACGTTCAACTCTCTCAAATGTAAATTGCCCATTGTTATTGCATTTGGCATATTTTCTCTATGTGCTTTTCCAGCTGCCATATATTTTGTTTTTTGTTCATTAATAATTAACCCCATGTTCGTACTGGCCTGTTCCAGAGCTATAAATGTCTCTTCCATTGCTTTTTGGGTTCTTGCTATTATATCTATGTCACTTGTGTAGGCCAGTATCTGCACTGTTTTATAGAAGATCATTCCTCTGTTCAGAAGGTTTGCATTTCTCAGCACCTTCTCCAGGGCAGCATTTAAGCAAAGGCATGCCAATGCATCCCCTTGTTGAACTCCATTTTTAATACTCAATGTGTTGGTCATCATTCCTCCTATTCTTACACTACCTTGTGTTTCGGTCATTGTCATTCTCACCAGCCTTACCAACTTTTAAGAGATTCCCAGTTCATCTAGAGCTTGATATAACTGCTCTCTATTTATGCTATGATAAGCTGCTTTGAAATCTATAAAGAGGTGGTATGTGTCAACTCCGTATTCATTTGTTTTTTCCAGGATTTGTCTTAAGGTGAATATTTGATCTATGGTTGACTTCCCAGGAAGGAATCTGCATTGGTACGGCCCCGCCTCCCTTTGTATGATTGGGAGTATTCTGTCGAATAGTATATTAGAGAGTATTTTATATCCCAAATTAAGTAGTTTGATCCCTCTGTAACTGCCACACTCCATCTTATCTCCTTTCTTATATATGGGACATATGATACCCTCTTTCCATTGTTGGGGCATTTTCTCCTCTTCCCATATTCTGGCGACCATTTTCAGAAGGCTTTGTTCCAGCTCTCTGCCTCCTTGCTTAAACAGTTCTGCTGGAATACTATCTGCCGCCTTGTTGTTTTTCAATTTCTTTGTGGCAGTTTTCACTTCTTTTATATTTGATGGGGTAGTGTTGTTGTCTGGGTCCTCTTCCCCATTCGTGTCTGTTGGGTTCTCTAGTATAGTTATTCTAGGGTTGAGGAGACTATCAAAATACCTGCGCCATCTTTCGCATATTCCCTTCCCTTCACCTATTATATTCCCTGTCTCATCTTTTATTAAGCTTGTTTTGCTACCAAAAGGCTTCCATGCTGCATTCACCTCTCTATAGAATTTTCTTATTTCATTTTTGCTTCTCATGAGCTCCATTTCTTTGACACTTGCTTTCATCCATTCTTTCTTTTTTCTTTGGTGAGTCCTCTTTTCAATCCTCCGGTTTTCTTTGTATTCTTCTACTATCCTCCTCGTACAGTGTGATCGCAGTGTCCTTCTATATGTTTTGTTCTTTTCTTCAGTTACTATTTTGCATTCAGTATCAAACCATGATGGTCTTACTTGTCTTGTCCCAATTCCAAGTATCTCTCTTGATGATGCCTCCACCATCGTTTTTATCGCTTCCCACTGATCTTCAATATTCTTATATTCTCCAGTGTTTTCCAGAATCCGAGTTATCTTCTCCTGATACTGTTCTCTTACTTCCACTGATTTTAAGGTTGTTATATTATATTTCTGTGCCCTGGGTCGGTCTCCTTTCGCTGCGTTAGATATCCTTGCCCTCACCCGTGCCCATATCAGAAAATGATCTGTATCTATGTTTGGGCCTCTGAGACTCCTCACGTCCAATAGGTCCGATTTGTGTCTCGGATCTATCAACACATGGTCGATCTGGTTCACTGTGTTTCCATCCAGTGAGTTCCATGTTCCCTTATGAACTTCTTTATGTGGGAGCAGTGTTGATCCTATTACCATATTTCTAGATGCTGCAAACAGTATAAGTCTTGTTCTGTTATCATTACTTGTTCCGTGTTTGCTGTGGGGGCCAATTATTGGTCTATAAATCTGTTCTTTCCGCACCTGAGCATTTACGTCTCCAGCTATTATTTTAATATCCTGCCCTGGGCACTCATCATACACTCTTTCCAAAGATTCATAGAATACTTCTTTCTCTTCTTCTTCAGATTCTTCTGTTGGTGCATGGGCATTAATTATGGAGTAGATAAAGAATTTCCCCTTTATCCTGAGTGTTGATAATCTTGGACTAATGGGCGTAAACCCTATTACCAAATGCTTTAATTGATGATGTACAACAAATCCTGTCCCCAGCTGGTGATTTCTTTCACTGCAGCTATAGAATATATTCGCCTCTTTCTTTTCTAAAACTCCACTCCCTGTCCATCTAATTTCTTGTAGTGCTATTACACTTTGCTTCAGACTCATTATTTGATCCAGCATTACTTTCAGTGCTCCTGGTCGATATAGGGATCTCACATTCCAAGTACCAATATATAGATCTGATCTACACCTTACATTTCTCTTCTTCCTAATTTTCCCTCCTTCATTTACTTGTATTCCATCTTCTTTGTCCTTTTCCATGCCAGGTCCGTCTTCCTTCATCCGTCCGACTTTACTTTGTAGAAGTTTCGCAACAGTTGTTTTTACAGAGCGGGCTGTCAACCCTGCGTCCAACCCCTACCAGGGGACAGGTGATTTTTAATCAGGATTTTCTTCCCTTAACCTTTGGAGACCCAACTCCCAACTGCAAGGCAGCAGTTATTGTTTTGCTAGTTTTGGTCCACCCTGGGTATTTTATTTCTCCAGTGTCTACCATAGCTGGTGAACATTCCCCAATCCACCACCTGGGGAGGCACCCGATGGGAGACTAGCAACTCCATACGGGCATGAATACTGTTAGTGGAATGTTAACACTCTGAAGTTGCAAGTACACCATTTCACGTGAAATGTTCATGAGAACAGATATTACCCAGTTTCATACTCCTTACAAATGAAGTTATTGTACATATTACGTTGAGGTGCAAAGTGTCACTTTATCTACTCCAGAAATGTGAGCTTTGTGTTAGAAATATGCACGTCTTCATATGGCTAACTACATTGGTGATATCTAAGTAAGTTTAGATCACAAACTTCTAACATGAACCAACTTATATAATTCACCCATTTGCTGGTCTAATGCGATCCGACCCAGAGATGTTTGCGATGTACAGGTTGGACAAAGACACTCCATTTTGGGACGGGGATGACTATTAAAAGCCAGGCAGAAGAACACGATGTGAAGTCTGAAACTACAAAATGCTTTCAAATTTGGCTAGGTTAGATTTTACTGTTCACCATGTACTCTTAAGACTTTACTGTAGTTTGCTTTATGAAAAATGTTTCAGGTAAGTAATTCATAAAAATATGTGGGACTTAATTATTACATGGTTTCTGAAATCCCTTCTCATGAGTATGGCATCCATCTTGAAATAAATATTTTGATTGTAAATTACTCAAAATCTTAATTACTGACTGATTAAGTAATGAGAGGTGTCGTCTGATTTAGAAAAATCAGGCAATAAAATTATATTGTCAGAATTCAGTATCTTGCAGTCAGTGGACCAAAAGATGCAACTGAAATTTGGAGAGTCTGAACATTTAATGTCTTACAAGTTAATTACTTGCAGCTGATTTTGAATATGTCCTCAGGAAGTTGGGAGTACTTGCTTTTGAATGAATGGTAACAATACCTCTAGTTCTGCTTAATGACTCACAAAGTTTTTCCATTACATGGTTTTGCCAAAAATTTAATGACCTGTATCTATTAATAATTAACACTTTAGAGAAATATTAATTGCATTGTCATAATCAGGAACACAAATATAAACAACTGAGATATAAGTTTACATGAGATTTTACATAAATAACACTTTTACGTATCACTGTAGTGACTGTATATTACATGTACACCTACAGCATATACAATGAAGTTTCAAAAGTCATGGGATTCTGATACACACACACACAAATTGTGGTAATATGGTGTACACAAGGTATAAATGGGGTGATGCATTGGTGGAGCTGTTATTTGTACTCAAGTCACTCATGTGAAAAGATTTTGGACATGATTATGGCTGCACGAAGGGAATTAACAGACTTTGAACGCAGAATAGTAGTTGGAACTAGACGCATGTGACATTTCATTTTGAAAATTGTTAGGGAATCCATATTCTGAGATTCATAGTGTCAAGAGAGTGCTGAGAATACCAAAATTCAGGCATTACTTCTCACAGCGAACAGTGCAGTGGCTGATAGCCTTCACATGACAGCCAAGAACAGCAGTGTTTGTGTAGATCTGTCAGTGCTAATATGCAAGCAACACTGCAGGAAAGAACCAAAGACATGTTGTGAGATGTATGACAAATGTACTGTTAGGACAGTGTGGGGAAATTTGGGATTAATGGGCTATAGTAGCAGATGACCGATACGAGTGCCTTTGCTAACAGCACAACTTCGCCTGCAGCATCTCACCTGAACTTGTGACCACATTGACTGGACCCTACATGACTGGAAAACTGTAGCTTGGTCAGATGAGTTCCAATTTCAGTTGGTAAGAGCTGATGGCAGGGTTCAAGTGCAGTGCAGACCCTATATTGACATGGAACCAAGTTATCAACAAGGACTGTGCAAGCAGTTGGTCACTCCATAATCGTTTGGGCTCTGTTTACATGGAATGGACTGGGTCCTCTGGTCAAACTGAACCTATAATTGTAGTATGTTGACGAAGGCCTTAATGGCCAAAAGATTTAATTGTGAATTGTGAGAGTCTTTTTATTGTGCCTATCTGCTATTCAGCATCTCCACTATATGGTGAGTAGCAACTTTCCTTCTCATAATATGGAACCTATCATTGATTAGAAATGGTTACGTTTGGCTACTTGGAGACAATCTGCAGCCACTCACAGACTTTATGTTGCCAAATGCTGATGGAATTATTTTTGAGTCAATGTTCTGTGTTACTGGGCCACAATTGTTCACAGTTGGTTTGGAAAACATTCTGGAAAATCTGAGTGGATGATTTGGTCACTCAGATCATCCAGCATGAACCTCATACACCATTTATGGGACAAATCGAGAGGTCAGTTCATGCACAAAATGCTGCACTGGCAACACTTTCACAATTGTGGATGCCTGTAGAGGTAGCATGGCCCAATATTTTGGCAGGGATTTACACCACTTGTTAAGTCCATTCCATTCAAGTTGCTGCACTATGCCAGGCAAAGGGAGGTCTGACACAATAGTAGGACATATCCATGACTTGTTGTCAGCTGTGTACAGCATGAAAAAAAATTGTTTATTCTTGGAAGCACTGAACATAACAGATGTGTTGTGCCCCAGCTTGCTATGTCTCACTGTAACTGACATATCCTACCCCATGAAAGGCAGTACAACTTGTGAAAGCAGCCATGTGATCTGCAAACTTAGCTGCAACCATTGTGCCACATTCTATGTCAGCATGGCTAACAATAAGTTGTCGGTCTGCACAAATGGCCACTACTAAACTGTGGCCAAGAGGCAGAAGGTCCACCCAGCTGTACATGCCATCTGACATAGTGTGCTTTGCAGCCAATGCCATCTGGATTTTTCCCATCAACAGCAGCTTTTATGAAGCCACAACATATCCTTCAATCTCATAACACCTCTGGCCTCAGCCTTTGATAGTTCCAGCACCTGCACCCCCCTTCCCTGCTCCCACTGTGGTACACATGTCTGCTACTCCACCAATGCACCACATGTCCTTTCCTCTTCTCTACTTGTCTCCTCTCAGTTCCCCATGCCTGCAGCATAGCCTCACTATCCTGTCCTCATCACATCTCTGCACACTCCTACAGACAGCACTAGCTTCTCTCCGCACATCTATCCCACTATCCCTCCCCCTCCTCACCCCATGCCTCCTCCTTACACCCATCACCCATGCTAGCAGATTGTGCTTGCTACAGATGTGGTCACAGTTAGGCCTTAGCATCCAGAGACAGCAGCTCTCTGTGTATGAGTTTTTGTGTGAATGTGTGAGAGTTCTACTTCTGAGGAAGGATTTTGTCCAAAAACTTAAATATTTCTAGTATTCTTTTCATTGTGCCTGTCTACAATTCAACTCCTCCTCTATGTGGTGAGCAACAGTCTATCCTTTCCATATTGTTGTTATTCCATCCATCATAGACTATCAACTGCTTAAACAGATACCTGTATGATGTACTTGTGAAAACACTACCCAGAAATGTAATTACTTTCTTTTGTTCAATGAATACTTATGTTTAAGTGAGGATTTACCTCATAATATTATCCCCCTCACTTTTATTTATGGTTTCCATCCTAGAATTTGCTTTATCTTAATATGAAATGTATCTTTATCATTGGCATTTGTCTGCCATGTTCAGATTTATTATTTTTCTTTCTGTTAACTCACTGAAGGTAATTGTGTGAACAAATAATTTGTTAATTGCTGGTGCTTTATTCCCCTTCAACCTTATTGTAAGAAATAATACAAAGCTGGACCTAAAAATGGCAGGTATGATTTCTGTTTTCTCTATGTAGAAATATGAATGTAATTTCTAGCTTCCAGATGGATTAATGATTTCATTTTTATGGGTAAGGAGGACTTTGATCTCAAGTACATAATCTCTGCAACAGGTAGTGGAATGAGTAACAGCCAAACTGCTATCAGATTCACAAGGTTCCTGAAGGATAACTGCACATAAGAGTACCCTTGCCACCAAGATAAGTTACAAATGACATGGAAATTTAACACAGTTAAATTTTCCAATAATTGTGACAAATCTGATCTTCTTATTCTTTTACTATTATTTCTTCTATTTCCTTTTTCACTTCTCTTTATTATTGTTGTTGTTAATATTATTGTTGTGGTTAGCACTTGGATGGGTGACCATCCAGGCCACCATCTGCTGTTGCCTTTTTTAGGGGTGCACTCAGCCTCGTGATGCCAATTGAGGAGCTACTCGACCAAATAGTAGCGGCTTCAGTCAAGAAAACCATCTTACGACCAGGAGAGCAGTGTGCTGACTCCATGCCCCTCCTATCCGCATCCTCCACCGAGGATGACACGGCAGTCGGATGGTCCTAGTAGACCACTCGTGGCCTGAAGACAAAGTGCTTTTTCCAAGGACAGACAATATATACCGATGATGTTACTTAACTTGTAAGTTGGCATCAGTAGCCAGGTATAGCTTCAGTTACATAACCTTGTGGAAAATTAATGTGGTCCTGGGTGTTAACTCTAGTAAGAGTGAAGCATAACTATAATCTTGATATCAACATTTTCAGTTCCACTTTGCTCAATTCAAGAAGCATTTTCACAAAACTCAAAAACATTTTCTTGTAGCATGTGTTATAATATTCAAACAAAGACTTAATGTGTAGTCTCTCACTGATCTAAAAACTTACTAGCAAAAACTGTTGTGAACTGCATATCTGAACTGATGCACTACAGTTGAAGTCTTTGGCACCAATTTTACAGTACAGATGAATTCCATTTCATTTAGGAGCATTCAGAATGTGTAATAAATCTCATTAACAATGTGAACATTTCTGCTTTTATGGTCTGAGACAGATATTAATAAAATTATATTTTTTGTAAATGAAAGAACTTTTAGAACTATAATGAAAATAGATGATGTTTATGTGAACATAAAATAAATTAGACATTTTTCAAAAAATGTGCATGTCATAAGCTTCACATAATATATGTTCGTTAATTAATCAAATGTAAGTGGTACCTCTTATGATTGATATTACACTGATTTTATAAAGTAGAAATTAGAACAGTTATTTTTTATCCTTTGTAGTGATATTTAGAGGTACACTAATTTTTGTAGCATAACCCAGAAGCAAGTAAAATTATCAGTATGTAATAAACTAACTTTGTGCAAGACAGAGTTTCTCCAGAGTGCCAATACATTTTGTAAATATGCAAGAAAGATGAATCAGATACTTCATGTTGAAAACTGTATAACCATAGCTGAAAATAAAGTTGTGTCACAAGTTTCCATAATCTGAAGTTACCTAAAAATTGTGGTTTTGTTATGGGTGTCAGTGTTTTCCTTGTAAAAAAATGAAAGTGAGTCAAGCTTCATTTCTGGAACAGTTTTCCATTGACAGAGAACCAGAACACAAAACTGTTTGGGTGTTCTAAGAAATCATAACAAAAATTTATGTACATTCTGATCAACTTGTTAAAACATCTTGTGAAATCATACAATATGTATTAGTAAAATATTTAAGGAACAATAAGTAAATGCCCTCAATCAGTATTGTCTGACAGAAAACCTGTATTAAAATCTCTCATACAGTGAGTCATCAGTTTATTTGGAATAAATTTATTAATACTCTCTGTAACTATTTGACAAAACTGAGGATATTTCACACTATTGGCCTTTGCAATGTGAGTACTACTAACTTTAGTACATCCAGATAGTGTACCAACTTTACAACACAAAATTCACCAAGCAATTGGGCTGGGGACTTAGCGTTGATTTCTGTGTAAATAGTCTTTACAACCTGCCTTTTTCTGCATCTACAATAATGCACCATTGGTTTGTATTTATTATATGTGTATCTGTTCAATTTCTGTGATTTCAAAGTGTTATCCAAATAAGTGTAACACTTATGCTGACATTCCAGTTGGTTTTTCATTTCCTTATACTGAGGTTCCAAACTTACTTTTTGTGTATGACATTCCCATGCTGATGTGTTAAAGTAAATACTCTTTCATACCTATATTTCTGTCTTTGCTACAGTGTTTAGCTTTTTTATAGTTTTCCACTCTTTAATCATATATGTATACTACACAGATCTGTATTTCTGAAATATTCAGACAAATTTTAGCCATGTTTGTCAAGTTCACAAAAATAACAGGCCCTTGTGAACTTAATAGAAATTAGCACATATTCTGATTCTTTCTATCATTTTTTCTTTTCTTTTATTTTAGGTAAATATAGAACATATTTTTGAGACTGAACCTTTCTGTGTGTGACTCCCAGAAACTGATTCTTATTTCCAGTTTCATAATTCTGAAATCATCAATTTTATGCTAACAATTGCACATATAAGTTTGTAAAACTAGTGCACATGCACTTATATAGTGAAATTGCTTTTATTAAGATAGTGATGAATGTAGGTTATTCATTTGATATCCATATTTATTAGATTGTCTCATTGAATTTGTTGGACATATTAAGGTCTGCCACCTGTAATTAAAAAAGTAAATTAAAATTACTATTAAAGATAATTAATTGTTAAATCTGTATCTAGGAGCCACTTATTATAACCAGTTCAGTCTGCTATTGTATTTCTTGTACATTCCACATTCCAAAAAATTCAACTTTAAGCTAAGACATATAAAACAAAGTCACTTGGGATGTATATATATTACAGTCAGGTTAAATCAGAACACCAGAAAATTGTTTCTTGGTTTAAGACTCAAGTTCAAGCACAACTGTTTGGACCTTATCTGTCTGTGTTTTTACTTATCTATCTCCATTGAGTATACATGATAAGACACTTATACGTATTGTGTCACTTGTGATAAGGGGATTGTCACTTAGCAGTATTTTTCTGTGTGTTTTATGTTCGCTGTACAATGGAAGTGTTAGCAAAAAGGGGCAGTAAAAACATTGTGAAAGTTGCTATTACTATTGGAGAAGAAAGTGTGCTTTATGAACTCAATCAACAAGAATCACTTGAAAATATTATCAGTAGTGTATGCAGAGAGAGAAATATACCTGGTAATCCAAAACAGTATTCTTTTCAGCTTGAAGAAAGTAATCACAAGAATGAAATTCAAAGAAGGTATATTACAGAAGACAATAGGTCAAAGATACAAAATGGACACATTTTAAAACTTGTTCTTTCTCCGGAGGAAATGGTGAAAATTATAATAAGTAAAATTGGTTATGATTCAGATCCAGATGATGAAACCAGATCATGGCACTTTGAAAAGCTAGCTTCATTTTCTTCAGACCCAACATTTTCTAAAGCATTTTTGAAAGCAGACGGCCTGAGTGTATTGACCAGTTTGTTACTTAATAATGCACTTGAAGAGGTGTATTTATGCAACTGTCTTCATTGTCTTTATTGTGTGCTTAAGTTTCAGTTAATAACTACATTAGATATTAAGATTATTGAGAAGATGTGTAAGATTATTGTAGAAAGTCAGTATAAATCATCAGTAATTGCAGATGCTTTACTCATTGTAGAAAAAATAGTGAGACTGGAAGCCTTTAAAAACAAAAGAGAAATGATTTACAAATCCTTAAATGTTGATCATTTGATTCGACATATTCAGAATAATAACAGTGATGAAGTGCAAGAGAATGCTGTAGGTTTACTTAATGCTTTGGCAGAGAATTCAAAAGATGCCAGAATAACTGAAATAATGGCCGCTGAATATAGACACATTATTTATGCAAGTGTATTAAAGCTGGGGAGGAATGTAAGCATTTCATTAGGTAAGAAACTTTATACTTATCAGAAATTAATACTAAACCTACTAGTACACGAACTACATTCAACTGTAGATCAGAATGGTGCTGATTCTAGTGCAATACAGGAAATACAGGCAATTTCAGAGAGAACTTTTGAAAAAGAAAACAGTATTATGGGGAATGACTACAAACTTAAAAAGAAAAGAATGAAAAAGAAACAAAATCTTGAGAAATTGCTTCAAATACCAAACAATATGAGCCATCTGACTCTAAGCTGCATGGTGTTTTTTTCACAAAGATATCCTGAAAGTTTTTCACAAGTCATGTTAACAGAAAATAAAGTTGGAAATTCATTTTATGTTACTTGTGATTATGTCCTACGATTACTATGCAAGATAGTTGGCATTGGTGGCCAGGCAATGATGGAGAGAAAGTATCAGCCACTAGTCTTTTCTGTTCCCATGGAATCTCCATTTTTAAATGAACTCTTCTGTAGGGCTCTATTACGTTTAACAAAAACAAGAAGAGAAATGAGGGCTAAGACCATTGATGATCATAAAAAGGTATGTAAAATTTTTATCAACATGTCTAAAATGATTTTCCAGAAATGAATAGTCCCCTAGTCAAAACATAAACCTGTGTTTGGCAATAATTATCTGCATAATATTTGCAAAATGTTCATTTTTTTTTCTTCAAGTTAATAGGTACCTGAATCACCATGATACTTTGTTCCAATATGTAGTTCAGTCGTAGATTTGTTTCCAAGAATTAGAAAGTTTCATTATGACATAACTGTAGATGATTTCACATATCTTACCTCTTATGGAGAGGGAGAGTTCAGAATTTAATGTCCCATGAATGTTGAGCTCATCAGAGGTGAGGATGAGAAGGAATTCAGCAACTGTGTTATTTACACAATTGTCCTATTATTTACACTAGTGATTTAAGGAAACTATAGAAAGGGTACATTTAGATGACTGTATGGGGATATCAACCTTTTTCCATTGCAAATATGAGTCATATTTTAATTACTGAACCAAACAGCTCAGTTTATGCTCAGTCTATATTTGTGACACCTGACAAAATACACACTGCAAATGCTAAGCTGTTCATTTTGTTTGTAAGTATTCTAAGTGAACTTTCCAATTTAAATTTTTATCAAGATTTAGGCCTAAAAACTATGATATCCTGATCATTGGAAGTTCTTTTTATTTTGCTCCATTCTAATGAGTTAGCTTTTCAAATGCATCATTTTGGTTTTAGTTGCATTTAGTTTTACTCCATTTTGATGGAATGAAGTTTTTCTAACGTATTTTTAAAACATTCATGGAATTCTTTCAGGCACTTCATTTCCAATTAGAACTGATGTATCATTAGAAAATAAAACCAAGTGAACATCACTAGCAAGTAATTTGTCGTTTATGTGGCTCCCAGTATCAAACTTGCAGTTCGCCTTAGGAAGTGGTTGCTTTAGTATGAGGTTACAACTATGTACTCATTGTTTCCTATCTATTAAGGAAGAGTTCAGTTACTGAAAATGTGTCTCCCTGACTCCATACATCTGCAATTGGTGGAGAAGTAATGAATGGTACCTTTTTACACTTATCTAATGTGGAGCATATTATTTGAGTGAACTCTTTTGTGGCATTTTTCCCTGTTGGAATCCAAACAAGTTTTTAAAAAAATTGTCATCTTCCTGCAACATTTTCAGAGACTTTAGAGAAGACTGGCTGAAGAGAGACAGGGCAATAGTTCCCTACACCTTCTGTTGATCTGTTTATGAATAACTATTTTTTCTCAGCATATTTCAGTATGTTTTGAAAACATCCCAGCCCAAGAAATTGGGTTATAACAGGAAGACAGTGGTTGTGAAATGACATGCACATCCTTGATTGCAGATGAGGGTATTTCATCTCAACCAGATGAAGTTTCTTTCTTAAACACAATATTCCATTGTCCACATCCTTTTAGTAAGTTCTTCATATTGTTTAAAAGATGGGTTGTGGTTACTTTCTATGCTTATACAATTTGCCTTGTCCTGACAGGGTGCCATATCTACATTTGAGCTCACTACATTTAAGAAGAATTCATTAAAACAATTTGACATCTGAAAAGGGTTCACCATAAAATCACTTTCGAATCTAATTTTTAAAAATCGCTTGACTTTTGTCTTGAGCTCCTAATTCTGACTAGACAACTGGACAGAATGCTTTTGTCTTATCTGCGTTGGAGGATGAATGTATTATTTGCCATTTGTTTAGCTGCCACTACATCTTTCCTGAATACATCTAGCATTTAACATACATTACAAAATCATAATTTCTGTTTGATTTTAACTGTTTGTGGAGTTGTCTCTTTGTGGTATTACAGATTTTTATTCCTGGTGTAATCACTTTAAGTTTACTGTTTACTTTCTTTTGCAAAGATCTAGAAGGAAAATATACATCTAAAATACAGTTTAAGAAATTGTCATAGTTTCTGGTGCTTGAAATGTGATAATTTTGTTGAATTATTGCTGTCAAATAACTTGTTTAAGTTGAAGTCTGCTGTGACCATCACTTTTTTTGTACCTTGTTTTTGAAGTGTTTCTAGGTGGCACTAGTATTTAGTTAAAAAAACATTTGTTACGAAACATGCAGGAATTCCATAGCATCTTGGACTAAAGTATCTTGTGCAACAGAGAGAGAAGTTTATTTAATGCCTGAGACCAGCTCTAATTAAGATTTGAAGATGCACTATAAGAAATTGCAATTATCTCCACTCCGTTATCAAAAAATGTAAAAAAATATCTGCTGCACGCAAGAAATACTAAATTCCAAGAGCAGAATGAAGGCAACTTCATGCATTTCTAAGCAAGAAACAAATAAACTCACTAAGTAAAATGATACTGAACTCACTTATACCAGTACTTGTGACAAATATGACTTTGGATTCAAATTATTGGCTATTAAATTTAATGAATTTTTCCACACAAGAACCAAAAATAATAAAATAAAAAATGGACCTTTAAAACCTGATACACTACGATATACATTACATATACCTACTGCTTAAATGCGAATCTTGAAGTATCTTTTTTAGTGTAAAGCAGCCTTCAGTGTCCACATAAGATGGAAAAACAGCAATGACAGCGCCAAAGAAGACACAAAATGTAAAATAATGATCAAGAATGTCCAGTGCATCACTAATAAAATAGAAAAAGTTGATGAATTTGTAGGAGACAGTAAATCAAAAATACCAAAGAGCCTCAATTGGAGAGATAAAAAGTCTACTCACCAAGCAGTGGCAGAATATGCACATAAAAGGAAGTTATAATTAGGCAAGCTTTCAGAGCCAGTGGCTCCTTCTTCAGGCAGAGGAGATGAAGTGGAAGGAAGAGGGGTGAAGTAAAAGGACTGAAGAAGTCTAAGAAAAGAGGTAGATTTCAGGAAAGTCACCCAGAACCACAGGTCAGTGAAGACTTACCACATGGGGTGAGAACAAAAGCTGTGAGTGTACAAAAAAAAAAAAAAAGGAGAGAGAGAGAGAGAGAGAGAGAGAGAGAGAGAAGGAGATGGCCTTCAAACCAGCAGCAGGAAAAGTAAAGCTAGGCAAAAACAGCTTAATAATTGTTGGCCCATGCAGATCATTAGATAGCGTTGTAAATGAATTCTTCTGCCATTTAGCAAATCTTCTAGATGAATAATCAACAAACAAAAACAAGTTCCAGTAATAGGAGACATGAATGTAGATTCCATAGATCAAATTCATTCTAAACATTATGAGCAGAACACATCAACAGAACGAACATGGAATACTTATATTGTTGTTTGTTTGTTTGTTGTGGTCTTCAGTCCTGAGACTGGTTTGATGCAGCTCTCCATGCTACTCTATCCTGTGCAAGCTTCTTCATCTCCCAGTATCTACTGCAACCTACATCCTTCTGAATCTGCTTAGTGTATTCATCTCTTGGTCTCCCTCTGCGATTTTTACCCTCCACACTGCCCTCCAATGCTAAATTTGTGATCCCTTGATGCCTCAAAACATGTCCTACCAACCGATCCCTTCTTCTAGTCAAGTTGTGCCACAAACTTCTCTTCTCCCCAATCCTATACTTATATACTTATATAGAGCGAAATAAAACAATAATTTATGTGGGTACATGCTGACCATTTACAGGATTTTTAATGACTAGTTACCTCTGCTCAAGAGTTCCTCTATATTATTGGGATTGTTAAGAAGAAATGTCTGTAATCGAATTGGAAAAACTTCTGGTATATATCAGGCATTTTATTTCTGTGAGTAGACTGTTAAAGGGTTTTGTAGCTGCATTTTTCACTGCTTTTTGTGCCAAAGTTAGATTCATTAGAGGGTAATGCAGATCATTTTTCTTTCTAGTGTTTTACTTGTGAATATCTCTGTTACCTTCAAACAATGGAAAGTCCAGGCTGGAAAAACAATACTGTTATGAAAAGCCTTAATCTATCACGATACCTGTTATCTAATGAGAGCATTATGCACTAGTCTACCATCATACATGAAAACTATATTACAAATAAACCAAAGACAAAAAGGGAAGATGTTACATCATTATTAACATCTCAAAGAACTCTTTTATCTTTGTTGACAAGAGTGAAATACACTGGCTGTCATGCTCCCATAAGAGTCTACCAATCTTCCTGCATATTAGGCCAGCATAAGGTAGACAGCAATTCTTGGTTTCTCTTTCTCTGTCTTCAACTCTACATCTTTCTCAGGTGTTTTTGATTTTGACTGCAAACATCTGCTCATTCTGCTGATTTGATGACCCATTTCTACAGAACTATAGGCAGCGTAATTCCTTGAGCATGCTCTTCGTGTCTGAAATTGTTCAAGTCTATCAAGCAGAAAATGGAGCATCAAATTTTTTGTGAGGGGTGCAATGGCTTGTGGCATGGAGACATTTGTCAGTGTACATGGGATTTTCTACATACACTGTGATTCAGGGATCCATCTGGTCAACTATTCACTAATGCACCGAGGAAATGTAGCTGGTCCTATTTTTTCAAGTTCTGTTATGAATTTCGTATTAGGACAGACTTTTTAAACATTCCATGTTGTGGGTTGGCAAGAGAGCCAACCCGGTACTACTAGAGGAAGCTGAAAGGCACGCGTTTTAGCTCACACAGGCTGGCATGAGGTCTGGAACAGGACAAGGAAATTAGACTTAGAAAAAACTGACGTAGCTGGTGGAATACTTAACTTTAATCCATAAATGGTGACCGTCGCTCTTGACGGTACATGTTTTACAGTATCAATAGTAACTGGTAATGGCGCCTTGCTAGGTCGTAGCAAATGACGTAGCTGAAGGCTATGCTAACTATCGTCTCGGCAAATGAGAGCGTATTTTGTCAGTGAACCATCGCTAGCAAAGTTGGCTGAACAACTGGGGCGAGTGCTAGGAAGTCTCTCTAGACCTGCCGTGTGGCGGCACTCGGTCTGCAATCACTGATAGTGGCGACATGCGAGTCCGACGTATACTAATGGACCGTGGGCGATTTAAAGGCTACCACCTAGCAAGTGTGGTGTCTAGCGGTGACATCACATTCCAGAAACTATTCAAGTTTTTTTATTACATATGGCCACACCATAAATATGTTATCCACATATTGATAGAAACACATTGCTTTGAACTTGACAGATTCCATTCCCTTGCTTCACTGTGTCCCACATATAGGTCTGCTATGTCAGGTGATAACTGCTAACCCAACACCATGCACCAGACTGTTCATAATATTTTTCATCATACAGCAAATAAGTTGATGTCACAACATACCTAAGAAGTCCAGTGAAACAATCATCAAACTTTTCCCCCCATCAGTTACAAGGATTCAGAAAGTGGGGCTCTTGTAAAGAGAGAGACTACATCAGTTCTGAACACAATATCTATATCCCAGCATTGTGACTGTCTTTGGTGGTGTGCAAAGTCAGATGTGACAGAAACATACAAGAAAATTTACCTGCTATGGCCTTTGATTGTGATGCAGCTCTCTAAGCTAGTCCATCTCAAGCAAGCCTATTAATCTCTAAATAACTGCTGCAACCTACATCCATCTGAACCTGCTTACTGTATTCATCTCTTGGTCTCCCTCTACATCCATCCATCATTAAACTGATGTTTCCTTGAGGCCTCAGGATGTGTCCTGTCAACTGAGCCCACCTCTTGGTCAAGTTGTACTACAAATTTTTTTGTTCCATGTTTAGATGCAGTATCTCTTCATTAGTTACTCAAGCAATGTTTCTAATCTTTAGCATGTAGCACTTCATTTCAAAAGCTACTTTTGTCTCATTGTTAGAACTGCTTATTGTCCATGTTTCACTTCTGTATATGGCAACACTTCAGGCAAATATCAAATATCTCCAGAAAAGGCTCCCTAACTGTTAAATTAAAACCTAATTCCTCTTTCTCAGAAATTCTTTTCTTACTAAGGCCAATCTACATTTTGTATCTACTATACTTGGACCATCATCAGATATTTTGCTGCTCAAATAGCACAACTCATCTAATACTTTTCATGGCTTGTTTCCTAATTCAATTTCCTCAGCATTGCTTCATTTAATTTGACTAAATTCCATTGACCTTGTTTTACTTGTGTTTATGTTTATCGTAAAACATCTTTTCGGGAAATTGCCCATTCTGTTCTATTGCCCTTTCAAGTCCTCTGTTGTCTCTGACAGAAATGCAATGACATTGGCAAATCTCAAAGTTGTTATTTATTCACACTGAACTTTCATTCTCTTTTAAAATTCCTCCTTTGTTTCCTTCACTGATCGCTCAAAGTGCAAACTGGACAACAATTTGAATATGCTACAATTGTGTCTCACTCTATTATAAACCACTGCTTCCCTGCCATGTCATTCACCTCTTATACTGCAGTCTGGTTTCTGTACAGCTTGTAAATAACCTTTTGCTCCCTGCATTTTATCCCTGCTGCCTTTAGAATTTCAAAGAGTGCATATCATTCAAAATTGCAAAACTTTTTTTCTAAATATACAAATTGTATAAATTTAGGTTTTCCTTCCTTGACTTTCTTTCTATGGTAAGTTTATAGGGTCAGTACTGCCTTAGCATATCCTTACATTTCTCCACAACCCAAACTTATCTTCCCTGAGGTTAGCTTCTAACAGTCTTTCTGCTCTTCTGTAAATAATTCATATCAGTTTTTGCAACCAAGACTTATTCAAAGAACCCCTTGAGTGCTACATCATAAGTTCAATATGTAGTAAGGCTTATCTGAAAGTGTTGTGTTAACAATTATGACAGGAAAAATATTAGCTGCTAATGACACACCATGTGCATCGGGACGACAACAGAAAATGAATGTATGGAGGTGCAGAGATCAACCTTCTATCTGACGTACGCATTACACTTTGCAAAATGGACATCATCAACATTCAAGAAATGTTCAAAATAAAGTACAATATGTAGTAAGGCTCATCTGAAAGTGTTGTGTTAACAATTATGACAGGAAAAATATTAGCTGCTAATGACACACCATGTACATCGGGACGACAACAGAAAATGAGTGTATGGAGGTGCAGAGATCAACCTTCTATCTGACGTACGCATTACACTTTGCAAAATGGACATCATCAACATTCAAGAAATGTTCAAAACAAACCATTAACTTGTGCCATGGACACCAAATGAAAAATAGTACCACAGCGATCACAAATGTTCACACCATCAAGATCAAAGACAAAATTATTGGGAGTTAAAAACCATGCACGGCATTCAGCTATGTATCCACTCTTAAAGAATGCATATAAAATCATACTGGTGTAAGGGGGTGATGAGAACTGATGGAATATGATGGCATGCACCAAAAGAAATGTCTGTCATGGACTTTATCATTAAACTGGCTATCCTTTAAGACATAGCTGCAGATAGAGTAATAATATATTTTACGGACATGGAAAAAACAAAAATCCAAAGGCTGAATTTATTCAGTGGTCCCAGGTGGTGTGACCTGCAATATTACACAGTTTTCAGGAGGAATAGTTTGCTCTAAAGGAGTATGATTTTTTTTACGCACTACTCTAGCAAATGCAAGTTATTTTGATCAGCTAATCACCAAAAACAGTGCTCATACCATACCTGTAGTTCTCTTATGCCCATTTTCCCACTCTTGCTTGCTATGATGTAAATCTTCCCTACTGTCCTTGCTAGATCACACACACAAGAAAGAATGGTAGAGGGCAGAGTACCTCCAACTTTTCGCAGCACAATAAATAACTTTCCAGCCAATTTATGATTCAGGTCAACAGTCGGCATTGATGTTAGTTGACCTTGATGGAACTCTCTTGCTACCTCTAATTTCCAGGTTTCCTTTTGTATGCCTTTCCTCTTCAAATCCCAATTGTTCCTTAATGACAGATGGGATACATTTGTTTACTTCATCTACAAAGTTTTGGGCAGATTCTTCAATTTGTTGTGCATCATCAAGTTAACACTTTGTTTGAAAGTTGGTTATCTTGCATCTTTCAATTCTGTAGCACTGTTTGAAGTTATGCAACCATCCATCCCTCAAAATCATTGTAATCTATGTCACACACAATTTTGATGTGCATTACATAGTAGGGCACTGTCATGCCCATACTGTAAATTGTATTGAGCATCCTTGAAACATGCAGTCAGCAGTTTTTGTAACAAGTGCACCTTGTCCTCCCTTGAATATACATAGTTTTTCTTGGGCACCAGATGGTATATGGCTGCAGATTTATTGATCATATGGCTGTAGATTTATTCTAAATCTGTACATAACTGTTTTCTTACTATGGTGTGGATGATCTTCCATGTATGTAATCATGTTCAGTACCTGCTTCTTGGACAAAGATTGTCCTTTACATTTCACCAGAGACGGGATTTGTGGCTCCCTGTCTGACATGGATGATGAACTATATGGGTCGACACCTGTTTCAATATCATTTTCACTTGTTAAGCATGTATTCTCATCATTGTTCTCTTAATGTACACTGTCTGTGCAGTCAAGCGTATACAACACCACACATTCCACTGACTCATATTTCATCTGCAACTTCTTTCTCACTCTGCAAAATTCCTTGGGTTCCTTTCTGATGAAATGTCAACTTTGGCAACTGTTGTTGTAGATATAATACAGTGCTTGCTTTGTTTATCACTGCCTTTTCTCTGCCTTGTAGCACAGTAGCACTGCTGTTATGCGTCAACTAAGCAGTTCAACTACACTCATGCTGTGCTCGCCATTTGATGCCTCCAGTCCCTCCCTCTGTTGCCATTAGCAGCAAATGTTGTGGTTGTATGGTAGGCAATATATGGGATGTCGAATGCCCTGCTTTGACAGGTCTTGTTTTGACTTCTGTCTTTCAGTGCTCTATCAAATTCTTTGCACAGTATCACATCTCCTACTTGTAAAGGTATCAACCTGTTAAATTGTCTCATGAGTCTTGTTGATGTTCACCTTCAAAAAGCTTCTTTAGCTAATTAATAGGTTCGTTCACAGTAAATAATGACTTAACATCACAACACAGTCAAGGTCATTTGTTTCATTCATTGCAATTACTGTTTTAAACTGGTGATAAACAGTTTGTATTAAGTAATTTTAACAGTTAATGTATCATGAGTCAGCACTCTGCATAATAAAGGACTGATTTAACAGAGCATTTTTCAAGTGGCTACAATGACAACTAACTTAGTAACTTTATGTTATAATGGTTAAATGTAGACCCAATCACGTAGTAATGTTACATTCTAACTGCTTGATGCTGACTGACTTTATTTTACAATTGTACCTGTACTGTTTAATCAGCAGATGCAAAGTAACTTAAGGCTTTGTGTGCGAAGCCTAATTATAGATGTATGTATTACAGAAAGTTACAAACTGATAAAATATTAAGCTACTTCATTTTAGATATTTATATGAAAGACAGTAAAATGAAAAGGAACAAAAGTATAATAGGTAATGAAGTAAATTTGTTTAACTAATAGGTGTATAATTGGAAAAAGGCAAAATTATCAGCAGTGTTTCATGAGAGCAATTTAATGTGCAAGGGGATTCCCAAAGTTAGACCATAAAGTTTCTAGGAAATGTAATTTTTGAAATGGAATAATTAACAAACTAAAGAGCTATTTTAATGAGAGTATGCATGTTTGGAAACACACAAATCAGGGCTACCAAAATATTTCACTGGATTTTGGGAAGAAGTATATTTTAAAATACAAACATTTTGAAACATGAAAATATTGAATATCTGTACAAATAACTTCTGGAATATTACACTTATGGAAAAAGTAAAATGTTTGTTCAAAAGTTTAGAATAAGGTCTCTGAAATAAGCTGTATTGACCTTGAAATGAATAATTTTTAACAGTAAGGGCTTTTGAAATGCATGTGGTCTACAGGTATCTTAAACTATGAATATTTCTTCAAATAAAATGTGTTCTTGAAACGTATACTATTGTCATTGATAAATGGGAAATTATATATTCAATAATGAATTTTTATAAACTGCTGCATCAACAAGAAAATAGTTTTTTATGTATCTATCATATGTGTACCATTAATGAAAAGAGATCAGAAAAGAAAAATAATTATTTTGGCATCCGAGTAGTATAAGAGCAAGTACCACAATCCCACCTTGCTTTGTTACAAACTCTTCTTCTTTTATCACCCCTAGTCTTTCTGTAATGCTGCCTTCAACTTCATGTCCCTTGTATAGCCCTTTTATTTATTCCTGTCACATTTCAGCTTTGTCTGCTTTCCTTAGTACTAGCTTGCCACTTGAATTCTTGATATACATATAGCTGCATTTCTTTTCAACATATGCCTTGACTGTGATGCAGATTGAAATTAAAACTCCATTTATCCCAATGGTTTATGATGAAGCAATGGATAAATGTTCCTGTGGGTAGCATCTAACACCTGCTGTACCTGTCCCCTAGTGTTGCATGCTTCTACAGCCTTACATTTGTCTTCTAGCCATTAATGCTCAAAAATTTGGCACTTTTCATCAGTCTCAGTTTTTAATCATCTGTGTTCCTTTTAATCTACTTCATTTTTACATTTTCTCTTTCCATCAATTAAATTCAGTATCTTCCGTGTTATCCCATGATTCCTACTATGCTCTGTCTTTTTATCTGTTTGATCCTTTGCTGCCTTCACTATTTTTCTCTCACAGTTACCCATTTGTGTTCTGTTGTGTTCCTTTCCCCTGTTTCAGTCATTTGTTGCCCAATGCTCCCTCTGAAGTTCTCAATAGCCCCTGGTTCTTCCACTTTTATCAAGGTGCCATATCCTTAATTTCCTACCATTTTTGCAGTTCCTTAGCTTTAATCTGCAGTTCATAACCAATAAATTATGGTCAGAGTCCAGATATACCCCTGGGAATATCTGACTGTTTCAAATCTCTTTCTTACCATAATATAATCAGTCTGAAACCTTCCAGTGTCTCTTTGAGACACACAAACTGTTTACATGATTCTTAAAGCAAATGTTAGTGATAAAATTATGCTCTGTGCAAAATTCTACCAGGCAGCTTACTCTTTCATTTCTTTCTCCCAGTCCATGTTCTCCTATTATTTTTCCTTTTCTTCCTTTTCCAACTATTACATATCAGTCTCCTGACACAGGAGCTGTTGGAATAATTTCTCTTACCTCAACATCACACTCTTCTAACCTCTTCATCACCTATGGAGCTACTTGGTACAAAAACTGTATTACTGAAACTGGTGTTGGTAGCATTTCTGCCTTGACTATGATAATGCGTTCATTATGCTGTTTGTGACTACTTATCTGTGTCCCTATTTCCCTGTCCATTATTGGACTTACTCCTGCATTACTCCTATTAGACTTCATATTTATAACCTTACTGCCACCACATTCCACTAACTCCCATTATATTTAACTTCAAGCTATCCATTTTCCTTTTTAAAGTCTCTAACATACCTATTTGATTAAGAGATCCAACAATACATGCTTCAGTCCATAGAATTCCAGTTTTATTTTTCCTGATAACAATGTCCTCCTCTGTAGTTCTCATTGGGAAATTCAAATGGGTGACCTCTGGAATATTTTATCCAAGAAGGTGCCATCATCATTTACTCATACGGTAGAGGTGCATGCCCTCAAGAAAAATAAGGGTTGTCGTTTCCGCAGTTTGCAGTGCCAGCATAGCAAGATCATGAAGGCCTATGCTACAAGGCCAGATCACTCAATCATCCAGACCAGTAGCCATCAAACATTTTTGTTTACGAGCCAATACTGACACCATAGGGCAACACCTCAGGCCACATTGGATATTGGAAGTGAGAGGGGGGTGCGGGGCGTTGTGGCCACTCAAAGAAGAATTCAGTTTTCACCAAGCTGTGGTTACTGATAGAAGCTTACAATTTAAATATTTTGAATACATATGTTGTAAGGTGTGACACTTAATATTTCAAGTAAAAAATTAGATAATATAATGGAACTGTGTGGATTTTTCTGAAGGCTTGCACAGTGACTAATTTTCCATGCCTAAGCTGATACTGTAGCCAGTGTCATTACAACAGGACCCTATGTTTGCTGTTCTGACATCTGAGCACATTCTCTAGGCATTTTCATTCACTACTGTCTGAAAGAATACCAAACGATAGCAGCACCCTGTTTTGAATCTGACTTTTGTATTAGGCTAACTTAACTGAACAGAGATGGTTTTAAAAATACAATTTTATTGTTTCAAAATTGTCACAAAAAAATTGAATGGTGGATGATAGCTCTGCATATAAAAAAGGATGAAAAGTAAGTCTGGTGTGTAATATTTTGCATATTAATTAATAACAGTAATTGCAATATCCTTAATTTGATATCATATTACCTGCAACAAACATGTACCACAGTTGAAGGTGACTGTCTGTATAATGCACATTCACAAATCCATTTAACTTCCGTTTGAGATTTATAACACAGCAGCTGATCTGTGCTATTTGCTCACGCTAATGAGTTGTCAGCACTGGAAGACAAACAATAAAATATACTCCCCTCTCATTTCTGTTAAACCTGCAGTGACAATGCTACATACCACTGTGCCATTGACGTAAGCTTACGGCCGAATTCCTGAACACAAATTAAAATTAAGCACATCTTAAAATATTACTGACTGCAAGAATTTTTGTTTGTTATTAAACAAGAAAAACCACTCTTAAGAAGCTATTAATTTTAGTTGATGTTTTTGCATTCTGCTATTAGTTGCTAGAAGCATATTATTATTATTATTATTATTATTATTATTATTATTATTATTATTATTATAAAATACAATTGAGAAACACAGGCCACACAAACACTTGATTCAGGCCACATTGATGACTTCTGATCCAGACTCTTGCCCCTGCAACTCTGAAAAGGCTGTTGCCCATCTTCAGAAGCCATAAGTTAGTTTGGCCTCTCCACTAGTATCCCAAAATTGTAGTTGCACCTACAATGAAGCGATTTGTATCATTGCGGTACGTAAGCCACCCCACCTGCAAATGCCCATGGTTCCTGGAGGAGGGAGGGTGGAGAGAAGGTTAATAAGGAATCTAAAATTTTGTGGCATTGAAGGCCTTCCCCTTGCAGGGAGTCATATCTTAACAACAACATGCAGAGAATCACATTAACAAATGATACCAGAGGAATAAAACTATTTTTGTAGTGGGGGAGTCATTAAATATGGTATACTTGGCTCATTCCTGTTCTTGACCTATAAAGATGATTCACTAAATACGTTAGGTACTCATGAAAAACTGAAAAGGTAACAAAGAAGTGGTCAAACACATTCACACCAAACACAGACAAGAGAAAAGTGAAACGGGCTTAAATGGTTCACAGCAAACAGTGTAGCATAACAGTCTGAAGCAATACAGCTAAGGTCAAAAATGTATTTATTTTACAGGAGTAAGAATACCAATTTGTGCAGACATGAGAACATCTAGCAAAAGCCTCTTCAGGTGTTTTTGTGATTCTTGCACTCACACGGTAATTTGTTGACTCCATAATGTTACTTGTGGTTATAAGGAGAATGAACATAGGACAAACTGTGATATTCATAACTGCAGTGCTGGCAGTAAAACAAAATTCCTTATACACTGAAGAGCCAAAGGAGCGGGTACAGCGAATCTTGCAGGGCTGTCCATAAATCCGTTAAGAGTACAACAGGGTGGGAGTCTCTTCTGAACAGCACGCTGCAAGGCATCCCACATATGCTCAATAATGTTCATGTCTGGGGAGTTTGGTGGCCAGTGGAAGCTTTTAAACTCAGAAGAGTGTTCCTGGAGCCACTCTGTAGCAATTCTGGATGTGTGGGGTGTTGCATTGTCATTGTGGTATTGCCCAAGTCTGTCAGAATGCACAATGGACATGAATGGATGCAGGTGATCAGACAGGCTGCTTACGTACATTTCACCTGTCAGAGTTGTATCTAGACATATCAGGGATCCCATATTACTCCAACTGCACATGTCCCACACCACTACAGAGCCTCAACCACCTTGAACAGTCCCCTGATGACATACAGAGTCCATGCATTCACGAGTTGTCTCCATATCTGTACACGTCTAGCCACTCAATAAAATTTGAAACGAGACTCGTCCAACCAGGCAACATGTTTCCAGTCATCAACATTCCAATGTCGGTGTTGACAGGCCCAGACCCAAAAGCCCATATCGATGATGTTTCGTTGAATGGTTTGCTCACTGACACTTGTTGATGGCCCAGCACTGAAATCCGCAGCAATTTGTGGAAGGGTTGCACTTCTGTCACATTGAAAAATTCTCTTCAGTCATGTTTGGTACCATTCTTTCAGGATATTTTTCCAGCCACAGTGATAGCATGGATCTGATGTTTTACAAGATTCCTGATATTCACGGTACACTCGTGAAATGGTTGTATGGGAAAATCCCCACTTCATCGCTATCTTGGAGATGCTGTGTCCCATCGCTCATGCGCTGACTATAACAGAAGTTTCAAACTCACTTAAATCTTGATAACCTGCCATTGTAGCAGCCAGTAACCAATCTAACAACTGTGACAAACAACTGTTGTCTTATATAGGCATTTCCAACCGCAGCACCATATTCTGCCTGTTTACATATCTCTGTATTTGAATATGCATGCCTATACCAGTTTCTTTGGTGCTTCAGCATTGATTCTCCATTTGTGCCTAGCTTTCAGAATGGAGTCTTATATTGTGGTTTGTGGTGCAAAAATCTTTAACAAGTTGCTAATAGGCGCAAGGCACGAAGAGGAAATCCCCAAATTTTTCAAAAATGTATGAGAGTACTTTATTGGCTACTACTTTCATGATTTTCAGAATATTAGAACTCAGAGATGTAAATTCCAGTTAAAACTGCAGTTAATACTAAATAAGCATTAATTTTCACAGTACATAGACAGCTAATAGCGTTTTCTGAAATCAATAAGGTTACATAAATATGAGGTTCATTCAAATGAAACCTGGTCAATGCGTCTACCTTTGCTTTACACATCAGGTGGCACCACGTAACTGTGGGTATGGTGGCACCATCTATCGGCAGAGAGACTGACGTGTGCACATCATTTGATGTTGCATAGCGCCAGTATGGCTTCACGCCGAGAGAAGGTAGTCACACAAGTTATCATCCACTACCCAAAATGCAGGCAAGTAAGCAGGGACAATGAGGAGCGATTCGATTTTTGGCAGTGGAGGGAGTTGGAGGATATGAAATGTATCAACAGATGAAGGCTGTGTACGGTGCGTACAGTCTGAGTGTTATGGAATGGCACACACGATTCCTTAAGGGGGGTGAGTCACTGGAAGACGATGCTCATCCTGCACAAGCTCATCATGTCATCACACCGGAAATGGTTGTGGAAGCGAATGCTTTAGTCTTGGACAACCGCAGAATCACCATGGACGAGATCCATCAGTCACTGGGTATTAGCGTGGCCACCACCCACACTATAATGCATCAACATTTGAACGTTCGAAAAGTCTGTGTGCAGTGGGTTCCCCACCAACTGATCGCTGAATAGTGCAATACTCGAATGGTGCTGTCTTTTGAGTCATCTGCAACGTTATCATGAGGGGAATACAGCTTTCTGTCACGTATTGTCACAGGTGACGAAACATGGTGTCACCATTTTGAACCAGAAAGCAAGTGTCAGAGCAAGCAGTGGAAACATGTAACTTCACCACCTCCAGAGAAATCAAAGGCCTTGCACACCAGTTCTGATAAGGTCATGATGTCCTTCTTTTTTGACCATGAGAGCCCACTGCTTGTCGAATTTCTGTCAGTGCCCAGCGTTATCAAGCCACTTTACAGAACCTTAGATGAGCCATCAAATTGAAACATTGAGGCATGTTGTCCAGTGGTGTTATCCTCCTGCATGATAATGCTCGCCCACACACAGCCAATACGGTGAAGACGATATTGCAGCAGTTTCAGGAGGAAATGCTGGAACATCCATCACACAGTCCCGACCTTTCACTGTGTGACTTTCACGTGTTTGGACTTCTAAAACATGCTATTCGTGGACATCGATTCACAACAGATGATGAAGTGTGTGACTGGGTCCAGGCCTGGATCCGACAGCAGCCTACTAGCTTCTTCAAGGATGGAATCGACCAGCTAGTATCACAATGGGATGAATGTGCCAACAGTTTTGATGACTATTTTTGAGTATGTGTACTGCGTATAACTACATTTTTGAGTTAATAAAATTGTTACCTTTACTTGACATTAGTGGCCGGGTTTCATTTAAATACCCCTTATACTTAGTATGAAGGAAAGATAAACAACAGCTTAATACGTAAGAGGAGGATGACTGTGTTTTTCAGTCACTGGTTTCTTACTAATACATATAAAAAACAATTATCGAGAAGTAATTCCCAGAACTGATGAAGTGTGTACATTAGCACTTACAGAAGAAGTGCGTAATTCTTACTTCTAGTGGTCAACATATAACTTGGTGTGTTCCACATCCCTGTGGGCTCTCCTCCTTGGTAAGATTTATAGAATATGAAGTTTGCATGAATAAATAAATAAATAAATAAAATGAATAACTTCAGATATGTTATAATTATGTCAAAATGTATAAATATGGAATCTGGTTTTTGGAGTAACTAAAATTGTGTTGGGAAAAGAATGTAAATGCTTCTATGGGAACACGTTAGCGATAATAACTTTTATTTGAAATTTTTGCTGTATCTCACTGTATGCCCTGTTATCTAATTATCATGTCTGGTTTGTTAATTCATTTTTGGGGTGATTCTCATGTGTACTAAATAGAATGAAGAGGTATATGAAAACTATCAGTAGGATGATTTTTGCAAGTACTGAAAAAACAGTTCAAATATAAATTTATCATTATAAATGTGTTTATTCTCCCATTTTCATGGCCATTTTTCTCCAGAACATTATTATGTGTCATTAAAAAAAACAAAGACAGCTGTGTTACATAATCCTAAATACAAATAAATTAATGGCTTCTCGTAATTTTCTTAGAGTGTCTGTCACTGTGCCAATAGTCTTGCCGCAGTGGTAACACTGGTTCCTGTCAGATCACCAAAGTTAAGCACTGTCAGGCTTGGCTCACACCTGGATGGGTCATTGTCCAGGTCTGCCAAGTGCTCTGGGCAAACATGGTGCACTCAGTCCTTGTAAGGCCAATTGAGGAGCTACTTGACTGAGAAGTAGCAGCACCTGTCATGAAAACTGACAATGGTCAGGAGAGTGATGTGCTGACCACATGTCCCTCCGCACCCACATCCTGTGATGCTTGAGGGCTGAGGATGATACAGCAGCTGATCAGTACCACTTGGCCTTCAAAGAGCTATTTGGACAGTTCTACATCTACATCTACATCTACATTTATACTCCGCAAGCCACCCAACGGTGTGTGGTGGAGGGCACTTTACGTGCCATTGTCATTACCTCCCTTTCCTGTTCCAGTCGTGTATGGTTCGCGGGAAGAACGACTGTCTGAAAGCCTCCATGTGCACTCTAATCTCTCTAATTTTACATTCGTGATCTCCTCGGGAGGTATAAGTAGGGAGAAGCAATATATTCGATACCTCATCCAGAAACGCACCCTCTCGAAACCTGGCGAGCAAGCTACACCGCGATGCAGAGCGCCTCTCTTGCAGAGTCTGCCACTTGAGTTTGTTAAACATCTCCATAATGCTATCACGGTTACCAAATAACCCCGTGACAAAACGCGCCGCTCTTCTTTGGATATTCTCTATCTCCTCCGTCAACCCGATCTGGTGCGGATCCCACACTGATGAGCAATACTCAAGTATAGGTCGAACGAGTGTTTTGTAAGCCACCTCCTTTGTTGATGGACTACATTTTCTAAGGACTCTCCCAATGAAACTCAACCTGGTACTCGCCTTACCAACAATTAATTTTATATGATCATTCCACTTCAAATCGTTCCACACGCATACTCGCAGATATTTTACAGAAGTAACTGCTACCAGTGTTTGTTCTGCTATCATATAATCATACAACAAAGGATCCTTCTTTCTATGTATTCGCAATACATTACATTTGTCTATGTTAAGGGTCAGTTGCCACTCCCTGCACCAAGTGCCTATCCGCTGCAGATCTTCCTGCATTTCGCTACAATTTTCTAATACTGCAACTTCTCTGTATATTACAGCATCATCCGCGAAAAGCCGCATGGAACTTCCGACACTATCTACTAGGTCATTTATATATATTGTGAAAAGCAATGGTCCCATAACACTCCCCTGTGGCACGCCATAGGTTACTTTAACGTCTGTAGACGTCTCTCCATTGATAACAACATGCTGTGTTCTGTTTGCTAAAAACTCTTCAATCCAGCCACACAGCTGGTCTGATATTCTGTAGGCTCTTACTTTGTTTATCAAGCGACAGTGCGGAACTGTATCGAACGCCTTCCGGAAGTCCGGAAGTCAAGGAAAATGGCATCTACCTGGGAGCCTGTATCTAATATTTTCTGGGTCTCATGAACAAATAAAGCGAGTTGGGTCTCACACGATCGCTGTTTCTGGAATCCATGTTGATTCCTACATAGTAGATTCTGGGTTTCCAAAAACGACATGATACTCAAGCAAAAAACATGTTCTAAAATTCTACAACAGATCGACGTCAGAGATATAGGTCTATAGTTTTGCGCATCTGCTCGACGACCCTTCTTGAAGACTGGGACTACCTGTGCCCTTTTCCAATCATTTGGAACCTTCCGTTCCTCTAGAGACTTGCGGTCAAGGGGGGCAAGTTCTTTCGCGTACTCTATGTAGAATCGAATTGGTATCCCGTCAGTGGACTTTCCTCTGTTGAGTGATTCCAGTTGCTTTTCTATTCCTTGGACACTTATTTCGATGTCAGCCATTTTTTCGTTTGTGCGAGGATTTAGAGAAGGAACTGCAGTGCGGTCTTCCTCTGTGAAACAGCTTTGGAAAAAGGTGTTTAGTATTTCAGCTTTACGCGTGTCATCCTCTGTTTCAATGCCTTCATCATCCCGGAGTGTCTGGATATGTTGTTTCGATCCACTTACTGATTTAACGTAAGACCAGAACTTCCTAGGATTTCCTGTCAAGTCGGTACATAGAATTTTACTTTCGAATTCACTGAACGCTTCACGCATAGCCCTCCTTACGCTAACTTTGACATCGTTTAGCTTCTGTTTGTCCGAGAGGTTTTGGCTGCGCTTAAACTTTGAGTGAAGCTCTCTTTGCTTTCGCAGTAGTTTCCTAACTTTGTTGTTGTACCACGGTGGGTTTTTCCCGTCCCTCACAGTTTTACTCGGCACGTACCTGTCTAAAACGCATTTTACGATTGCCTTGAACTTTTTCCATAAACACTCAACATTGTCAGTCTCGGAACAGAAATTTTCGTTTTGATCTGTTAGGTAGACTGAAATCTGCCTTCTATTACTTTTGCTAAACAGATAAACCTTCCTCCCTTTTTTTATATTCCTATTTACTTCCATATTCAGGGATGCTGCAACGGCCTTATGATCACTGATTCCCTGTTCTGCGCTTACAGAGTCGAAAAGTTCGGGTCTGTTTGTTATCAGTAGGTCCAAGATGTTATCTCCACGAGTTGGTTCTCTGTTTAATTGCTCGAGGTAATTTTCGGATAGTGCACTCAGTATAATGTCACTCGATGCTCTGGCCCTACCACCTGTCCTAAACATCTGAGTGTCCCAGTCTATATCTGGTAAATTGAAGTCTCCACCTAAGACTATAACATGCTGAGAAAATTTATGTGAAATGTATTCCAAATTTTCTCTCAGTTGTTCTGCCACTAATGCTGCTGAGTCGGGAGGTCGGTAAAAGGAGCCAATTATTAACCTAGCTCGGTTGTTGAGTGTAACCTCCACCCATAATAATTCACAGGAGCTATCCACTTCTACTTCACTACAGGATAAACTACTACTAACAGCGACGAACACTCCACCACCGGTTGCATGCAATCTATCCTTTCTAAACACCGTCTGTACCTTTGTAAAAATTTCAGCAGTATTTATCTCTGGCTTCAGCCAGCTTTCTGTACCTATAACGATTTCAGCTTCGGTGCTTTCTATCGGCACTTGAAGTTCCAGTACTTTACCAATGCAGCTTCGACAGTTTACAATTACAATACCGATTGCTGCTTGGTCCCCGCATGTCCTGACTTTGCCCCGCACCCGTTGAGGCTGTTGCCCTTTCTGTACTTGCCCAAGGCCATCTAACCTAAAAAACCACCCAGCCCACGCCACACAACCCCTGCTACCCGTGTAGCCGCTTGTTGCGTGTAGTGGACTCCTGACCTATCCAGTGGAACCCGAAACCCCACCACCCTATGGCGCAAGTCAAGGAATCTGCAGCCCACATGGTCGCAGAACCGTCTCAGCCTCTGATTCAGACCCTCCACTTGGCTCTGTACCAAAGGACCGTAGTCAGTCCTGTCGACGATGCTGCAGATGGTGAGCTCTGCTTTCATCCCGCTAGCGAGACTGGCAGTCTTCACCAAATCAGATAGCCGCCGGAAGCCAGAGAGGATTTCCTCCGATCTATGGCGACACACATCGTTGGTGCCGACATGAGCGACCACCTGCAGATGGGTGCACCCTGTACCCTTCATGGCATCCGGAAGGACCCTTTCCACATCATGAATGACTCCCCTCGGTATGCACACAGAGTGCACATTGGTTTTCTTCCCCTCTCTTGCTGCCATATCCCTAAGGGGCCCCATTACGTGCCTGACATTGGAGCTCCCAACTACCAGTAAGCCCACCCTCTGCGACTGCCCGGATCTTGCAGACTGAGAGGCAACCTCTGGAACAGGACAAGCAGCCATGTCAGGCCGAAGATCAGTATCAGCCTGAGACACAGCCTGAAACTGGTTCGTCAGACAAACTGGAGAGGCCTTCCGTTCAGCCCTCTGGAATGTCTTTCGCCCCCTGCCACACCTTGAGACGACCTCCCAGTCTACCACAGGTGAGGGATCAGCCTCAATGCGGGCAGTATCCCGGGCAAACACAGTTGTAGTCCGATCGGGGGATGCGTGGGACGAGCTGGCCGTCTCCGACAAACCCCCATCCGGACCCCCCACAGTGACGCCCATTGGCAACAGCCTCAAGCTGTGTGACCGAAGCCAACACTGCCTGAAGCTGGGAGCGAAGGGATGCCAACTCAGCCTGCATCCGAACACAGCAGTTGCAATCCCTATCCATGCTAAAAACTGTTGTGCAAAGAACGTCTGAACTAATCTGTGTGTTTGCGTGTGCATGTGTGTGTGTGTGTGTGTGTGTGTGTGTGTGTGTGTGTGTTCATGAACAAGCTAAAACTGATTCTTATTTGAAAGTCAGACTTCATGTTTGTTTTTGTTTTCTGTTGTGCTCCTCATGAAATATGTGCCATTTTTTAATTGCAAATTAGAAAGCTTCAAATCCTCCTTTTAAGATACAGATTATACCATTCTTAATCATCAGTGTGAATTGTAGAATATCTGTGGAAGGTTCTACTAGTGCTGGAGCGACAAATAATAGAAGGCCTCAAGACTCAGCCAAGGGAGTGGCAAAAGTTGGATCGTCAGCTGCAGGAATGGAGCTATGAGCGTGTGACACAAGTCTGGAATGATGAACGTGAGCAGCAGTTACAGTGGAACCTCCGAAATCTGCCTCCAGTTGTCAGCCTACGTGAAACACGAACAAATGAGTTGTTAGAAGTTATTGCTCAGCAGAGGCTTGGAGTAATGTGTGATGGTGAATTTTTTCCTAAACTTGGTGTTCGGCAGCAGGTGAGGATATGTACATTGTTGTACTATATTCTTAGGAAATCACATTAGAAATAAAATGACTGCAGGTGTGGTTACATTACTACCACAAGGCCTTAATACTGTTGAAATAACATTAACATCAAATGCCTTGTGAAAATGAATAAGTGTTTTATTTAAGTTTTAGTACGGATTTAATTCTTGGACAGAGAAATATTATTCTCTGAAAACAATGCAATGTTTAAAGTAATTACCTTTCAAATAAGTACATACTCAGCCTTATCTAATTGATGTATTCAAGAATATAGTTTTATTAATAACCAAGTCTTGTTTTTGATCCCTTTGCATTAGTGTGCTAAATTTATTCATTTAATTTACAGTTTTCACTAGACTTGTCTCTGTGCTTGCAAAAGAATATACACAGAACTTTATATTTCAGAAAGGCAAACAAAAACTGTGGTTTGCATATCTATCATCTAATCACAAAGTTATTCACTATGGGGACTGCATAGATGAGAATCGTCCAGAGTGTCCATGTAAAATATCAGTGTCGGATATCAGAGATTTAGTTACGGGACTGAAATGTCCCCATATAAAAAACGCAAAGTAAGTTTCTGACTTATGGGAATCTATTGCTTCTATAATCCAAAATGTTTCAAATCTTCGACTGTCTTATGGCACTCATTTGCAAAATTTATTTTAGAAGAATTTATACTTTACAACAGTTCATTAATTTTCGTATGACTTTTGTTATTTGTTTTACTAATAATGAAATTGTAATTCATCTGCTTAGTGAGTTTGCCTAATTTAGGGTTATCACAGCATTCATTTAACCAATGATGGAGATAATTTACACTCTACTCTTCAATTGGTTGCAAAATAACTACAGACATGCTAACCATAAGAACATCATTTAGAATCCACAGAAATTAGACAGATACACCTAATGGAGATGAATACAAGTTAATACCATATTACTGCAGGTATAATAAGAAAAAGAGGGAACGATTGTTCATTCCATGTGATTACTGCATTGAACAGTTCTTTCAGTACTGTATTTCAGTAATAGAATTGAAACATACAAGATAGCAAGTCTGACAGTCATGACCCCAAACAGGAGATGTTTTAAACTTCATTATGCGATTAGAGGAGGTGATAATGGCAGAAATAACTGGGATGTGATTGTATGGGGTGATTTCAATATTGATTTTAACACTGATAGTTCTGATAGAGGACACCATGAGTTACTGATGTTCAGATTTGGTTTGATCCAACAGTAATATTCCAGACAAGAATATAAAGAGGCAATGCAACTGTCATTCATAATTTATTTTTAATCGGTACTGTCTTTCGTGAAATACATGTGATCCTCATAATTTTTTGTTTGATCATTATGATCAAAAGACAACAGTAAAGTATCCCCATTAATCACATTTTCTATGTAGGAAAAAGTATAATTTCATGGAAGTTTAAATTCTGACCTATTTACACTATTCAGAAAGAATTTACAGTGTGAAAAATGAGGGTAGTTTACCAAGGGCACAAAGCAGATAAGAAATATAACTCTTTCCTAAAAATATTCTTACAGTATTATGAATCCAGTTTTACTTGACAACAGGTTAGGGAAAGTGGAAGAGGAAGCCAAGAAAAAGCGTAGCTCACATCTGTGATCAACATATCTTGTGCCACAACAAGAGGGGGAAAGAGAACTTTAGTTAATGCAGAGGATAAGCTGTTATTTATCAAGACTTGAAACTAAACTACAAGCAGTACTGCAAAATTCTTTATTATACCACAAATAAGGCAAAAGCCATACACTATGTACAAAAGATTGAAGATTTAAAGAACAAGACAAGGAGAATTTGGAGCATTATTAGGTGGGAAACAATAAATTTGGTAAGCCAAATAACTTTCAACTGTCAACAGTGAGATAGATTATATGAAATTCAAATCATTGGCTACTAAATTCAGTTATTTTATGATCTCATGAACTCAATAATAGTAGAACTAAACATGAAAAATTATGCTAAAATTTCATTTTTAGGACATCCACAACTGAGAGGTGTCATTAATAGAATGATATGCTTCAGTTGCAATAATGATTCATTCAAGCCACAACCAGTTAAATCCCATGTTAAAATCCCGTCATCTAGTGTGAAAAAATTATTGTATTAGGTCATGCATAACACACGGTCAGGCCACTTAGTCCAAAGGTTCCAAGTCACTGCACCTTGCGTGGGAACTGCCCGTTGCTGAGCAGCTGTATGCCACAGACTCCAACATGGACTGCGTGGAGGGCCACACTGGAGATGCCTGCACCACTCCATGCATCTAGACCTCCAACATGGTCCTCCACTCTTTTTTGGCATCCATGGTGTGCAGCTGCTCAACAGCAAACTGTTTCCACCCAAGATGCAGTGACTTCTAGCCTTTGCACTGACTAACCCATCGTGTTATGCATGACCAAGTACAATAATATTTTGTACACCTGAAGAAGGGATATTTTTCTTTTCTTTTTTTGAGTTATCAATCTTCTGATTTCTTTGATGCAACCTGCCATAAATTTCTCTCTAGTGCCAACCTCTTCATCGCAGAGTAGCATTTGCAACATATATCCTTTCTGGATGTATTCCAATCTCCATCTTCCTCTACAGTTTTGTTTTTATGCTCTACAGCTCTCTCTAGTACCACAGAAGTTATTCCCTGATGTCCTACCATCTTGTCTCTTCTTCTTGTCAGTGTTTTCCATATATTCCTTTCCTCACCAATTCTGCAGAGAACCTCCTCATTTTAACAGCCAAAAACGGTTGTGGATTTAATCAATCGTTATTACAACTGAAATGGGTGTTATTCTGACCTATAGACAAGACTGCTAGCATATTTTTACTGTATATTGCACTATGGCATTGAGTTCTAAGGCAATGAAGATAACGTGAAAGAAAATACGTATTTTACAGAAACATGCAATAAGAACACAGTATAAAGTTGACATCTGAACATCTTGGAGAAGCCTCTTTGGGGACCTTCAGGGATTCCTGAGAGAAATTGGAATGAACTTAACATTTCATAACAACAATACTAGATGCAAAAGTTAATTTTCATATGCACTATGTATCCCTGTCTAGAGATCAGAATAGGATTTTATGCTGTTATGGAAAAGTGTACTACAGGCTGCCAGCAGATGTCAGGCATGAAACTGAAAATTCCCAAATATTCCAAATCAAAGCAAAGAAAAACTTCAGTAGTAACTACATATACAATTTACTAGAGTGTTTGGACTAAACGATGACAATTTCAGCATAATTCCAATACCTATATTTATTTATTTTTATTTACAGGGTTATTACAAATGATTGAAGCGATTTCACAGCTCTACAATAACTTTATTATCTGAGATATTTTGAAAATGCTTTGCACACACATACAAAAACTCAAAAAGTTTTTTTAGGCACTCACAAATGTTCGATATGTGCCCCTTTAGTGATTCGGCAGACATCAAGTCGATAATCAAGTTCCTCCCACACTCGGCGCAGCATGTCCCCATCAGTGAGTTCGAAAGCATCGTTGATGCGAGCTCGCAGTTCTGGCACGTTTCTTGGTAGAGGAGGTTTAAACACTGAATCTTTCACATAACCCCACAGAAAGAAATCGCATGGGGTTAAGTCGCGAGAGCGTGGAGGGCATGACATGAATTGCTGATCATGATCTCCACCATGACCCATACATCGGTTTTCCAATCTCCTGTTTAAGAAATGCTGAACATCATGATGGAAGTGCGGTGGAGCACCATCCTGTTGAAAGATGAAGTCGGCGCTGTCGGTCTCCAGTTGTGGCATGAGCCAATTTTCCGCGGGCTACGCGTGACACTTGCCCGCAGGCGTTCAACCGTTTCTTCGCTCACTGCAGGCCGACCCGTTGATTTCCCCTTACAGAGGCATCCAGAAGCTTTAAACTGCGCATACCATCGCCGAATGGAGTTAGCAGTTGGTGGATCTTTGTTGAACTTTGTCCTGAAGTGTCGTTGCACTGTTATGACTGACTGATGTGAGTGCATTTCAAGCACGACATACGCTTTCTCGGCTCCTGTCGCCATTTTGTCTCACTGCGCTCTCGAGCGCTCTGGCGGCAGAAACCTGAAGTGCGGCTTCAGCCGAACAAAACTTTATGAGTTTTTCTACGTATCTGTAGTGTGTCGTGACCATATGTCAATGAATGGAGCTACAGTGAATTTATGAAATCGCTTCAATCATTTGTAATAGCCCTGTATTTACTTGCATTTTCCCTATGACTTCGCCAATGTATGTATTAGACATATGTACTGCACACATCTCCTCCTACCTTCAGCCCTCTCTCTCTGTCCACTTCTTCCCCCTCCAATCACACTGTTTATTTACTGCAATCCATAATTGTAAATGAAATAATGTGACCTGTCTCTCCAGTGTCATATCAAGAAAACTGTTCTATGTTGACAGGTACCGTTGTGATTTTGTAATTAATAGTGCTTCACAGTTGAAAGTTGTCCAAAGCATTCCCAACTGTGAGGACTTTACTTGCACTGTATCGACTAATGGTGTGTCTTGTTTCCACGGTATAAGTATCCATAATCCATTTAATATGCAAAACAAGTGTCTGTCTACCTCTTCCTCCTCCTCCTCCTCCCTGTCTCTGACCATCTCCCCCTCCATCATCTATCTGTTTATACCTCCTCCTCATTTTTCGGTGCCCATCTGATCCTCCCCCTCTCTATGAACATCTCATCCTCACCAATGTCTGTCCATACCCTCATCCCCGCCTCTCTGTCCATCTCCTCCTCCTCTAACTCTTACATTCCCCTTCTCCCCCCTCCCTTTGTCCATTCCCTCCTTCCCATTTTATTTACTAATCTCCTTCTACCTAGCTTCATAGGCCAACTCCCCCTCTATGTATTCTCCACTTACCTGTCTCTTTTCATCTCTTCCTACTCTCTTTCTATCTATACATCTCCTCCTGCCCCATCTCTCTGTCCACCTCATCCTCCCACCTTTCTCTGCCCCATCTCTTACTGCCACCTTTCTGTCTGTCCATCTCCTCTTCCTGCCTTTCCTGTGCATCTCATCGCCCCTTGTCTCACTACCCATCTCATCCTTTCCCTCCTTACACTGGATCAAGATGAACTATTGTGGTGTCTTGCTGCCACAGTATATGTACCCGTCGCCCACTTAAAACATGTACCACTTGTCTGTCCATCAGCAAGTGTAACCCTGCACCTGTTGTGCAGGGCAGCATGAATGTCAGGGGTTGAAAAATTCTTTTCACTTTAGTACCTCCACTCCTATTAGAGCTAAAAGAATCTAACAGCCACAGTGCTGACTTAAATACAGCAAGTAGTATTTGTATCAAATTTGGTTGAAACCAATCCAGAGGTTTCGGAGATGGTGGACACACACACACACACACACACACACACACACACACACACACACACACACTCTCCATCCATAGAAAATATAAAAGTTATGGATGTTGTCAACACATCATATAATACAGAAACATAAATACAATAAATGTATACAATTACAAACACATAAATAGATCCACATATTATTTGATTTACTATGTCACATTTTTGTACATCATATTTCACTATTCTATTGAACATGTTGTAAACTGACTCTTAATCACAGTAGTTAATTATTAGCACTACTATCAACAAAATTTACATATCATTTCAGGTAATCTTTGACAGTATAAAATCACTTTTCTGACATATAATTCTTAGGATATTCTGGAAGGCTTATACTTCACTTTTGCCTTAGATATCTTGTGGAAGGTTGTTCTATGATTTGATTGCATTTGATTTGATTGCATTTTTGGGTTTTTATTTGTTTTTTCTATTGAGATGTAAGCAGTAGCTGGATTTCATTCCATGTTCATTTCAATGTATTTTTTTTATTGGATCACTGTTCGCAAAATGCATACACATCAAACAGTCAGATTCCCACAGATGTAAACAAGTCTATGCAATGAGTTCTTGCGTTACTTTTTGTTATAATTCATACAGTCCTTTTTTGTAGCTTAAAGAGTTTTTGCATATTCTGCTCATCTGTTCCTTTGAAGGTTATCCCATAACTAATTATAGAATGAATGTATACAAAATATATTGTTCTAGAGTATGAGGTACTACACACAGAACTTATTATTCTAAGTGCAGTGCATACTGAAGCTACTTGCTCCCTGGGCCAAGCACTAATATTGATGTATTCTGGCTTATAAAGGTGTTTTATGGTATGACTGAAGTTTGCTTGAGAGATTTCTACACATGAAACCATTCATTTCCTGTCTCTCTTGCACCCAGTTTATTTAGCAGAGTTGTGTGACCTATTGCAAAAAAACGTTTTTGTAAAGTCCAGGAAGATGCCTGTTATATGATCTCCTTTGGCTAGCACTTCCAAAACACCATTTGTAAATTGAGCTTCATTGCTCCTGTGCCTGAAACACACGAAAAATCATACTTTGTTAAGTACTCCATGAGCCTAATCTTCATTATGGTTTACAATACTTTTGAAAACAATGACAGTAGAGAGAGGGGCCTATAATTTTGCAACCCCTTTCTAATGTCGAGGCAGGACTTTTGCATACTTTAGTGTTTCTGAGAAGCAACTTGTGCTGAAGGACTCATTTATGATGTGCAGTAGAAGATTCTTTGATACTGTCTATATAGTACTTCAGCAAGCAAACAGGCACTTGATCTATACTTCCTGAGGTTTTATTTTTTAGGTTCCATACAACATTGCCCACCATAACACACAGTTTACACAATAACATAAGCCAAATGTATGCAAGCAGTAACAACATGATAACTGTGCACAAGCGTACTGTGGCAGGGTTTAAATAGATACTCCCCTGTGGCAGGCTCTATCAGAAGTTCACAGTATATCTCTTCCTTGGTGCACTCTCACAGATGACAACACACTGCTAATGCAAGTGGCTTTCAAGTGTGCGCACATTACTTCATACCTCTTACCTTGGGGCACAACTCCAATATGCGAGATATAAATGACATCTTCCTCCACAAGGCTCTGACTGAGACGACGTGCTGATACTGAGGTGTATGATTGGAACTACCTGGGGCAAGGGCAGCATCGCAGTCCACCTTCTCATGTCAGTCCATATTGCAGGATGGGTGACACAGATGCAAGCTACCTGTCCGTGTCAGGTCCAGGGCCTGACAGTGATGGTGCCCCCATAGTTGGCCAGTTGCACCAGGTTCGTCCACTGGTGATATGGGACCTCTCATATGTCATGGCAGGGACCCAGCCACATCAGGTGATCTGTGAAGTGATGCAGACTGGCTTGGCAATGTCAGTGTCCCAGCCAGGGTTGTCTGATTGTTCACACACAGGCGCAACTGGTCAGAATGACATGCACAAGGGCCCTCCTCTGTACGGACATCGCAAGGAGGTGGACGCAGCATCAGGAGATGGTGGTGGAAAACCATTTTGGGCACTGACCAAACCCAGTGTCTAGACAGCCACCCTGGCTGGAAACAGGATGATGGCTGCATGGGTTGGCATCCATGACCGGGTCACAGAAGATGCAGAAGCATCCCGGATGGACACCTGTAGAGCAGTTCGGCAGGGCTGTTGTTACCAAACGGCTTGAACTGATAGGAAGACAAATTGATCCAAGGCAATGTCGGATGGGTACTGAGTCACATACTTTTTCATTTGCATTTTGAATGTTCTAACTAACCTTTCGGGCTCACCATTGGACTGCAGGTTGAAGGGCGGGGCCAAAATGTAAAATATGGCTGATCTCTCAAAACCGTTGCAGGAGGCAAATTTCTGTGACATAAACTAAGGGTCATTATCAGAGACCAGCACTGCCAGAAGTCCTTCAATGGAACAAATTTTTGATAGGGCTGCCAAAATTGATTGACAATGAACAACATATGGGAACCAAGAGGATACATCAATTACTAAGAGCCAGCATGCCTTAAGGAAAGGGCCAGTGAAATCAATGTGGAGATGGTCCCAAGCCTGTGAAGGCTGATGCCACAGAGACAATGCTGCCCAGATGGCAGCTTGCTCCAATGCATATTGGGAAAACACCGGAACCAAATGAGTGATGTTGCCATCCAAAGCAGGCCAAAAAACATGACAGCAGGCTAACTCCTTGGTGCATAGCATCCCCCGGTGATCAGCATGCAGCAAATGCTGGATCTCCAAACAAAAAGCTGAGAGAACCACTACAGAAGGATCTAAATAGTCCGTATCAAGGAGGAGAATGCCATCAATAACAGAGAAATGGAGCCGAAACACATAGTTACGGAGGGGTTCAGATACCCATGATGGAGGTTCCTCAGGCTGGCCATGCCGAACACAGTGTATCACTTTCTGTAAAATTGGATCAATAGCACCAGCTTAGATGACCGAAGCACTTGTGATTAGAAAACCATTGACAGTTTGTTGAGAATATTCATCAAAGTGGAAACCGAGTAACTCCTCTTGATCAAAAATTGGGCCTGGACCGGTTGTAAGACAAGGAGAGTGCATCAGCATTCATATATTTAGCTGTGGGATGGAAGTGAATCTCGAAGGGTTCTACAATGAAACTAATGGCTTGTGATCCATGATGAGGTGAAATTTTGCACCATACATTGTGTTACAAGGCAAGGCACAGATTGTAACATAGACTTCAGTTTGTGAAACTGTTTCACATGCGTGTGACCAGTGGAAATGTCCCCTTATGCAGTAAGGCATGTAACAGTTGTGCAACCGATGCTACCCATGGCAAAAACTGATGATAATAAGCAGTTTTACACAAAAAGACCTGGAGTTCCTTGACCGACACAGGATGTATATAAGTTGTTGAGATGTTCAGCAGTGGAGGAGTAGAAGAAACAATGTCATCAAGACATTTGGCACAGCCAGGCACAGACCTCATATGAGTTGATTGAGAAACTGTTGAGAAATTGACAGGGCACTGGTCACACCAAACAATAACCACAAGTATTGATACAAGCCAAAAGGTGTGTTAATGACCAAGGCCCGTTGAGAGTCAGCACCAATGGAAAGCTGCAAATATGCATCAGATATATTGATCTTGGGAAAATACTGACCACTAGTGAGCTTAGAAAAAAGTTCATCAGGGCACACCATGGGATACATGTCAATGATAGACTGAGCATTGACAAAAACTGAAATCACTGCAAAAATGTAACCATCCTGACGGCTTCTTGGCAATGACTAATGGGGTAGCCCATTCACTGAATGCAATCGATTGGATGACCCCGGAGACCATGGAGCGGTTGAGCTCCACATTGACTTGGTCATGGAGTGCCACCAGCACTGGGTGAGCCTGAAAGAAACGGGGTTTGGCCGAACGTTTCTTGGTGATGTGGGCTTTGAAATTATTGGCACAACCTAAACCCACAGGAAACAGGGCGGGAAATTTAGAGCATAAAGAGTTGAGTTACATATAAGGCACTTGATCAGAGATGAGTCTAACATCAGGAATAGTAAATCCAAGATGATTAAAGGCGTCCAAACAAAAGAAATTTTTGGTGCGTGCTTTGTGTACCACCACAAAAGTCAAGGATGAATCAAAGATTTAGATGTGATGGGCCAAGAAACTAGTTAACATCAGAAAGCTTTGTTTATTGTAGGTGACTAAAGTATGTGAGACTGTTGCTAAAAGGGGAGAACCCAAGTTCTCGTACGTTTGCAGATTGGGTACAAACACGGCAACACGAGTGTCAACTTGCAAGTGCAAAACCTTCTGATAAACCTTGACATCAATTAAAAGCTTATTGGGTGCAACAGTGATTGCCAATATACATTTGACATCCATGTCAGCCTCTGCAATAAGCTCTTGGAATTTTGCATTACAAACAGGAGCCATGTGGCCCATTTTGTTGCACCGGTGGAAAACGGCCCACTGCTTAGGGCAATCTGGCCTTTAATGAGTGATAAAACATAATGGATAAGAAGGAAGCACATGGAGCATTTGTGTTGTTGTTCATTACTAGGTTTGCTGTGCTGCTGCTGTGGCCATGACTGCCACAGTGAGTTGCGCCATCCGTCGCGATGTTTTGCTTGCATGCGGACTACTGCCACCATATTGTCTCCCTGTGAACCATCCTACAAACAGCAGGGGGAAGCAGGTTGAACTTCTGCAACCTCACACCATAATTCAATTTAAGTACCCTCACCCTCGAAATCTAAAACAACAGTTCAGTAATCGGAACATTGTAGACAGAGGGATTTTCACACTGAAGGGCCCACTCACGCACCTCACAGTTGTGGCCAACCAAATTACTGCATCACGAACCATTTGGTTGGCGTACAACTCCTTATATACATCAGTGGCAAAGTGACAACGATGGCTTAAATCATGAAGCTCAGCTGCCCAAGTCTTATAGGAATGTTCCTGTTTCCTGAAACCCGACAGAACTCAACTCAAGTGGCAATGACGTCCGTCCGTTTCCAGAAGTATTTCGAAAGAAGATCACTTGTGTTATCAAAAGAGGGTAAAGATGGAGCCTGCAGGGGGGCCAGTCAGCAAAGGAGTTGATACATGTGTGGTGATGACCAAGACAAAACAAAAGCACAGGATAAAGTAACATTAGTCAATTCAAATGCATTAGAATGCTGCCACAACCATTTTTTGTAGACATCCCATTCTTTGGCAGACTCATTGCAATCCAGAAACAGTGGGGGATAAATGAGCAGGGTAGCAACAGACAAAACAGGAGGTGCAAGGGGCGAAAAGAGGAAATACAAGGGGTGACACATAAGATTGTGACAGACCCAAACTGGCCAAAACAGAGGCAAGCATTTGCAATACCTCCTACTGTTGACTGGTATACTGCAACACCACAGTAAGAACCCCTAGCTGATCAATCAGCCGGTGGAAAAACTCATCAGTAGCACCATTAGACATTGTAGACAGAACAGAGGACTAACCTGAGACTGAAAACCACATGGAGAGCAATCCTACACTCATTGTCACATGTGTTGTAACTTAAACACACAAAACTACCAAGAATGTAGTACAACTTTATTAGACTGTGGCATGTACACCAATCACCATAACATGCACTAAACACAATAACATAAGGCAAATGTATGCAAGCAGTAATAACATGATAACTGAATGCGAGTGCAGCATGACAGGGTTTTAATAAATCTTTCCCATGGTGGGCTCCATTGGAAGTCACTCTCTCGAGTGACAACACACTGCTAATGTGCATGGCTTTCAGGTATGTGCACAATACTTTACTGTTGTAGCTTGGTAGCTATGTTACTGAAATGTTGGTTCACAAAGTTTGCTGGCTCTGTGGGATCATGTATCGTGCTACCACTGCGCTAAAGTTCTATGTTTACTTGTTTAGTCTCTTCTACTTGTCTCTAGTTAGGTGACATTCTAGGCTGCTTTGATTTCATTTTCTGCCTTTTCTACAAATTTACCATTTTGGGACATTTTTATGCTTCTCTCTATATATTTTTGTATGTCTGGTAGTACTTTTGAAATGCATGATCATTTTGGCTGCTTTTTATAATACTGGGTTGCTTGAGGGTTACGGTTATTTTTGTTTTGTTCTTTAACGACTCTTAGTACTTTTGGAGGCACTGCTTCAACTTTGAATGCAAATACTGTGAGAAGCTTCAAGAACTTCCCATCAATGCTAATCTCCATGTACACTTCTATCCATGTTTCACTGTTCATCTGTGTGGCAAATTCAACTCTTTTTGGCTAAGAGAAAACCATTCAGTATGTCACGATTTTAATTTTGTTTCCTATGGCTATGTGTAATTTTAAGATCTGACTGGATTGATCTTAGTGACCAAGGTAATATACAACAACATTGAAACTTTCTTTCTCTATGTCAGTTAGTATATGGTAAATGATTGATGCTGAAAGCTTGGTTAGTATTTTAGCAATGTTAATCACAAGTGATATTCTACAGCTGTACAAGAATGTGTTGTGGAGCCCTGATGGGTTCATTGTGTTGACTGTTTAAATCTCCACAAATGAGAATTTTGTCCTTAGGATTAGAAAGTATGTCCAATACTTGAATTAATATTGCAATGGTAATATACATGTCACCATTGGCAGAGCAGTAAATATGTAGTATAGTTAGTCTTTGGAACATATAGGGCCTCTACATGTTCTTCTTCACTTAATGAAATAATGTCATTTCTAATTTTATACATAATTCCTCCTTTTAGACATGTGTTTATTGCAGATCCCCTGCAACAATGTTGCAAGCAAGTCAACTATCAGTAATATGCAGTTCAACTTCTAGCTGTTGCACTTTATTTCTTATGGAGTGGATACTTTGGTGGAGAACCGGCAAAGAACTAAGCACTGCTTACCCTGGGTACTTCTTGTATTTCTTGTCTTTGTCCAAAACGCCATTTGGATGACATACAGTCTTCTTGTTGAGCACTTCATTTTCCACTGTTGCTTCTGTTGATCCTCACCTTATTTTGCAGCTTTTTCTGGTACTTTCTACAGTTACATCACTATTTACAGTTCTATCACTTCTATCTCTTTTAGAAGTGCTGTTGTCATTTCTGTTGGGGCTAATGATGGAGTTGCAATTATTGTTTTGCTTTTGAAATCATTTCCATATTGTTTATTTCCTTGGTTATCAGACTTGCCACGTATTCTTTCCCCAAGCCATTGAGATGTAGTCCATGTTATGTATGGAACCTACATCCTATATTAATTATGTCAAAGCATTCCACATTTTTAAAATGCCTGCAGATTTTGGCAAACTAATGATTGGTGTTTTTATTTATTTGTTCATCCGTGGAACAATAAATATTGTATGGATGTCGTCAATTTACAACACTTGAGCACACATTTACATTTACAATGAAACAGGTTTCTCATATTTTGTGTAGTTTTTATAACTAGTCATACACACATTTATAATTACATAATATTTTGGTGATAATGTCATATGTTGCTAATAACCTACATCTATGTTAAATATTCTTTTACAGTATAACAACTTTTACTTACTAAAAAGGTTTTAAGCTTTTGTCTGAAAGTGAGGGGCTCATTTATTTCTTTAATTTCTTGTGGTAATTTGTTATACAGTTTTATCCCATTATAAAATACACTTTTTTGCGTCTTTGCCTTGTTGTTTCTATCTAGATGGAGGTGGTGACAAGCTCTTGTTTCATGGTCATGTGTTAGGCTGTTTGTGTTGTACATGTTGAGATTTTTCTTAATGAACATTATGTTCTGAAAGATATACTCACAAGAAACAGTTAGAATTCCTAGCTTTCTAAATAATTCTAGACAGTGGGCCCTGTTGTTGCTGTTTGTTATTGTCCTTATGGCACTTTTTTGTACTTTGAACACAATTTGTATGTTACTGGCACTTGTTCCCCAAAACATGATCCCATAGCTGAGGACTGAGTGTAGATATCCGTAATATGTTATTTTAAGACAGGTATTATTGCATACCGGTGCAAGGATTCTAAGAGCATAGCATGCTGTGGATAATTTCTTTGCCAAAATGTTGTCATGGTTTGTCCATTTCAGTTGGCTGTCTACATTCATCCCTAAGAATTTGGTACTTGTTACACATTCTAATTTATTATTATTAACTTTTATTCTAGTGGCATTGTGTTTTTTGTTCAATTGGAAGTTAATATAGTTAGTTTTCTTTACATTTAGGGTTACTTTATTTTTTAATGACCAGTTGTGGACATCATTGAGAGCCCCGTTTGCTCTTTCTGACAGTTGTGTTGGATTTTCACCTGTTATTACTATGTTGCTGTCATCAGCAAAAAGTATTTTTTCTCCATGTCTGATACTTTGTGGGAAGTCGTTAATGTATATAAGAAACAATATTGGACCTAATACACTTCCCTGTGGGGCGCCTATATTCACATTTTCTGGGTCAGACAGGTGTTTTATATGGGAATTGTTTGAAACTTGTGATATCTCAACTCGTTGAACTCTGTTTTCCAAGTATGATTTGAACCACTTCTTTGTCACACCTCTTATTCCTATTTGCCCTAATTTATGAAGTAAGATTTTGTGGTCAACTGTATCAAAGGCCTTCGACAAGTCTAAAAAGATACCACTTACATTTTCACCTTTGTCCAGAGCTTCTAAAATTACTTTAGTGAACTGTGCTATAGCAGATTGTGTGCCTTTTCCGGGCCTAAAACCAAATTGGTCATTGGAAAGAAGATTATATTTATTCAGGTAATTTAGCAGTCTCTTTTTGACTATTATTTCTATTATTTTAGAAATGATAGACAGTATAGAGATCGGCCTGTAGTTCTCTACATTTTCCACATCCCAGTTTTTAAGGATAGGTATAACTTTTGCTTGCTTTGGGTACTCCGGAAAGTATCCAGATTCGAAAGATTCATTAATTATGTCTGTTAATAGGCCCTTTATGGAGTCTATACAACCTTTAATTATGCAGACTGGGATTTCATCAAGTCCTACTGAAGTTTTATTTTTTAGTTGGTGTACTACTAGTGCCACTTCCCTTTCTGTAGTTGGCAAGAGCACCATTGACTTTGTTGGCTGGTTCTGGGTAGGTAAATCATACGTATCTGGAAATTTCTGCTGTAATTTTTTTGCAATACTACTGAAATATGAGTTTACAAAATCAGCTAATTTTTTAGGGTTACCTACTGGTACATCTTTGTTTTTAATATGTGAATTGAGGTCCTTTTTAGCAGAGTTAGATGTTTCCTGTTTGACAATGTTCCAGGCTGCTTTGCTCTTGTTTTCAGCTTCAAGTAGTATTTTGTTGTTTGAAAGTTTTTAGCGGCTAGCAACACCTTTCTGTATATTTTCCTGTACTTTTTGTAGAATTGCAGAACTTCTGGGTTACATTGATTATTTTCTATGGAGTTGACTTATCTAAGAGTTTCTGAGGATTTTTTGATACCTGTAGTCTCCATTGATTTCTCTTTGTAGTTTTAATTTGATAAAGAGTTTTGGGAAACATCTCTTCAAATCTGAGTTTAAAAATTGACATTAACTTGATAAATTTCTGATTTGCATTGGTTTCTGCATAGACTTCCCTCCAATCTTCATATTTTAACTGGGATTTAAACTGATACACGGCTGATTTGGAAAACATTCTTTTGTATGTACAAAGTTTAGGAGGAGTTTCTACATGAATGTTAGTTTTTAAGATCTGGCAGAGGTGGTCTGATAGGCCCAGGTTTTGGACAACAATATGACATTTTTTATTATCAATATCTGTAGCTACATGATCTATAGATGAAGAGGATTGTTTCGTTATTCTAGTTGGACAATTAACAAGGGAGGATATTCCATAATAGCATAGAATATTCACATATATGTTGCTAGCCTTATCAGGCTTCATCATATTAATGTTTAAGTCACCACAGATAATTACATTTGCTTTTGGTCCAGAAACCTTGTCTAAGCTTTGATTCGGTTTTGAGAATATATCATTGTCTCCACTGGGAGAGCGGTACACACAAAATATGACTAATTTTTTTGCTATGCCTGGTCCTATTATTTCAACAGCGGAAAGTTCGAAATGTTTGTCCTCACCTAGATCTAAAAGATCATATCTAACTTTAAATGACATACCTTTTTTTACATAGATACATGAACCTCCACCATTCATTGAGATTCTGCTACAGTAACATGCAAGGTCAAATGAGGCTAATGCAATGTGTTCGATTTCCTTCCCTTTGCACCAGTGTTCAGTGATACACAAAATTTGGCTGTCAAAATTTTCCAATTCTACTTCTAGCTGTTGTGCTTTGTTCTTTATGGCTTGAATGTTTTGGTCAAACACTGTTTGGCATTTGTTTTCACTTATCTTGGTGGCGCCTTTCTCTTTAGACCAGATGCTAAAAAATCCTTTAGATGAGCTGGTGGCATGGTTATTCTTCTGTTGATGACAGTGGAGGTGAGTCTGTTGCCAGTTAGACTTGGAAGTTGGTGTATCTGAAGGTATCTGCCTTATGTTAGTCTTGTAACTGAGGCCGGGTACCAAAAATCCTTGTTGTAGATTCCTCTGCTTGCAAGCATTTATCTCTTTCCCTGTTATGTGCTGTTGTTCACTGCTTTGCCCCAGCAAAAATCCTGGCTTCTCAAGGGTGGCTGCCGTCTTCTGGTGTGATGACTGCTCCTATTACCACTGCTGCTGCTGTTGCAGTGAATGCCAGTGATTCTGGTTGCTTGGTTATTGATGATGAAACTACTGCTTCTGATGTTGCTGTGACTGCTAATGATTCTGGTTGGTTGGTTTTTGATGCTGTAACTATTGCTTCTGTTGTTAGTTCTGCTGCTGCTAATATTGGTTCAGTAGTAGGTTCCTCTGTTGCTACTGTTTTTTGGATGGTCCATTTGCGTGCTGCTCCTGTTTTTGCTGGTGTTTCTGCTATTGGAGATTTATACCATCCCAGTTCAGTGGCTGTCACTTTGTAATTGCATTTAATTGCTTCCCTTATTAAGTTTCCTAACCTGGCCTTTCCATTTCTGCTAAGGTGAAGCCCATGTTTCGTAAAACATTCTCTGTCAAGTTTGCTTGAGTCAATTAATTTCACATTGCTGAATAGCCTACAACTACTCATTAATTCTGTGAATTTCCTTATTCACACATGACCATTCAGGTAAATCATGCCTGTGGGTAAAGTTCACCAGTAAAATGTTTGTATTTGACAGTACTAGCAAAAGACTCAAGAGCTGTTTATACATTTTCATAGCATTGTTTTCGTACATGTCTTTAGCTCCTGCGCAGATTACAACACTGTCCTGCTTGTCATAGTTATATTTTACGATGTTTTTCGTCACTTCTTTGAAACCAGCACCTGGTTTAACCATGCCTGTGACATATTTTTACCTCCATGCCTGTGACTGTCGTTGATTTACTATTTACTTGCAGTTCTTGAGAAATTCCTTTGGCGTGACTATCTCCAAAGACGTCGACTTTTGATTCTTTCTTCTTTGTCACACACGTCGGTTTTTGTTTATTTGTATTTTCACTTTGTTGGAAAACGTCGTATTTGTTTTCATCGCAAAATGTGACAGATTTTACGGAGTTTGTTATTCTTTTAGTGGACAAGGGATTACCTTTTAGCGACACTTTTATCCACTCGGACGTCGTTTCACTGTTTGCATCACTTCACTAGCGTTTTGCATATCCTTATTGCAGGCATCACTACTATTCGACAGAACACTGTACCTGTTTTTATCTGTAATTATAATTTAATTTGCTGCCTTTGATGCCTATCTATCGCTTCCTTTCCGCTTCTTATAACTCACCAGGTTCCCGTTTTGTGGCTTTATTGTTTTATCATTTAGAATATGGCGCAACTTCTTCAGCTCACAGTTTTCATTAGTTATATGCGAAATCTCACGTCTTAGAACATCTACAACTTTTTGTAAACTTGAAATGCGTTCGTTTAGTTTTTCGATTTCACTTTTACAGTTTTCACAGGATTCCTTTTTTACGACAGAACAGTAACTTTTATTCACTCGTTCACTATGCATCACTACACTCGTCGCCATCTTGCACAGTGTTGTACCTTCGTTATTAACACGACTGTCTCACGAGACATTGATGATGCTAAATATTCACAGTTGAAACAGTTATGTGTGTGAGGCTTTTCAGACACTGTTCAAGATTATAGACGGTGAACACCAAGAACTTGCACTGCAAATATTGCAGCAATGGCAGATGCTACTGATGTTCAGTTTTCACAGAACGCATTGTTGGTGTTATGGGGCTCATACTATTAGCCAATCAACAGATTATAATAATACCTATAAAGTGTAATTTTTGTGCAACATACACATTCTTAAATGGAACAATACCTATTTACATTGCAGAATTCTAGTGCAAGTAGCTAATGAGGTACCATATTTTGAAAAGTTCCCACACCGACAGTTGTACAATACCTATTGTAGCACACACTAAAGAACAACATAGGTGCATACAATAGTTATGTGGATTCTGACCAGTAATGAGACTACTGACCATCACAGGTTGTGTTCAAAATGTCCTCCAGCAGTGGCAATACATGCTTCTAGAACAACTGTAGAACATGTGCTAGCATTGCAATGGAGATGTCCAAGCAGGCTGCAGTAATACGTCATCGCTTATCATCAGGTGTAGTTGGTATGTCATTGTAAGCAGCTTCTTTCAGCTTTCCCCACAGAAAAACTCTACGGGTGTCAAATCTGGGGAGCAGGGCAGCCAAGGTACAGATGCTCTGCGTTCAATCCAAAAATTTAGAAACTATTTGTGAAGACATGCTGTAGTACTTCGTATACTATGGGCCAGACAGCCATCATTTTGGTACCACAGGTTCCTCCTATTCAGCAGAGGAACATCTTCCTAATCTGCAGAGGAACATCTTCTAGACGGTCTATTAGGAGACTACAACACCAGCATCCATTCAAGTGTTCCATCTACGAAAAATGGCCCTACAAGCTGATGGTTCCCTATCCCACACCACATGTTTATACTCAGTGGACGCTGATGTTCCACCTGATAAATGGCTGATACAGCCAATGGGGATTTTCAACATACCAATAGTGCTTGTTTCACTGGTTTACTTGGCCATGGTTGGTAAATGTGGCTTCATTAGTAAACAAGACACATCTGGTGTATCCTGTCTTAATGCCTATGTGCAGTAGTTAACATGATTCTCTTAAGCATTTCCATACAGCTTTTGATGGAGAGAAATATGGTAGGGGTAGAACCTATCTCATTGGAGAAGCATAGGACACTTGCCTGAATCACGCCACTTTCTCGTGTGATTGTGTGGGAGCTAATGTGTGGACCAACTGCAACACCAGTAAGAGCATTGAGATAGCTTGCTGCATAAGCCACACAAGAACAAACTGCATTTTTCCTACATTCTACATACACAATGAGCATGTCACCTTTTTGTGCATTGATAAATCTCATTGTTCACTCAAAAGTTAATGCTTGGGCTGTGACACACTAACTGCCTAACAAGTCACAGTGCATCAAGGAACACACAAGTACACAGTAAGCAAACATAATGACATTGTACCTAGGAACTACACAGGTTGAATGGCACAAACAAGTATTGGAGTTGGAACTTTGCAGAATACAATTTCTTGTAAACAAGTCACACTAGAATCCTGCAACAAACACCACTTACGTTTTAATTTACCCACACTAGAATCCTACAACAAACAGTTCTGATATTCCAATTTATCCAACTTTTGTTTTGTTAATGTGAATAGCCACTATTCCATTTAAGAAGTATATGCTGCACAAATAATGCATTTTCTAATCATTACTACAGTCTGCTTATAGGCAAAAAATACAAGCCCCTGGCTGCCAATCCATTCTGTGAAAACCACACATCAACAGCACTTTCCATTTCTACAATACTTGTGCTGCAAGTTTTAGGTGATTCAACCTGTATGGATGTTTGCTTTGCCAGTACATAGACAGCTGGTAGTCATCTCTGTACAGTTATGTAATGCATTGTTTGAAGTATAATACAAAACAGCAACTGATCAGCATAGCTGAAGCAGTGGTGACTTGTTTCAAAGTAGTAATTTTCTCCTAATACATACAGATAAAGTAATGTAGAATAATTTCCACAGTTATCAGTGTGGGTAGATTAGCACTAGTTGAAATTGTTTGTAAGTATACTTTATAGAACTATCCAGCAGAGGTTGCTTCTGCCTCTTAATGTACAACTTGACTCATTCCACATCCCTGACAACTCCAATTCATGATGGAGGTTTTGGAGTACTGTGTGTGAATGAGTAAATGAATGAATCATGAATGGGTATTTTTCAAATTTACCAGAATCACATTACAGAAATGTACTTTACTTACTTGCAAAAAGGTGACAAAATGCATTGACATCAAAGGGGACTTTTGGTTTAGAAAACACAGGCTTTCACTGCCAGACTGAGAATTTCAGTCTTATCCTTATACTGTATAAAGTATTAGCTGCAACCCCTTCCTCCTGTTATTTTTCAAGGCTTCAACTTTTGGTGTTATTAGAACACAAATTTGCATGTGCTTACACATTATGAAACAGCACTGAAAGACATAAGCTTTCTTCACTTACACACCCATCATTCAGGGTGTACACCCCATAAGTGTGTGTGTGTGTGAGAGTGTGTGTGTGTGTGTGTGTGTGTGTGGGCGTGCGCAGCTCTTTAATACAAAATATTTTCCTGGAGTTAGGAACACATTCTGCTGATAGTTAATGTAAATGCTAAGCATTTACTGTAACTAAACAATGAGCTTAGGTAGACAAAGGACATATTAAATAGTTTGAAAATTACTTTGAAATTTTGTTTGTGGGTAGTAGGATATCTTTGTACTTGCTCTTTGATTAACGTCTTATTTGTTATTTTATGTGAACAATTTGTGCATAAATTTAAAGTAGCAATTCTGCCAAAGTAACTATGTCCTAAATCTTCTTTACAGGCCTAATCAAAGATTAGAAGCAAGCTTTGCTTTTTCTATCATGTATGAAGAAGATGACCAGTCTAAATCACTGGATTTCATAGCACCGTCATGTGAAGTGTATGATCACTGGACAGATGGCATCAGCGTTCTTCTAGGTATTTTTCATTACGACTTTACAAGCACTAATAAAAACCTTACATATATTATGCATAATTTATTTTCACGAACAGTGAGGTGAAATAATACAAATACAAACTAGTGTGATAAATGTCTGCAGTTCAATGGTGCGAAAGAAAAGAGAAGATGTACGAATTATTTGTTGCCAGCACACAGATGCACACTCACACACACACAGTGACATTAGTCTGTTAACTGATCTACAGTTAAGTTGAGATGCTATTTGGTTCCAGGCCATTATATTCACCATGACTTGACACACTGTGATATTAGTCTGTTAACTGAAGTACTGTTAAGTTGAGACGCTGTATGGTTTTAGGACATTGTATTCACCATGACCTGACAAAAAATTGGTCTCAAAAAAATGGTTCAAATGGCTCTGAGCACTATGGGACTTAACATCTATGGTCATCAGTCCCCTAGAACTTAGAACTACTTAAACCTAACTAACCTAACGACAGCACACAACACCCAGCCATCACGAGGCAGAGAAAATTGGTCTCAGCCTCCATTTTAATGCTCTATAGGTGGTAAGGGAGTAAACACACAGACTACTGGTTTACTACACAGGGGATTCTGCAAGAGTGCAAAATTTAAACAGGAATAAGGGAAATCTTTACTAGGGATTTTGAGATAGACAGCATGGATTGTGCAGAATGGTGTTAAAATCTCTGCCAGCATTGCAGACTTTTTGCTATTTTATTTTACATAATCTTATTCTGTTTCTTAGTTCCTTTGTAGTAATTGGAATTTGAGGATGAACACAATCAACAAAAATTAAGAAAGGCAATCACTCACATATAACTAATTGATGTGTGGCAGACATAAACAAATCACAACACATAGATGTTACTCGCTTTCAGGCTGCTACTTTTTTTCTAGTAAAGTACACAGGCATGCAAAAATACTCATTTATTTAACTGGTGTCACATGACTCACAACTCAGTACCCATAAAGGAGTAATGCCAGAGGTTAAGAATTATGGACCCATTGTAATATGACTGATCAAATAATTTACAATCAAGGAAATGCAGAGCTACATTTATCCTGGGAAGTCTATTAATGTACCTTCAAGGAGAATTTGCTGATGGTCTAGTGGTAAAGCACCTACCTAGACATCAAAAAGTCACAAGATTGATTCTTAATCAGACCATAGAATATTTTAGTCTGCCTTTAACCTAGCCTTCACCTTTCAGAGTTGTGAATATTTTCCAAGAACAACGTATGTTTCAGATCCCTTGGTTAACTTTACCTGGTAGAACCAATGAGGTAGGTTAAGGGACATGCAAGTTGCCAAAGTGGCATCCAATGGAAAAATTTGCGCCAGGGATATTGAAACACACTGAATAATAGAAGGTGTACAACTTTGCTTCTGCCATTTTTTCCCCCAACAATGAAAGAAATTGGTTACACATGTATCATTCCAAGTATTTTCCATCGCTGGCCACTACTTTCTCCCATCTTTTGGGCAGTGTAGGAATCCCACATCGAAAAAATTGTTCATCTTTTGAAGTGATCCACAAATTGATCCAATTTGTGACTTCTTCATGAGATCGGAAGTGTTGGTCAGCCTGGCCCATGTGCCATTGATCTAAACAGGTGATAGTCAGAGGGAGCAATGTCTGGAGAATACAGAGGGTGGGGTAGGCCTTCTCGTTTTAATATTTCCAAGTATGTTTTAACCTCTTTAGCAACTTGGGGTCGAGTGTTGTCGTGCTGCAAAATCACTTTATTGTGTCTCTCGGTGTATTGCGGCCGTTTGTCTTTTTATGCTCTGCTCAAATGCATCAATTGCATTTGATAAAGAGCACCTGTGATTGTTTCACATTGTTTTAACACCAAATGCAGAGTATGATCTTGGAGCTGTGAATATATGGTTTGGTCATCAACATGGAAGCAAGGGGGAGATATACCCACGATTTTTTGCATTTAGGGTTATCGTAATGTACCCATTTTTTGTCCCCAGTCACAATGTGATGCAGAAATCCCTTCCGTTCTTGTTTCTGAAGCAACTGTTCACAAACACCATTCAACGTCTCTTGATTTCAGCTCACACGGGACCCTAGTTCCTTTGTTCTGAATCATGCCCATAGCCTTGAGACATTTTGAAATGGCTTGCTGTGACACTCCCACTAATCATGCCAATTCTTCTTGAGTCTGGTGTGAGTCTTCACTCAGCAATGTCCCCAATCCTCCATATTCGAAAACATTCTCGCTTCCACCACTATGCCGGTCTATGACATTAAAATCACCATTCTTGAAGCGTTGAAACCACTCATGACACGTTCATTCACTAATAGCTTCCTTACCATACATACTTGAGAGCATTCGATGAGACTCAGCTGCTGTTTTCTCCATACTGAAACAAGGCAGCAAAAGATGAGAATTAGGCTCGTAAACTGACATTTTCAATCAAGAACAACTTTATGATGCAGACACAAATCAAGTAATGTTTGTATGAGGTTATGTTGACTGAGGTCCAAGCTAACTGCCTGATGTCTGCAATCTGTTTCTTTTGACCGCTATTTACCGTTGTCGCCACCTATCGGCAAATTGCAGAAGCAAAGTTGTACACCTTGTAATAATAATAATAGTAATTAGTATTATTATCTTCAGGGGAATGAAAATCTGATTACTGCATCAATCATTACTTTGTCAATCTCTATTTTATTTGTAGGTACTGATCACCATGTGGAAAGTGAGACGTAAATTATTCTTCAAAATTCATTAGGAGTGATAAAATAACCTTGCTGCAAGTAAGTCTGTTTGAAATTATATAGTTCAGATGGGCAGAGTAAAACAGGTACTTAACTTCTTCTAATTTGATGTCCTGGTGATTCTGACAAGGACAGAATTGGCACAACTACCATCAACGTGCAATGTGACTTGAAACAATAGGTACACCTTTATAAGTTGTTAAGACATTTTATTACTCAGAGTGATACAGGTGGTTCATCACAAATAAAATCTCAACAGTAAACATCAGATTCTCCAACTCACTCCCTTACATACAGTTTCAAACAATGACACCATTGTTGATTTTATAGGTTTCAGTAATTATAGATGAAAAGAATTTCATGAAGTCAGTTTGACATACATACAGGAACAGTATAAACATTACTATTTCTTTCAAACATACAAATTGGCCATAAAACAATGACAATATTTGAATTTGTATCAGATATGTGGAATATAGTGACTTCAAAAATTATATTAATTACACAATAATAAAATTAAGTACAGTGTTCATACGATGTTTGAGATACACATTTTAACAGAGCTTTCAGTTTACACTTAAAATAATTTTATATTTTACACAGAAAATATCTTTCAATAAATTGTTAAGATGTGTTGGTTTCATTGTTGTTGTTGTTGTCTTCAGTCCAGAGACTGGTTTGATGCAGCTCCCCATGCTACTCTATCCTGTGCAAGCTTCTTCATCTCCCAGTACCTAGTGCAACGTACATCCTTCCGAATCTTTTTAGTGTATTCATCTCTTGGTCTCCCTCTATGATTTTTACCCTCCGCGCTGCCCTCCAGTACTAAATTGGTGATCCCTTGATGCCTCAGAATATGTCCTACCAACTGGTCCCTTCTTCTTGTCAAGTTGTGCCACAAACTCCTCTTCTCCCCAATTCCATTCAATACCTCCTCATTAGTTATGTGATCTACCCATCTAATCTTCAGCATCCTTCTGTAGCACCACATTTCGAAAGCTTCTGTTCTCTTTTTGTCTAAACTATTTATCGTCCACGTTTCACTTCCATACATGGCTACGCTCAGAACCGGCCTTAGCCATTCAGGTGCCTCGGGCGAGTCGTCCAGTTGGCGCCCTTTATTGTATAAATAGCGAACCTGGCAGTGCTTTGCAACACGGTATTTGACTGTTTTCTAGAAATTGTCTTAAGTGGGTAATGGCGTCATCTTATGATCATAACATGGTTTTTTCCATCGTAAATTTGAGTATTTTATTTTTTTAAATGGAAATGAAATCCAAATAATCTGAAAGCCCGCTAAGACGCTCCATGTGTCTTGTGTAGCCTGTGACGTCAGTCCAGCATGCTGCTGTCGCTGCCGTAACAGTCAGTATAGCAGTGATATATTGTTTGGGCATTCACGTTTTGGGAAATTGTCTAAAAATATTGCGTAGTACTGCACTGTACATCTACAACAACTCCAGAAAATTGTTTTTGCGTGTTCCAAACAAAGAAAAGATGCGTAAAATGTGGTTGAAACAGGCTCGTATATCCCAAATATTTCTTTTCTTTTCTGAAGCACCCCGTACTAAAGCGAACAAAACAAAACAAAAATTATTCAAATTGGTCAAGCCATTTCTTTGTTTTGGTGAGACTAACACACAACAATTGATTTTTATATATAGGAGGTAATATGTATAACGAAAAAACACTAATTTTGAATTGGGTACCATATTTTTATTGAATTTAATATAACTATAAGCCATAAACCTATATTTTCTGTCAGTCATCTGAACACAAAACATATTACGCCTAATGAAAAACAATTATAAACGACTAAAATTTTACTTTTCTCGCTTTTCTGTCAGCAAAGTCTCTGATCAGATTAGGAAAGTCCAGGTTTTCTGCAACTTCATTTTCAATGGACAGTGAGGCCAAACTGGTTAGTCTTGTTTGAGACATTGTAGACCGCAAGTACGTTTTTATCAACTTCAGTTTGGAAAAACTGCGTTCGCCGCTTGCGACAGTCACTGGTATTGTTAACAAAATACGTAACGTTATCCAGATGTTGGGATATAACTCGAAGATTATGCTTTTTTATGAAGTTTAAGGCTCCATTAGGCGTTGCCTGGCTGTCTTCGAGATAGTGTTGCAGGCCTAAAATTTCGTCGCACAGCAAATTTCCATCAATATCTGACTTCATGTTGACAGTTAACTTTTCTTGTAATTTAGAACAGCATTGTATTAGTTCTTCTTTATTTTGATTTTTTTAATGTCAAACAAGAAACTCCACGTCGCAGAAAATTCTTGCATCTGTTCAGATCTTTCTTTCATGGATATGTGCACGGTGTCCAACAGTGCATTGAAAAACTCTACTTTAAACTTCTTTTTTGGGTCAGTTATTTGATCATCAACAGACTCTTCACCCGGCCTGCGTTTAATACGTCTTAATCGTATTTGTGGTTTAAATAATGGCTGCGTATCAAGATCCGAAGCCAGTTCAGTTGCTGTTACAATAGCTTGTTCGAAACCTGTTTGTCTATATGTTTCCAAATAAGAGCAACATTTGTCAAGGATTCCCATAAACTCGACAAAGTTGATTGTGGGTGACTGACTTGCTTTACTCACAACGTTAATTTGAAACAGAACATCATACCATGTCACGAGAGAAACAATGAAGCTGAAGTCTTTTAATTGTCCTCCTAGTGTTGTCGCTTCGTGTGACACCGCAGCATCGCTTTGTTCAGTAGCATCGGCCAAGGAAACCAAAGCGTCATGCATTTCGCATAATTGATAACGAACCGCTTTGACGCTATCAATTCGAGCTTCCCAGCGTGTGTCACTTGCATTTTTCAGGGTGTATATCTTCAAATGGTCGGTCAAAATTTTCCATCTATTTACCGATCCAGCAAATAGATTAAACATTTTTTGTAACATTCCGAACAGTGTCACGGATTTTACTGATGATTTTGCCGCATCACACAATACCAAATTATAACTATGGCATCCACATGGCACAAAAAAAGCTAGTGGATTTAACTTCTTAATTCTGTTCTGGACGCCTTTATTTTTCCCCTTCATGTTCGCGCCGTTATCGTAGCCCTGTCCTCTGCAGTCATTAATGTTAAGGTCAAGATCACTCAATGTTTTTAAAATGCTTTCTGTGAGGCCTTCACCGGTTGTATCATCTATTTGCAGAAATGAGATGAAATGTTCTTTTACACTTACGCTATCCTCTGTTATGTCGGCACATCTTAAAGTTATCGAAAGTTGTTCTTTGTGGCTTATATCTGGAGTACAGTCAGCTATGATTGCATAATACTTTGAACCCTTTATGCGGGATACGATTGTAGACATAACGTGTGATGCCATGAGTTCTATTAATTCATTTAGTATATTTTTGTCGCAATAATGGTCAGCCAAATCACCATTCAATGCCAGTCTGACGTGCTCTTCCATGATTGGATCAAACTTTGCCATTAACTGTACAAGACCTAAGAATTTTCCATTATTTGGGGTAAATAATTTATCTGATAACCCTCTGAATGCCATATTATTTTCAGCCAAATACAAAGTAATGTGCATCAATCTTTGAAGCACATTGCTCCATCGTAAACTTTCTTTAGAAATTAGCTTTTGTTCTTCCTTGTCAATAGTTAATCCAGCTTTAAACCTGATTTCAGCTTCAGTCCATTGAGTAAATGCTTTTTTGTGGTTAGGACTATTTTCATGCAGTTTCAGAGCTTCACTTAAGTGTTTCCAATTTCTGAAACCCACAGTGGTAGTCAAATTAGTAGTTGACTTTAAATCAAACAGTCGACAACAAAAGCAAAAGACACTGTCGTTTGATACAGAATAAACTAGCCACCGTTGTCTGATAGCTTCTTCGTTTGATAGTTTTCTTGTGTAATGAGTTGAAGAGAAATGACGCCCATTTTCATCTTTTGGAAAGTTATTTAGACATACTTGTGAGGGTCCACATATTATAATGCGATCTATATCTCTAGCATTAAGTACTTTTAGCCACGTACCTACATCAGAAACATTGTATTCTTTTATTGCAAGAACGTTGATACTTTCATCGACCACAGATGTCATGTGTTGATTTTGACTTGGAGAAATATCAGAGGATTCATGCAAAGATGTACTGCGCTGGTCAATTTGATCACCTTCAATAGGTGATTGTATATTTTTTGTGTATAATTGTTCACAGTCTGAAGAAATATTTGCTGATACATGGACTTTTGATTCAATATCTGAAGTATTTGCCTTAGAATTTCCTTTAAGGTACTTATAAATATTCATGTGCTTTTTAGTTTCTTCAAGAACTTTTTCTTTTTCAGCTTTTCTTTTCCGATTTTCTGAACCAGAAAGCTTTTTTTTTATCATTTCCTTCTCTTCTGGCATGATTTAATAATTTGATAAATTATTACTTGGACACTGCTCTATTTCACGACCACAATATTCTATCTATAACAAATAAAGAAATTCACATATCAGTAGACGTAACTAGAAAAAAACCTGAACTGAAAGATAAAAATGTTTTTCGCACCTACCAGAAAATTAAAATGTTGACACAGTCATGACACTCGTTTCACTCACAATTATTCCACCACGAAAACATGACCGCTGCCTCCGACTCTTACTGACAATTACTGATATGCGGGTGCAAATCGTAGCGCTGCCAACATATGCAGTCTAACAAACATTGTGTGGCGCTGTATTATTTCAGTAAGTTAGGGGAGAATTCTCTATGAATGCAGTGCACGCATTGCATGATCTATTAATTAATGTACATGAGTCATTAAGTCACAAATATTCGATATAAATACATTCGTATTAATTAAATCATAATGTAATGTATATTTCACAGTCTGTATTTTCTTTTATTTGGAGCAACCGGTAGTTTCTGTTGTAAACGAGAGATGGTGCGGCTGCATGGGCTCTTCCTTGTTGCAGTTCTTGAAACAAATAAGAGAGGCGCTTTGGTAGAGCCCGTGCTAGCCCGCGTCAAACATGGATGGTTGCAGACAATACGAAGATTGCATTCAGCATGATTTCTCTTCTGCTACCCCGAATTCATCGCGCATTCGTGAGATTAGCGACTTATGTTGAATGAGATTGAATAATATTTTAGTTTCGCGAAATGGGTGATTGTAAATTGTAATTTTTTTTTTTACATGCGTTTAGTACGTGGCGCCCCTTGGGCCCCGGCGCCCTGGGCGACCGCCCGAGTCGCCCCACCCTAAAGCCGGCGCTGGCTACGCTCCATACAAATACTTTCAGAAAAGACTTCCTGACACTTAACTCTATACGCGATGCTAACAAATTTCTCTTCTTCAGAAACACTTTCCTTGCCATTGCCAGTCTACATTTTATATCCTCTCTACTTCGACCATCATCAGTTATTTTGCTCCCCAAATAGCAAACCTCATTTACTACTGTAAGCGTCACATTTCCTAATCCAACACCCTCAGCATCACCCGATTTGATTCGACTACATTCCATTATCCTCGTTTTGCTTTTGTTGATGTTCATCTTATATCCTCCTTTCAAGACACTGTCCATTCCGTTCCTTCTCCATGGATTTTAACTCCTACTCTGAATTTTTCTTTTGTTTCCTTTACTGCTTGCTCAATATTTTGCAGCCGTGGCTTATTAAACTGGTAGGTAGTTTTCACATCTGTCAATACCTGCTTTCTTTGAGATTGGGATTATTATATTCTTCTTGAAGTCTGAGGGTATTTTGCCTGTCTCATACATCTTGCTCACCAGATGGTAGAGTTTTGTCAGGGCTGACTCTCCCAAGGCTATCAGTAGTTCTAATGGAATGTTGTCTACTCCCGGGGCCTTGTTTCAACTTAGGTCTTTCAGTGCTCTGTCAAACTCTTCACGCAGTATCATAGCTCCCATTTCATCTTCATCTACATCCTCTTCCATTTCCATAATATTGTCCTCAAGAACATCACTCTTGTATAGACCCTCTATATGCTCCTTCCACCTATCTGCTTTCCCTTCTTTGCTTAGAACTGGGTTTCCATCTGAGCTCTTGATATTCATGCAAGTGGTTCTCTTTTCTCCAAAGGTCACTTTAATTTTCATGTAGGCAGTATCTATCTTACCCCTAGAGATATACGCCTCTACATCCTTACATTTGTCCTCTAGCCATCCCTGCTTAGCCATTTTGCACTTCCTGTCGATCTCACTTTTGAGATGTTTGTATTCCTTTTTGCCTGCTTCGTTTACTGCATATTTGTATTTTCTCCTTTCATAAATTAAATTCAGTGTCTCTTCTGTTGCCCAAGGATTTCTATTAGCCCTCGTCTCTTTACCTACTTGATCCTCTGCTGACTTCACTATTTGATCTCTTAAAGCTACCCATTCTTCTTCTACTGTGTTTCTTTCCCCCATTCTTGTCAATCGTTCCCTAATGCTCTCCCTGAAACTCTTTACAACCCCTGGCTCTATCAGTTTATACTGGTCCCATCTCCTTAAATTCCCACCTTTTTGCAGTTTTTTTAGTTTTAATCTACAGTTCATAACCAACAGATTGTGGTCAGAGTCCACATCTGCCCCTGAAAATGTCTTACTGTTTAAAACCTGGTTCCTAAATCTCTGTCTTACTATTATATAATCTGTCTGATACCTTCTCGTATCTCCAGGCTTCTTCCATGTATACAACCTTCTTTTATGATTCTTGAACCAATTGTTAGCTATGATTAAGTTATGTCCTGTGCAGAATTCTACCTGGCAGCTTCCTCTTTCATTCCTTACCCCCATTCCATATTCCCCTACTACATTTCCTTTTCTTCCTTTTCCTACTATTGAATTCCAGTCACCCACAACTATTAAATTTTCGTCTCCCTTCACTATCTGAATAACATCTTTTATCTCATCAATCTCTTCGTCATCTGCAGAGCTAGTCAGCATATAAATTTGTACTATTGTGGTAGGTGTGGGCTTTGTATCTATCTTGGCCACAATAATGCATTCACTATGCTGTTTGTAGTAGCTTACCCACATTCCTATTTTTTATTCATTATTAAACCTACTCCTGCATTACCCCTATTTGATTTTGTATTTATAACCCTGTATTCACCTGACCAGAAGTCTTGTTTCTCCTGCCACCAAATTAAACTCACAAAATTACTTCAAATATTGGTAAACTTTGATACATATGTTGCTTATAAAGATGGGTAATGGTAGTTCATATAATATTCTGAACAGTGCTTTATATATTTTGGTGACACAATGTAATCTGTTTTAATATGTGTCGACTAAAACAGAATACGATAATTTCTGATGTTCCCACCAACTGACTGAGTTTCAGGGGTCTGATATGTTAGTACTTCATAATAATTTACATATTAAATTGTCCACTAGGTGGAGATTACTACTTTGTTTATGTTTCTGACATTATGATTAGCTTATTCTTTGTTTAGTTTGGAATCATTGCATATGATGTCCGCCCCAGTAGCTGAGTGGTCAGCGTGACGGATTGCCGTCCTCCGGGCCCGGGTTCGATTCCCGGCTGGGTCGGAGATTTTCTCCGCTCAGGGACTGGGTGTTGTGTTGTGTTCATCATCCTTTCATCCCCATCCGGCGTGCAGGTCGCCCAATGTGGCGCCGAATGTAATAAGACCTGCGCCAAGGCGGCCGGACCTGCCCCGCGAGGGGCCTCCCGGCCAATGACGCCAAACGCTCATCATCATCATCATTGCATATGATATAATTAACTACTAAGGTAATGTACAAAATAGATCCATTACATTCTTATACCACTATTGGAATCTGGACAGTGGCAAGCCCTCAGTGAACTAAGAGCTGTGGTAACAATCTGTTCGATTTGATTTCCATTCTGGTCTGCTACATTTCAAAAGCAACATTTAAAAATACATACATACTCTGCAGACCACTGCGAGGCACATGACACATATTAAGGCTTCTTTGTCATCCATTCGTGTATAGCACACAGGAAGAATGACTGCTTATATGCTTTGCCTTTGCAGGCACTTGTATGTATATTCCTAAATTCTTCACCTACTACTGGTGCTTGATATTTTGTAAGTAGGATTTTGTGGGATGGTTTTCTATCTGCAAGTGTCTGTCAGTTCAGGTGTTTCAGAATGTCTCTGACCCACTCTTGTACATGTTCATGGGTTTCACACAACAAATGTTCTAAGATGGGTAACATAATTGTTTTGTAAGCAGCCTCCTTTGTTGATTGATTACATTTTGCTAGTGTCCCACCTATGAACCAAAATCTGCAACCTGTTTTAGCTATGACTGGCAGTAAATGATCATTTCATTTCATGTCCCCACAGGTTGTTACAAACAGTATTTGCATGAGTTGAACGATCCAAATTGTAATGCACTGATTTTGTAGCAACAGGACAAAACATGTCTGCATTTTCTGAATCACAGTTCAGAAAATTTGAAGCAATTTGACAATTTTGCACCACTTTGAAATCGAGATTTAACTAAATATTTGTGCAGCTTTCTTTCAGATAGCATTTTATTATAGATAATGGCATTACCTGCAAAAGTCTGATGCTATATATAATATTGTATGCTACATCATTCAAACACAAAATGCACAGGAAGGGTCAAAACACACTTCCCTTCATATCTGAAGTTACTTCTAGCACTGCTGAAAATGTTCCATCCAAGATAACATGCTGCACGCTCAGTATCAGAGAGCCTCAATCCAATCACAAATTTCATCTGGAACCACATATGATCAAACTTGTTAGTAATCATTGGTTTGGTACTGAGTCAAAATATTTTTGGAAATAAAGAAAGACAGTCGTCACCTGTTGCCCTGGTCCATGGCTTTCAAAACGCCATGTGAGTGGACCTCAAGTTGGGTTTCACATGACTGAGCTTTTTGGAATAAATATTGGTTATCAAGGAGGACATACATATTTTTCAGATACTGCATTATGTTTGTGCTCATAATGTATTCTAAAATTATATGAGGGGATGGCAATGATATGTTGTGATCCAGGTAGCTGTGGGGCCAAGCATGGAGTGTGGAAAGTGAGGTACATAGAAATGTCCAGAGGCATCTGAAACACAGAAGTATCATTTATTCGCCAGCATGAGTATATAGAGTAATGAAGGTGTCTCAGTGTATCATACAGCACCCGGGCCACAGTGTGTGCCGTGAAGAAGTGCTGGTGTGCCGTATCCATGATTTGTGATGTCGGAGCTGTGTAGATCAGTGTGGAAATGGGTAGGCGTTGCCCACTCCAGATGTTCTGTAGTAGACTGCACCCCTACACCCAGTGCTCTTGTAGACAGCCAGTTGCACACTTAGCTGAGGATAGCCAGGATGTCAGTTACTGTGAAGACTAGACCCTGGTCAACCGCCAAGGGTCAACCAAGGCTGCAACAGATGTTCATGAGTTGTTTGCAGGACTGCGTGAATGCATCATTCCTGGACAGCCTGGAGATGACAGCTTGCAGGTCATGTGCAAATGACCCTCAGTGGGTGAACAGTTAGCAGCACACAGGTCTTCTCCTCATATGTGATGTCCCAGTAGGCAGCAATGGCAGACCACGGCTGTGGTTTGCATCAGGTTGGGTGCATCTTTATTTTGGAAGTCAGCAAGCAGCTTGCAGGCAGACCATTATTAATTGGGTTGTCAGGGTTTCACTGAATCTCAATAGACTAGTGGACTCTCTCATTCTGGTGACAGACAGAATGGTGGCATGACTGAATGTACCCTCAAGCTCCAAACGCCTCTTATTTAATGAGTTGTGCCCACAGTTAATCCTCCATGGCTCTGGGTGCATGAGTTAATTTGCCCTTGTATATTGGTCTAATCAGTGCTCCTTGCTTTACTTGGAGGCTCAATAATTATTCTGGGTTGCCGAGCTTGGATCTTTCTGCAATGTTTGACTACTGCAGTGGTGCTCGAAATCACAGAGAGCTACTTCATATTAGCCTATTATGTTATACTGCAGTATTTGTGCTTTCGCTTCCCTTGCTTGAAGGGTGTGTGGCAACACTCGCCTGATGCCTTCTTCTGCTAACTCGGCAGTATGCCTTGTAGACATTCTGATTGGCACACCAATCACAAGCTGGCCTCCTTGGCTTTGAGCTTGGTGGGTAAAACTTTAAGCTTGCAAACCAAATTCATTCTGGGAGATGCAACACTCCTCTCTTCTTCCAAAAAATTCATCCCAAATTTTTCTCTGATCATCCTCTGCAACAATCTTATACATTTACATAAATAATTGTACAATATGCTCATTGCAACAAATTGTCTGTTTTGTGTGAGCTGACCTACATGGACCTTCCTTTTCTTTCTTAATTCTGTACCATTATTCATAAGTTTTAGTTCACTTTATCCTTTTCAAACTTACGCTATATTTTTTCTATGTCCATCCTTACAAGTTTTCACAGATTTACAGTTTTACTTACTCTTTACTTCCTGGGTCATGTCAGTTAACCACATCAGAGATATTTTATGTGTCAGTAGGTCTGGAGAATGGCTACTTCTATGTCAGAGGCAAAAGTGAAGTATGTAATCTGCTACCAGAAACATGGCAAGACAGTGGTTGTAATGCTTATAGTCATGAGATTTTGATGCTAGTTCTCTTGATATTGCTGTGGGCATTGCAACATTTGTCGGATTTTTCCTTGCTGAGATGCAATTAATGTATCTAAAGAGAATATATGGTCAGGATTTAGGGTAGTGTTTGGATGGGTTAAATTTTGTGCTGGCAGTACTCCCAAAGGTTCCTCTGGCCAATACGATGCAGTGGGTTTGTCTGAGAACAGTTGTACATGTGAGTGTAGCTGGGAGGAGGAAGTTCATCCCAGCTACCTCTCAAGTTGTGCCATTCACCAAAATATCATTATAATGTAACTCAAACTTTACTGTGCCCTTAGGTCTCCCATTCTCATAGCCATTCATGATCATGGCTTCCGGTGAAAAACCTGAGCACATCCAATGCTCTCCCACCTTCCAAAAATGAAATTGTGGGGTCAATATTTCCTTCAGGCAC